>NW_027270960.1:9305000-9395000 GCF_040938485.1 Diadema antillarum
CATATGTCATTATCAACATTTCCTGTTCACAACTTTTTGAGTTATTTTGCAAACAGGTAAACTTACTCCGATGATCACTTACCCTCTTCCTTCCTCATTCAAATTTCCTTCCTTGTGTCAAAAGGAATAACGTGTCACGTTTAATTGTGAATGCTAGATCTCTCAGTAACTGTCAGTCCTTTATAATCTGAAACTTTCACAGTTGATTGCTAGTAATCTCACATCAATTGTAATCTCAAATGCCATTTGCAAAATCATCAGTGGCCTTCATACACACGTATATGTATGCAAGTGGTTTTTGGAGAAGTCTGTATGTATTATTGTCATTTTTTTTACAACCTGTGAGGCAAAAAAACTACAAAAAAAAAAAAAAACCAACCCACCAAGTTGCAGTCTGCATGTCATCTTAGTTTAGCTTGTTTGTGATATTTCGACGTGGTTTGGATGAGGTTTAAATTGGGATTGCATTTTACATTATCTTCAAAGTGACAAATGAAGTACTCTGACAGTTAAACTTCTACAGTTAGAACTGTCTTTGATAGAGTGTGTATCACCTACATGGACATTAAGTTAAATTTAATTTGCCTGGGAAGTACAGTGTATAGGATAACCCAAAAAGAGATATGGAAAAGTCATATTTAGCTATCAAAGGGAAGGCAAATGAAAAATGATGATGGTTTATTATAAGCAAACTTTTCCACCTGAGATCAATAAGACACTGAATAAAAGAGTATATAAGGCAGTCAATGTTTACAACATCCTTCAAGAAAAAGTACTAGGTACATCACATGATAGTCAACACTATCTTTCTCCATTAACAAGAGGCAATAAATATGATACTGGACAAGAATGAAAAGAGTCCTTGTCTGTCAAACATACTGTAGCCAAAAGCCCACATTTTCTTACTCTTTGAAATATTAGGGAAGTCATCAGTGCTACTACATCTATGTGGGCAGTGGAAATGTGTTTGCCTTTCTAGTGTTTGTCAGCTATGACTCTTGTGGGATGGGTGAAGCAAAGCTTGAGGGACATGTCAGGGATTGAAGATGGCGTCTGGGCCTGGGAAGCATATTTCCCCCATCTCAAGTGCCTTCTGGGGCACAGTGAAGAGGTCTGGGTGGCGCCGGGCAGTTGCCACAGTAACGAGAGTGGGGTCAAATTCACAGCACCCTGTGCTCTGGCAGATGATAATGTACAGGCTCATGTCTGTTGATTTTTCGTGGATCTGAAGAAAAAATAGAAACCCTATGACATCAACAACAACCAATACTCTAAGAACTCCCACCCCCTCCCCAAAAAACAGAAACGAACAAAATGACAAACTCCTCCCACCAGTAAAGGGGGGGGGGGGGATCAATGTCCAAAAGTTTCCTCACATACTCATGTCAGGAAGTTTTTATGCAGTCAACCCAAACATTGTCCCACACATACGGAAGTACTTCAAATGCCTTTCACCATGAAATGGATTTTTCCCACGTGAAAACGCTTCAACAATGTCTGGCAATCTGTGGTAATACCAATGCAAACATGTCCTTGTACAGAAGATGGCATTTTCCCTCCCTGCGTTTTTCCCTGGATGTCAACAAATTGTCATTGCTCTAATCAAGGAGGTACTAGGCAAGCTTGCCTAGTACCTCCTTGCTCTAATACTCTTCATGTTATGGAAGCAATGTTGGATGGCAGGTTCATCAGCTGCATTCATGCACAACCAAAATTATTATTTTTTCTGCCTCTGCCATGAAGAGTCGCCAGAGGCATTATATTTTTTCGGTTGTCTGTCCATTAGTCTGTCCATTTGTCCATCCGACCAGTTTGATACTACAGGTAGAAGCCTGCATACACACACAGGACTCATTGCTTTATGCATTGCGATGCAAAAATCTATTTAAGTTGTCACTGTTTACACAAACTGCACAGGACAAATTATCAGGAGAATTTATAAAAGAAATCAACAGTTCGTGGGACATGACCCCGTACATGTACATGCAATGTGCGGACCTACTGTTGTGAGTTGCATTGTGGGATTTGAAAAAAAAAAGATTAAATCTTAGTGAGCCATTCACACACACACCTTGGGGCAAATTATTGCCATAGTTTCCAAAAAATCGTGCAGGACTGAATTTTGCATCACTATGCGTGTCCTGAGAGTGAATTTTTTTTGTGTCCACACAGACAAAATAACAGTTTTCGCATTGCGCTGCAAAAAATTGATTTTTAAAAACCGTTCATTTCAGGTGTATATGAATGTGGCTATTAAGTGAGAGGACCCTGTAAAGGCTTCCTCAGTCTTTCCATCTCTTGCATGACGTAATGGCTTGTTTTTTGTTGTTCTTGTTTTTTTTTTCATTCCAACCCTAGTATATATATCTTTCTCCACCTTAAAAGCCCAGTAACATGTCACTTGAATAAATACTAGTCAGATGGCATGGCATACAACTTGATTTTGACAGTTTATTTGAGAACTGAATTTTATTTCATTAGATTCTCTTCCTGGCAAGCAATTTTATGCCCCTTTCATATTGGCCAAAAACACGGCACGTCCTCCGGAAGACGTGCCGTGTTCATCCCAGACCACTGTCAACATGAAAGCTCGACTCGGCGTGAACACAGCATGAACAGAGGATGAACACGGCATGAAGTTCGTGCTAGACCGTCTAGTGCAAACACGGCACGCCCTCCGGAGGATGTGCCGTGTCTGTGCTAGATGCTGCCAATATGAACGGACACGGCATACAACCGGAACCGGATATCTTGGATAAGCACAACTGCGAGCGCGCTAGTATGTGTACAGTTACACGTGTGTGCTTTGTCAACGTACAATGATCATTTATCTATCGTGTATTGTATGCCATTGCAAATTGTTTGCTGACTTGCAGAGGTATCAAATTTGTAAGAACATCAAATTGTTGAATAATACAAAAAAAAATTATGTGTTGACTACAAAATATTATACTAGTTTATGTCTTATCTATGTCTAAACAATTTTTACACTCATTTCTTCTGTAAAATTGCAAGGTGATTAAGTGCGCCTGCTTAGAATTAGGTCAGTCTGCCCTAGTAATTAACATGAAATACTGATGACTGCCATCAGTACTGATTGCTGTCAGCTGTAAAATGTATGTATTGTTGTAATGCATTTGGAAAAATTCGTGGATTCGGCATTTTGGTGGACTGCCAGACTGTCGCTTCCATGAAAAAAGTGCGGGAAGCTGGCCGCAAGTAATCACGGGACCATGTCCCGAGCGCGTTGCTATGGAAACGTGTGCCAAGTTCGTGCCGTGTTCGAGAGCAATATGAAAGGGTATTACGGGCTGTACACGTACCTCGTGTTTACATAAGGATTTGGGAGGTCAGTCACGCCGTGTTCATCTCAGACTCGAGTCTGGCATGACATCCGAGGCTGCCAATATGAAAGGGGTATTAGTCTCTTCTGAACTGTCCTGTTTATAGTGCCATGCCTATTAATAGATACAGGTAAATTGTATGACCCAATTCACTCTCTATTCCCAGGGTACTACCACATAGTGCTCTAATTCAGCAGAGTGGACAATTCTGGCTCAACAAGATCACATGAATACTTCATTGTCATGAGACTTTGTATTTCAAAGTACCTGTGCACCAGTGTTTAATACTAGACCATGTCTTTGAGCTTGTCTAGAGCCTGCAAGAGTGCCTGAGTAAATGCTGAGATTAGTCTCAAGGGCCCATCTCACTAGAGGAGACTTCGGCGCAACTTCTGCGACTGATTGGTCGCTGCAACTTGTGCAACTGTGAAGACCAAGAAATGGCTTGCGCACTCACCAAGAAGGTGACTCCAGGGTGACTGACATCCAAGGTGTCTCCAAACATGGTGAAAACTTATTCACCCAGAGAGTCCTGGAGATGTTGCCGTGATGTCTTCAAGATGTCTCCTCAGTCATGGAGATGCCTCTGTAGTGTTTCTGGTCGGTGGCCAATGGGCCTCTGTAAGGTCGCGGAGATGTCTCGAAGACCTTGTATACAGTATTTTTCATGACTTGGCCATGACCATGGAGCTACTGTATAATGGCTCCATGCCACAACTAAGGAGAAGTCTCCAAGACCAGCTGGAGACTGGAAATAGTCTCCAGAAAAACTCAAACATGTTTGATTCCCTCGCAGCTCTCTAGAGCTCAGGCTGGTCTCTGAGAGTTGTCTTCTAGACTTTTAGCAGAGACATCTCAGTGTTCATTTTATGACCACTCTGTGACCAGGTTCCCACCTACTCTTCAAGCCAACGATATATACCCACTTTATCTCTGTAGTCTGAATGGGTCATTGTGTGGTTATGGTGGTACTGGTAGGAATAAGCAGGTATTCATAATGGGCCAAGAATTTGGATAGGAAGTTGGTATGATCTTAGGGATGGCCTACATTATTTAGTGTGGTGTTGGGGGGGGGGGGGGGGGGGAGGGGTTGGTGATGACAAGTTTGAGATACTAGTACATCAGAAGTGTCAGATGCAAGTATCTAGTGTGCAAAGCATGGAATTGATAGCAAAATTATTTGGTTTGTAATCGTCCACAAGATGTGATGTCAGAAATTAGATTGTTGATGTTGTGGTCCTATGCAGCTTTCTATGTGCATGCTCTTTTGATTGTGTCTCGTATCCAGGACAAGCTAAGTTTTTAGGAGTTTTGTCTCTGTTTACACTGTGAAATTACAAGGAAGTTATCATATGTTTGCAGTACATGTTGTCAAAGGAGCTACTAAGTAATATGCATCAGCAACATTCAAAATGGGCTTTTAAAAGAGCTGTTGTCAAATTTGATTGATATGGACAGATGCATGCACAAATGGTTGCCTGTAATAGATCTCAGAGAGTGCTTGACTTGCTTAAGTGATATCATTTTCTTTCCTAATAAAAATAGGTAACTGTGGCAATCATTCAAGATGAGTGCGTTTGTACAACGACGACTCTCGCTCAGTTGTCAGATACTGTGTCCAGAGGGATGGCATGCTGGGAGCATCCTAGAAAAGTTTCACCCTTGTCTCTGAAATTTGAGCCAACTGTTGACGCTGCTTTGATTTGATTTGGACCCAGATGGGATGTGAGGGCAAGGATAGGCATCTCGCTTCCCATAACACTGCCTGTGGAAGAGCTGCCCTGGAAAAATGGAAGGGCCAAGTGGGCATGAATAAATCACAGTGAGCAGAGTACTATTCCCCCAAAATGTGGATGTCATTATTTCTGGTTATATAGTCTTGATGTTTACTAAATGCTTGGTTTGATGTCAATTTGTGACATTATGGAAATGATAGTGCTTTTTGAGTGAAATATGTCAGAATTTGTTCTGATAATGCAATGAATGTAATCTCTCAAACCATCTAGTATTTGAATTAAACTGGTCAACCAGTTTTCATCAAAACTACAATACTTGCGTGAAATCTTATTCATCAAAGGAACATTCATTTTTCATGAAAATTACACATTCTATCAACTTGATACTGACAGCAATTATTCCCCCTGCTTTTTGAAAGAGGTTTACTCACTCAAGTGCTCTTTCATTATGCTAGAAAAGTGAATTTTTGTGGAATTCCTGTTATATTTTCCCTTACATTGTTGTCCACACATGACATCATAAAACTCTAGTAGTCTCCTCATCTAGCGGTTCCAACACCAAAACTTTAAAAATTCATAACTTTTGCATCGATTGTCCAATTTTCTTCAAACTTTCATTGATGTGTTCTACGAATGTTGCTGCTTTCACACAATCCACATTTCTCTTTGGGTTTGGGTTTCCCTTCAGTCATCAAGAAGGATTTGAATAAGTGCCGCAAAATATCATTATTGATATGTATTTATGCAAAAAAAAGACAAAACCCTGTCAACTGTTAGATTACTTGCTTATTTTCTTGTAATGTATATTGTAATTGTGGAATAAAAGCAAAAATTATTTGGAGAGATCTTCTTACAACATAAAGGAGTGAGAGAAAGGACAGTTTGTTCCTAAGATTGTACATGCCTTCTTTTAATACTCTGTATCCAAAAGACCAAGAAATTACCTAAAAATATATAACTACAGACTTTCTCTCATGTTGACTATAGATGAGAATGTTGTAACAGGAGCTGCATACTGAGTACAGGGCTTAATCTTGTTATATTTATTTTGATCCATGGATACTACAACTCATCCCATCGATGAAGAGAATTTATCAGCTGCAAACAAATATTCAGATCAGCATTTCTTGTAATCCTTTCATGGCCATAAGTTGCGTATTCACATTCTATTTCTAGCTTAAATGCATTGTATGTCATCTTTAAACATGCAGCACACTGAAACGACGTGCATGGCATATGAATTTTTCCATCTCTCTCCTCAATGCCAAAATGTGAAGTATGAGTTTGTATGTGGCTGAGTTTTTTGTTTTCTTTCACTTGTTTGTCTCAGCAAGTTGCAGTGAAACCAGAAGTGATGGAGAATTAGCAATCAATCAAGCTATGAAATTGCCGTGAGGTATAGGAGTACTGAGTGGGATGATGATGCCCACGAGGCAGTGGAATTATCATGATGACGTGAGTGAGGCTAAATAACAGGCAGCTTGTCGTGTAAGCTGGTGTTGTAATTTTTGCATTTTGTCTTGCTGAAGAGATGACAAAGCACAGACTCTGTGTGAATCCGCGTCAAATTTGCTGTCATCGTAATTCAATTTTATACACAAATTACAATGGTAAGCTAAAAGGTGTCAGCTCGTGAACTCCCTCTTCATTTTGTTATTATTTTGTTTCTTATATTCCATCTGCCAGCTTGTGTGTGATAGTGGAGAAAAAAAAACCCTAGGGGTTTTCGGATATTGAGTTTTTGCTGATGTAAATGAGTCTTATTACAACTGAAGTGGTAAGTTTGTGTCTGCAATCGTGACTGGAAATGACATTAGTGGAAGTGCAAACTATCCGAGCTGTGGACACACTGGTTAGCATTGTTTACTGTTCGACTTCTCTCCCACACTTGCTCAAGCAAATGGATGGTAAAGTTTCGGTTTAGATGGAGCTTCAAGGTTCTGATGTTTCTTGCAGATTTTTTTTTTTGACATAATGAAAAACCTCTTATGAAATACAAAAGAGCATATAATTCTGAGGGATTTAAAGTTTATTTAATGAAAATTGGTTTTGAAATAGCTGTCATCCAAAATAAAGTGATCCTGATAGAAGATGGTACTCACCTTTTATTAGGATTGCTTTGTTTTTCTTTGTGCATGGATATCTTGGCCATTTCAAAAACCGATTTTCATCAAATAAACTGAATTTCTCTAGAATTGTATGCTCGTTTACATTTCATAAAGTGGTATCTATAAAGTATCTCACAAAAAGTTAAAAGCTGAATCCTTACCTCAACGAATACTACATTATCCCTATAAATTTCAACTAAGCTCTGTTCACAATAAGTGACTTCTTTGGGATTATGAGGATTTGATAGGAAAATTTTATAGGAAAATAAAGTTTCAGCCTCTGAATTATGTACATTGAAAATGTGTCACTGCATCATATCTGTAGGTCCTATATGCCTACTGGTGTAGATGTGAACAATCATTTGAAAAGGAAAGTTTAGTTTATGACATTGATGTGGACTTGTTTTTGTCTTTCAAACTAGAACATATTGCCCTCTTGAGTTTTGAGAACTGTTCTATTTCTGACTTTTCTCCCTCTTATTTGATTTAGGGGAATAGTTTTGGAAAAAAGGAAGAAATTGAGTAGATATTAGGAAAGGAAATGAATAAGTTCACTGATAACATATCAGAAACACATTCCAGAGAATGAAGAAGAGAGAGAGATGTGCCATAAATTCAGACGTGTTTTAGTCTGACTTCTAGACCCATTCAGGGGACAAAACAATTGGGTAATTCAGGGGACAAAACAATTGGGTAACAAGGTTTTTCTGTATACTGAAATTAATTTGTCACTGTACAGACTCTGTAAATACCCCAAATGTGTAATGATGATATAGGGAGCATGGTTTACATGATATGTTTCACCCTGTACCTGGTATGAAAAAAAAAAAAGAGCAAATACTCATTTGTGGCGGATTTGTGCCGCCTCCATTTTAGTCTCACCTCCCTGATTCACACAAGGCAAAACACACCCACACACAAAAATCACTCAGGTGCAAATGAAGCTTTTTGAATGTAAACCGTAGACTGACCATGACTGAACATTGACTGGAAGTACCCAAGTGTGGGAACCGTTATGTATGGCAAGCTGCATTATGGGATTTAAAAAAGAATATATATATATATATATATATATATATATATATATATATCTTCACACACTGTGCATAGGGCAGATTATCATGATAGTTGAACAAAATCAAGCAGGGTCAATTTTTCCATGCAATGCATGTCCCAAGAGTTTATTAGTTTTTGTTGACATATGAGAACTAACAGTTCCTATACATGTACATGTATCTTGTTGCAAAGATTGATTTTCAAGAACCGTTAATCTAGGATGTGTGTGAATGTGGCTCTTGACTTCGCACATGACAGTTGACAAGGTTCCTCTATGTACTTTGCAATTTGGATAACATCTTCAGCTGGGATAATACTGGTTAGTGTTTGCCATGCAGTTGAATTCCATGCAGTGTGCCTACAGCAGTATAGAAAAACAACTCCCATTTCCCTTGCTGGTCATCTTGCAGAGTTCTGTCAGTCGCCATGGGAACAGCAGCCATGTTTTCTTGATTAGAAGCATTACGTTAGTGATTTGACGTATGTTGGCATTCATCTTATGAGTTGGGTTAATCATGCTTGAACATGTTTTCTCTTCAACTTGTTGTGCAATTACTGTTTGTCAGGTAAATTCCCAGGATAATGATTCTTGTGGCCTTGAATGGAATGGAAAATAATTCTCACACCACCCTGTGCAGTTTTTGACTTAAAATGACATCTTGTCTATTAGACTGAACAGTGATGTGGTTATATTGAAACTGCTTCCTTTGTAGACATCCATGTAGTGCCTCTTTACTGTGACAATAGAATGGTCTGTTACATGATACATTGTAGATGAAAGTTACTCATCATTTCTTATATTGAATTATTCTTGTGTTTTGTGAGGAAACATATCAGGAAGAGCTCAAATTACATTTTGCTTTCCACAAGTGTTTCAAACCTTACTGTCACTTCCTCATCACAGAGTATAAATTTTCTCAATTTTCTCAGATGAATCTTCCATGCACAAGCCAAGTACCTCAGGCTACTTTGAACATGGAATGTTACTGATTTAAAATGTCCTGTCTTTTCTTTCACGATATCTTAAAAACCCATAACATGACTCAAATTTTTTTGGCTGTAGATACTGTTTTGATTTGCTGATTTCCCCAGAAAATTTTCCCTGACAAACTCCCCCTCCCCCTCACCCCCTTCAAAAAAGATACCTTTTTAAAGAGCTTTTGTTCATAGCAAGTGAGGCATTCAAAGAACAAGTTCATCTTCATGTACATATTGTACCTGTGCTCGGTCAATGACACTCGCGTAGTGTTTTTACATTTGTCAGACTTCATTGTGATTCTTGCTGACTGTATGTAGCCACTTGTTCAATTTTTCTTTTTTCTTTTACCACAGAACTTACCCAGGCATGATATTATGTAGATATAAATCTGATTTCAGATTGTTTTTTGTTCAAGTCTATACACATTTTGCTTTTTCTATCAAAATCACCAGAAAATTTTGATTTCTGATTTTCTAAACAAACCTCAATATCGATCCTGCTTTACCTTCATTTTGGTACATTCTTCCTGAATGTTTATTGCTTTCATAAAATCATTGTTCATGAGGGGGGGGGGGGGGGGACATCTTCCTTCAATGATAATGAATTATATGGAATAGACTGAAAACACTGAAAAGCTTGATGAGGAAGAATGGGAAGCACACATCTACAACAGCTGTGTGTCCATTGTGCAATTAGATTCCCAATTGGGGATGGGGTGATCTGAAAAAGATGAGATCAAATCAGTAAGCAATGAAAAGAGGGTTTTCACACTTGCAGTAGACATTGTTATAATCATGTTTCTGAAGCGTGTCTCTAAACGTGTTTATCTGTGGAGTGTTCTGATGTGAAATTGATGGGTCTAGGTGCCAACTGCTAGGTACTAACTACTAACTGCAAACAATATGTCATACTACAGCTGAGTTTTTAAAAAAATCAGCATGCGATATGCTGGGGAACACATTAGAAATTTACAAACAAGTTATTTGTAAGTGTGAAAAATCTTTTGGTCTGTCAGGTAATTGGATGTCACCCAGCTCCTTAGCTGATAGCTATCGCAAGGCACATGAGGCTCTTATCAAGTTTAAATCTAGGGCCATTGATCCCTTGGGGGTTTGTGGTCAGGAAGTAATAGCATTAAATGTTTCCTCTCAATGGGATGGCCCAATTTCCAATTTCAGGTCAGTCATTCAATTCTAGAGCTGTGACAGTAATCAGGTGGAAGGAATGTTAGATATAGGATTTCCTCCTATGCACTTTCAACAGGTGCATGTATATGTGTGTTCTGTCATTTTTATGTATCAACCTCTTTACTCCTATCACGCACCTGTTAATCTCAGACCTCTGAAGAATTCTCCATCCGATTCACCTGTCCGTACATGATAAAGTATCCATGGTATTACATTTTTGAAATTTTGTGTTTTTTTTTTCGGGGGGGGGGGGGGGGGGGCTTTCAGTGAGGATGTGTCACTATTAAAAGGTCAAGCGACCATCTCTCTCCCATGTTTGACTAAACTTCTCTGTTTCTGTTTTCGGAATATACATGGTACATACATAGTTTTAGAGTGTTCTGAGCTCGAAGGGGGAATCCAGACTGGTCAAAAGTTAAATTGAAAAGAAAGTTACATTTTACAAGCACAGCAGTGAAAATTTGATCAAAATCGGGTAAAGTTTAGGGAAGATGGAACTGAATTTTGTTTTCTCTCTCCATGAGAACAATACTTACAAATAGTGAGTTGATGATGTCATCTCGTCACAACCTGCCTTATAGTTTGCACATAAAATTGTGACATTTTCATTTTTTTTTCTCAAACACAGTCAGGCCACAGCCTCAAATCCTAATGATATATCTGATTGCACATTGATTTTGAAGATATTCAGCTAGAAATGACCTAATATTGTACACTTTTACAGCAGAAAAACCTTCTGAATTTTTGTCTTTTTTGTATATAATAAATGGAAAATTGTGAAGTGATGACATCTTGAGCTCACACATTTGCATATTCACATGAACAATTTATTAACTGTTTTGCAAAAATCAGTGAATCTTTATGATTTCTTAACTTCCTTACTTTTAATCCAATTTTTATCAACATTCATTGTTGTGCTTGTAACCTTTTCACTCTTTCTTTTCAGACTAACTTGTAACTGGCTGGGAATTCCCCTTTGATTAAAGGGATGGTACAGTATTGGTGGAGATAAGAATTGGGCTTTTAACTTTTTGCGAGATACCAAGAAAACACTTCTGAAATAGTACAGAGCATACCATTTTAAGAGGAATTCAAAATTTATTTGATGAAAAATCGGGTTTGGAATGACTAAAACATCCAAGAACAAAGTAAAACAAAGTGATTGTAATAAAAGTTTGGTCCCACTCTATATTAGAATTGCTCTGTTTTGGATATCTCGGTCATTTCAAAACCAATTTTCATCTAATAAACATTGAATTCCTCATGGAATTACATGCTCTTTCATATTTCACAACAGGTTTCTCATCATCTCACCCAAAAATATTAGAAACCTGAAATTAGGTCTCAACCAAAACTGTACGATTCCTTTAACATCAAGATTTGTGCTCCAGAGCTTATGACAACGTGTAGCTGCTGACATCGTAATAATCATTCTACCAGTACATGATGCCTGACTTTGAATTTAAAAAAAGAAAACAAACAAAGAAAAATTTCTTCCCTTAACTGTATGTATGCAGAATGATGGGTTGATGGTTCACATCGTCAATCCTTCAATGGAACCATCCTCCTTCATTAACGCCTCGTCCGCAAGTCATTGACACTCGGCGGCAATATAAATTTCCCCTCTAATGATGTGATACTCTTATGTAAACTTCCACCTGAAATTCGATGATAAATCACTGTACAAGCTTGGCTGCTCAGATGGGACAACATGCTGCTGACTCCTCACTGTCGACATTGCTTCCTCTCTGCTTTGTCTAGTTTGGATGTGCCAGTCACATTCATATGACGCATCCCAGCACCAAGGGCAGTTATGTCTTATTTAATCTTTGTGTGTAATTTCATCTGTATCTCTCTCTGTTTCCGTATCCCTCACAAGGTGCTACATTGCATATATAAGCACTAGCCCAATTGCCCAGGGCAAGTGAAAATCAAAGTCAGGCAAGTGTTTTGGATCAATGAGAAAAGATGCTTGCCCGAATTGGGCAAGCAAAAGGTGTTTTTTCACTCCCCCCCCCCCCCCCTCAAACTGTAGAAGTCAACCATACAGAAGTCAAAAGATAATGACTGTTTAGGGATGCAACACACTTCAATTTCATTTCAGAAACTTTCCAGCACTTACGGGAAGAAGTGAAGAACCATATTTGTTAATGCTCCAATGTCTCCCAAATCAAATCAGCGTGTGCTGTTTACTCTAAATGATTACACATGTTTTATTAAGCCCTTGACTTACGAGTGATTTTCTTTATCATTTTCTCATATATTTGGACTTTCTTTTCGGGCAAGTGTTCTGCAACAATTTGACGATCTGCTTGCCCCACCAGGCAAGTGGTTAAAAAAAAAAGTTGTGTAGCACCCTGCCTTCATTCTGTTCAACTCTCCATCGCTTTCTTGGTGCATTTATCACCTCACTTCTGGTGCAGAATTACGGTTTTGAAACAACTGTCTGGGAGTTTTGGGCAGTTGATAAATGCAAAGCCGTTTTAATTGTGGGGCTAAAGATGCGTCTCTGAAATGCCGAAAAAAGTGTCATTGCAAATGCTTTTTGAGCCAGAAACACGTTTCTGTAGGGTTGATGAATGCAAAGTTGTTTTAAAATGCATTTATAGCTTGGACCTGCCCACGCCAACCACTGCCAACTACACATCTAAAATTAGATTCTTGGTATCAACAATATCAAATGTGGCTTTGATAGCCTCAGCCAAGAAGAATAGCTGGAGGCCAAGTTATTTTGTCATACATTGTAACAGGAGGAAAAATACGTGTGTGGTGAGACATAAGATTATTTATGAGCTGAATTCACAGGCTTATGGATAAATCTAGTGTACTATATAATGATTTTCTTTGCCGTAAAGAAGAATCAGAAAACGTTCATTTTCAATTCAAATAATAGTATATTTGTGTACAGTTTTTACCATATCAAACCTCGGGTATACTAGAGGACAATTCCGTTGGAAATTCCCAATCATTTTTTGTCTGCTGCAGAGTGGAATGTGATTAGATGACTTTGAAGATGAGGAAAAATTAATGTATTACTCTTTTTTTTTTTCGAAGACCTTGTCTTGACCTTTGAACAAATAAATGAGGTACGCACTGAAATGCCACCAGGGACTTTGGAAGAAGTACAGAATACCCTCCAAACTCAAAGCGTCATTGCATCAGATGCCTTTTTTCAGGACATGACAGTCTCTTGTCCTTTGTCCTTGTAAAGGCACAATTTGATTGAATTTTGGTTGCCATAGTGACATGATGTTGGCTGTACTTCCCCCCATTATATTGCCAGTTTTCTGTTATGAAATTTGATAAGCTGCGCTATCTCTGCGTGTGAGACAGATTTCAATAACTTTCCACACAACTCTAGCCTGGCATTTGGATGATTTGTCCCCTGAGGAAAATCCAGTTACAATCCTAATAGGCCTAAGAGTTTTAGTGCATCTGTCATTTAGCCGAAAGGGAAGGTCTTTTTAGATAGTCATCTAGGGCGTAGATTTTGTTCAGTCTAATTTCCATTTGATGTATTGTTCTTTGAAACCAGTAAAACCAGTCAATTTTGTTCACTCTCCTTGCACTTTTGAAATGTACTTATTTGTTTCACACATTATTTCTACAGTATGTTGAACTTGGACCTTTTGTGTAAAGCTGCAACTTCATTTTCAAAAATGTTGTAGGGTTTAACAGTATTACATTACAGGTTGAAGTGTCCCTCTTTTTATTTTACAAACGTAAAGGTATATCAGGTGCTCTCGTACATATTATATTAGAGCAATACTCATTTTCATGAAAGGGGAATTTTCATACCTCAAATACACATGTAGATTCAATGAATGTCAAAATAATAGTAGTACACATTCATGAAGGTTTAGGAAAAATGGGACAATCTGTTCAATGTGTCCAAATTTTAATATTGTCATAGTTTTTACTAAATTCTTATGCACAAAAAAGTTGTATCCTGTCACATTTTAGTAGGACAGCTTTTTTTTTTTTTTTTTTGGGGGGGGGGATATCTTGGCCATTTCAAAACCAATTTTCATTAAATAAACTGTGAATTCATCTAAGAGTACACATTCTTTCATATTTCGTAAGAGGTTTCTCATTATCTCACAAACTCACACAAAAGAAAGTTGGAAACCTGCAGCCCCATCTAAACCAAAACTGTAACACCCCTTTAAAAGTCATAAATCCTCTTTAAAATCCCAATGATCATTTTGTCCAAGAAAGAAAATCTTCTAAAATATGTCTAAACTTTGTTTGGAATGATACTATGAAAGTACATCAAAGAAATGGAATAGAATTGATTTTTTTTTTGACACATCACAGAATTACTATTAACATTTAATCCTAAAAGGCATTTGCATTGATGAATGCATGGCAAAAGTTGTGGCATGTCACATTTATCAGAATAGCTTTTTATGGATATCTCGGCCATGTCAGGACGAATTTTCATCAAATAAACAGTGCATTTATCTAAGAATTACACATGCTTCTATATTTTGTCAGAGGTTTCTCATTATCTCACAAACTCACAAAAAAGAAAGTTGGAAACCTGCAACCCCATCTAAAACAAAACTGTACTATCCCTTTAAAAGTCACAAATCCTCTTTAAAATCCCATTTTGTCCAAAAAAGAAAATCTCCTAAAATATGTCTAAACTTTGTTTGGAATGATACTATGAAAGTACATCAAAGAAATGGAAAAGAATTGATTTTTTTTTTTTGACACATCACAGAATTACTATTAACATTTAATCCTAAAAGGCATTTGCATTGATGAATGCATGGCAAAAGTTGTGGCATGTCACATTTATCAGAATAGCTTTTTATGGATATCTCGGCCATGTCAGGACGAATTTTCATCAAATAAACAGTGCATTTATCTAAGAATTACACATGCTTCTATATTTTGTCAGAGGTTTCTCATTATCTCACAAACTCACAAAAAAGAAAGTTGGAAACCTGCAACCCCATCTAAAACAAAACTGTACTATCCCTTTAAAAGTCACAAATCCTCTTTTAAATCCCATTTTGTCCAAAAAAGAAAATCTCCTAAAATATGTCTGAACTTTGTTTGGAATGATACTATGAAAGTACATCAAAGAAATGGAAAAGAATTGATTTTTTTTTTTTTGACACATCACAGAATTACTATTAACATTTAATCCTAAAAGGCATTTGCATTGATGAATGCATGGCAAAAGTTGTGGCATGTCACATTTATCAGAATAGCTTTTTATGGATATCTCTGCCATGTCAAGACGAATTTTCATCAAATAAACAGTGCATTTATCTAAGAATTACACATGCTTCTATATTTTGTCAGAGGTTTCTCATTATCTCACAAACTCACAAAAAAGAAAGTTGGAAACCTGCAACCCCATCTAAAACAAAACTGTACTATCCCTTTAAAAGTCACAAATCCTCTTTTAAATCCCATTTTGTCCAAAAAAGAAAATCTCCTAAAATATGTCTAAACTTTGTTTGGAATGATACTATGAAAGTACATCAAAGAAATGGAAAAGAATTGATTTTTTTTTTTTGACACATCACAGAATTACTATTAACATTTAATCCTAAAAGGCATTTGCATTGATGAATGCATGGCAAAAGTTGTGGCATGTCACATTTATCAGAATAGCTTTTTATGGATATCTCTGCCATGTCAAGACGAATTTTCATCAAATAAACAGTGCATTTATCTAAGAATTACACATGCTTCTATATTTTGTCAGAGGTTTCTCATTATCTCACAACCTCACACAAAAGAAAGTTGGAAACCTGCAACCCGATCTTTTTGTCCAAGAAAGAAAATCTCCTAAAATATGTCTAACCTTTGTTTGGAATGATACTATGAAAGTACATCAAAGAAATGGAATAGAATGGAATTTGCTTTGGTTTTTTTTTTGACACATCACAAAATTACTATTAACATTTAATCCTAAAAGGTATTTGCATTGATGAATGCATGGCACACAATAATGTCAATGGGAAGTTTTCAGATAATCTATGAAAACATTAGTCTTATCCGATGGAGCCACATATAATTCCCATTGACATTATTGTGTGACAGGCATTCATCCATGCTAATACAGAAAAAATGTGAGAATGAAGAAATGCTTACATCATCATCATCACCTAATCTGAATATTATCTGTTGTGACCAATATAAATCACTGTTTCATGTATGACCGTGAAAATTCCATTACTGTTGCAATTTTGTGTCCAATTTCACGTAACCTGTACCACTGCTTGTTTGATTTGACTCCTAAAGTTAAGTCATCTCGAACACCAGGGAGTGTAGTTTCACATTGAAGAAGAAAGAACCAATTCAATTACTGCCGTCCCGTTGTCAGATTGAAGGGAAGTGTGTGATTGTCTCTGCCTCAGAGTCTATACAGATTTCGTTGTCACAGCGAGTATCGTATTTCCATCGTTTGATTAGAGCGAAGTGAAAAGTGCAGTGCGGGAGGGTTGGGGTATACACAGGAACCGTATTATTGCTACAGCTATATGTCTTTTGGAACATACACCTGAAATCCATCTCCACTGCAGTCGGCTGTTTGGCTTTTGACACAAAGCTGTCAATTATTGTTGAAAATCCACATATCAGCTAATTTCAATTTAAGTAAATTTTATCAAAAGTGTAGTATTTGCAATGACTGGGATGCTGGTATTTCGTGCTGATATTGTTCTTCCAAAAACTAAGACCTCATGCCTGCTACTTTGAATGAAATAACTTTGTGTCAGTCCCTTCTTGTTCGATATGTACATACGTGTGAATCAGCAGGAATTACAGACCAATTAGACACAGGCAAGATATTCAGAGTTTGATTGCAAAATGAGTCGAGCGCCATGTCTGAAAAATGTTAGAGTAAATCCATCATCAGATTGTGCACAGTAAAACTTCTTCAATGATATCTCACTTGTTGCACATCAAGGATTATTCCTGAAGTTACAATTTAAAAGTGTGACATACAGTCTGCCTTGCTTAAGTCCACCTGAAGCCCCGGTCAGTCAGCACTCCACGTCCAAATCACGTACAAAAAGTTATGAAAATCTGGTGGACGTGGTTGTAAGTGGTAATTTTTGGGTCAATTTTGGTTTGGCCATGCTCTGTACAGGGTATGGCCATTGGCGGCTGTTCCACTGCTGAAGCACTGCCTAAGCACAGCTAAGCACATCCAGCCACGTGTGTGTATGCAGAAAAATCCATTTGTCAGCAATAAGCCACTAAACACACGCTATTTCCCGTAATACCAACGTGTAACACACGTCAGATGACCGTGCTCTGCCCGTGACAGACTGCTAAACTTTCACGTCTTTACCGCGTCTCCCCAAGTTTTAATCACTGCCGGAACACGGATTATCACGTGTGTTTCACGTGTGTTGCACGTCTTTACCACATGTGCCTCCAGTGGTTGTCCGCGGAATAAAATTTTGAGCAGTTCAAAACTTTTTACCGCGTCCAACACCGCTCAGATTTTCCCCCGCGTCCTGCCACATCTATAAATCGACCGTAGCTCGTCTTAAACTCGACATCAACGCAAACAACATCGTCTGCTTCATGGGAGACCACTTTTTGACGTGTTTTGGCCGTGATTAAGCTGTAAAGCGCTGTGTGACCGGGGTTTCACATACATGAAGTCGATGTATTTTCAAGTTCTCTTTATATTCTATTGATTTTAATCCCTCATTTACTCAAAGTCAAATTTTCTCTAAGTCGAAGCTATTTCTTTAGTCCAAATAGATTTGTCTTAGGCAAGGTTGATTGTACATTTTTTATTTTGCGTGTTTTTCTATCAGGTTTATTCACAAATATTTCAAAGTGACAAGGATGCAGTTGCTTATTTTGCCATTAAACTCTTCATATGTACAGTAGGCTGGTTGCCAATAATGCACGTACTGCAACTTAGATTCTAAGTGGATGCTGCTTGATCAGTAAAAGAAGTGGCTCCCTTCCCTTGTATTTACAGAAAGTACATGCAGATGAACTTTGACCTTTGCTTCACTGTGATTCTGCATGACATTTTTACACTGCGAGTAAATTTGTGGAAAATTAGGAACAAAAGAGAAATATAAAGGCTTATTAGAGAAAATGCTATATTAGGCCAAAAAAAAAAAATTGTTGCATTGGCGTAACATGAGATTTTCAAATAGGGTCGGTCGGGCGGAATTTTTTTTTTTTTTTTTTTTTTTTGCTACCTGCATTTTACGTGTAAAACTCGTGCTCAGCTCAGTAAACAGTTACAACTGCTGCACCGAATGTGCTGTGTTCACATCTATTCTACAAATCATTTATGAGGCCGATATTACTGGAATTATACCCCTTCACAGAATCTAAAGATGTTGAAATCCCTATCCTGAATGTTTTCACTTCATATTTTACTATTTTGACTTAGATAAGATAGATGCAAATTGACCCATATGTACGATCTTTTCATCGCACACAGTGATCTCTATTACAGTCCCACATATACAGATTCGTGTAAGTTCTCCACACAAGAAACCTATGGCAAAACTGTGCACAATACATCGCAGTCTGAATGCTACGTATACACTGAATAAATCTTGTTAGAGTACGTGTCCGTGTTGGAAACAGATGACGTACTGATCAAGGAAGGCTTACGCGAGGCGCTAGATCTCTCCCTCGTACATCCGATATCCCCAGAGCCGTTTCCACTTCCGGGTTTGTGCGATCGCGATCGCAATCAACAAGATATTTGATATCGATAGCAAAAAAAAATAATAAAAAAACATGGGGTCGGCGGAATTTTTAGGGTCGGGCGGGTTACGCCAATGCAACAATTTTTTTTTTTTGGCCTTATAGTATATATTTGAGCTGTTTGATGACCTCATGTACATTAAACACTCATTCTCTGCACGTTAAGACAGAATGTGATTTTTAACTCTCCCATGAAAGGAGTGTTGCCCTTTTGAGTGTGGTCTTCTGAAGTGGGCCTGAAGTGAAATGACGACAATTGATCATATCATGGAGCAAAGGTATTTCCATGACCATATACATACAGAGTAGATATTGAGTGGCCAAGAACACTCCTTCTCCACTGCCCATCAATGAAGTGACCGCTACTGTGTGATGGTAATCTGATGATGTGTAGTGATTGTGTGACATCTCACCTTTATTGATTCAATGTTTATGCATCATTGCTCAGAGCAGAATAAATCAGATGTCTTCATATAGTGGATCCCTCATGTCCTGGTTACTTCAGGATGGTTTTGTGATGGTCTATAAGCCCCAGTCAAACATTAACACAGATCTTGAAGGATCTGCCCAGCGATCCCCTGATCAAGCGACAGTGATCTGGGGAATTCCAGGATAGTTTTGCCCCGGATTGAGCGTCGACAAGCGTTGTTGACTGTACACGCGGTATCAACATGGCAGCTACACAGATAAGGCCGGACCGGCACAGCATCTACACGGCATCTACACGGCACTTACACAGACTCCATGGACCATGCGAGACTCACCCGGCAACTACATGGTTCATGCTGGCAGAGCATGGCATCGACATGGACCATCAGGACATCTACACGGACCAACACAGCAGCTACACGGACCAACACAGCTGCTACACGGACCAAAACAGCAGCTACACGGACCAACACAGCAGCTACACGGACCAACACAGCAGCTACACAGACCAAAACAGCAGCTACACGGACCAACACAGCAGCTACATGTAACATGCCAGGAGGTGAAAATCTGCCATACACAAATCGAGCTGATTTTGGATTTTCATAAATCTTCGTGTAGATCCGCGTTCATCCCTGTAATATCGTGTTTGAATGTGATGGTCCGTGTAGTTGCTATGTGGCTGCCGTGTACAAGTAGGTCTGTGTAGCTGCCTTGATGATCCGTGATGGTCCTTGATATGAAAAAAAAAAGTCACAAACTGCCAAAGATACTCACGGCGTCTACACGATGGTTCTAGGCAGCCACATGGACCTTCACAGCAACTACACGGCAGCCACACAAACCATCCCGCATTGCTCTGCCGAGACGGCAGTCCATGGATGATGCTGGATGTTTTTGACCTCCAAAAACTGCCGTAATGGCCTCCTGGATGTCCACAGACCTACATGCACCTCAAGGGACCTCCATGGATGCCCAAGGCGTCTACACGGATCTTCCCCCGGATCTCACTGGATCAGATCAGGGGTGATCCGGCATGTGTGTATGTGACTGCGGCTTTGTGTTGTTTCAAGTCAGTGGGATATACAAAAGACAGGGAAAGAAGCTTCACGTGTACACATAAGATTCTGAACTACTCATATTAACAAGACTTTGACCTTTGCTTCACTTTGATTCTGCATGACATCTTTTACTAATTTTTGGCTAATTGCCACTGGCTAATTGCATATTCAATGCATATAATGTAGACAAGAACTTACGTTTGCATTTTAATTTTGCAAATCTTGGCCATACGAAATTTGCAAAATTAAAATGCATGCAAAAATTTCTGGTTTTACAGACAATTTTACAGTTCAGAAGAGCTTGGAGTAACCATTCTATTTTTTTTTCTTCTGAATTTACCAATTGGTTGTAATCCTCCCTTGTTAAATGAGGCTAGACCCCTACTGCTGTGACAAATGGGACACTGTTCACCATTTTTGTGTGTCTTTCACAGCGAAAAAGTACATATGGTAAAATCTTGGTTCACAATAATAGGGAAAATGACTTTCCCAGTGACTGCAGCAGCTGACAATGTAATCTGTTCTCTCTCCCTCCCCTTCCCCTCTGTCCCTCTGCCTGTTGTTGATGGTGTGTTGCACAGTGAGATGTGAACCCAATGAACAGTTTGCCTGTGCGGATGGCACTCAGTGCATCCCGTCGCTATGGCGATGTGATCGTGACCCTGATTGCCGAGACGTCAGCGATGAGGAAGGTTGCAGTAAGTTGGAAGAAAGGATTTGGGAAGTTTGCATCAGACGCCTGGGCCAATAAATGATCCATACTTAATCTTTGTATTCTTCATCTGCAGGGGCATAGATGGTATGCATCCTCCCCCCCCCCCCACAAGCTCCCAAGGTAGAAGGATGACACGACTAATCATCCCCCCTCCCCCCCCCCCCCCCCCCCCCCCCCCCCCCGGCAGGTTTCAGGGATTTTTTTTTTTATTTGTGGTAATCTTTTTATCATGATTATGATTATCACTTTTCTTCTTCTTTTTCCTCTTCTTTTTTTTTTCTTCTTCTTATTAATCATAATATTATTGTTATCATCATTGTAGTTATTATTATCCTTATAGTCATCTTCTTCATCGTCACCTCATCTATATTTCCATATTTCTGATCCCTAATAAAGGTCCTGTTTATCATTGGGAGAAGTGATTAAAAAAACATGTTCAAGATATCACATTTTATGTACATTGTATATATCCTATGTAGGTCAGTTGTATCACAAAACATCCTACCATATAAGAATTTTCAATAAAACGTAAGATGTAAGGAGATATCACTCTTTTTCTCTACAAACTGTAACTGTAGACAGTTTAGTCTGGAAACGTTTTAATCATAACTGTTTTGTATAATTATTCAACAATACTTTTTGTATATCTAACAATACTAATACTGATTATACACATTTTTTACATTGTTTTTTCTATCCTTAACTCACATTTCAGAACTATTTTGAAGCAGTAAGGCTGGGTTTTTATTTCATCTGCAAATGGTAAATTATGCCTAACGAGTTAACAATTTTCTTCTGCCTCTAATGGGATGGTGTCATGGAATATTCATCAAGAGGTGTTTTCAATGGGGATGGAGCACATTAAATGCATATTGAAAATCTTACTGTTATCCTTTGTTGTCCCCGCCGAACGAGTTCGAGCAGGGGACTATGAAACGGGCTCCGTACGTGTGTGTGTCCGTGTGTCCGTGTGTCCGTCCGTCCGTGTGTCCGTCCGTGTGTCCGTCCGTGTGTGCGTCCGTGTGTGATCAAAATGTTCAAAATGCTACTCCTTGGCCATTTCTAACCCGATTTTGATTCTGTTTGCTTTATATGATAGCACTACATGGGAGCTTTGAAACTTCTATACAGAATTTCAGTTGTGACCTTTGACCTTGACCTTTGACCTATATTGTACATTTTGCTTCAAAATGCTACTCCTTCGCCATTTCTAACCCGATTTTGATTCCGTTTGCTTTATATGATGGCACTAGGTGAGGGCTTCAAAACTTCTACACAGAATTTTGACCTTTGACTTCTTTGACCTTTGACCTTGATTTTTGACCTACATTGTACATTGCCTACAAAATGCTACTCCTTCGCCATTTATTACCCGATTTTGATTCCGTTTGCTTTATGTGATGGCACTAGGTGAGGGCTTCAAAACTTCTACACAGAATTTTGACCTTTGACTTCTTTGACCTTTGACCTTGATTTTTGACCTATATTGTACATTTTGCTACAAAATGCTACTCCTTCGCCATTTGTAACCCGATTTCAATTCCGTTTGCTTTAAGTGATGGCACTAGGTGAGGGCTTCAAAACTTCTACACAGAATTTTGACCTTTGACTTCTTTGACCTTTGACCTTGATTTTTGACCTGTATTGTACATTTTGCTACCAAATGCTACTCCTTCGCCATTTCTAACCCGATTTCGATTCCGTTTGCTTTATGTGATGGCACTAGGTGAGGGCTTCAAAACTTCTACATAGAATTTTGACCTTTGACTTCTTTGACCTTTGACCTTCATCTTTTTACCTATATTGTACATTTTGCTACTAAATGCTACTTCCGGCGGGGACATATATTACGCACCGCGTAATTTCTACTTTTCCTTGTTATCTTTACTACATGTATCTGTATCAATATTCATTA
Organism: Diadema antillarum; assembly: GCF_040938485.1. NCBI lineage: Eukaryota > Metazoa > Echinodermata > Echinoidea > Diadematoida > Diadematidae > Diadema > Diadema antillarum. The sequence continues at coordinate 9,328,246 of NW_027270960.1, forward strand.
TAAGTACGCTATATAGTGAAAAAAACGCATATGTGGAAAATTTAGCCACTCACACACTTTCTGAATATTCAGTTTTTTATTAGTTGGGATTAAACATTTTCCATTAACAAATGTATTCCCTAAAAGTGAATATCAGTTTTCAATAATACAAAAGCTCCATACCCTCCCCTTTGTTCCAGCTCCATAAACGTAGTACACAATGAAAACACACACATGGAAAGAAAAAAAAAAGTGACAGACACCACAATTTAGCCAATCGCAATGTCATTGAATATTCATGTTTTGTTCTTTTTGATATGACATATTCTGAATATTCCCCCAAAGTGTGCACCAAATCATTGATTTTCAGTTCTAAAAATGCAAAAGCTCCATTGTATGGGAGGGAATATGCCCCTCACCCATCTTTCCATTTTCGTAGACTGAGTTATACACATATGAAAGACACAGATGTGGTAAAGGATGTGACGAATACTATACAATATACCACATTATACCACATTTTAGCCATTCACATTGCCCTGAATGTTCATTTTTTTTTTTTACTTTTCATTTAACAATATTCCAAACATCTCCCCCCCCCCCGAAAAAAAGTGTGCACCAAATCGTTGAATGTCAGTTTTAAAAGTGCAAAAGCTCCACACCCCCCCCCCCTTTGGTCCACGTCCTATAGACTTTTAGTACAAAACGAAGACACACACATTTATTGCAGATACCACAAATAAGCCATGTCTTTGCATATGAGCTTTTCCTCCATTTTGATTACAAATTTTTCAAATATCCCCTTAAAAGTCAGATCTGATTTTTGAATTTTAGTGCTAAAAATGCAAAATTTCCCGCACCCTCTCCCTGCCCATTCTTTTTGCTCCTTAGTTTGAGTGTTACCCACAAAATATTGAAAATAATTTATTCTTTCCCAGAGAAACTGGACTGGCACTTTTTTTATACTACCCGTGTGTGTGTGTGTGCACACACGGGCAGGTGCCAGGGCTGGCAGAACTGCCCCCCCTTTTTTTTGGATAGTGCAAAGGAATACATAGGGTCAACTGCTTGCGCCCCCCCCCCCCACTTTTGTTTACCCCAGAAGTGGCACCAGAAAAGGAAAAAGAAAAAAAACACCCCCCCCCCCCCAAGATTAAGCTTTGATTGTGGTGTACCAAGAGTGTAGAAGTGCAGGTAAGTCCTTTTTTGTTTTTGCTTGTCACCTTTTTCCTTGTCAGCTGATGAAATCCGGAAGTGCAGCAGAAAGTTATACTGATATTTTTTTCTTTTTTTTTGCTTGTCAGCTGATGAAACCCATAAGTGGCACCAGAAAGTTGCGCTGAAGGCTTTTTTTTTTTTTTTTTTTTTTGCTAGCCAGCTGATGAAATGCGGAAATGGCAGCAGAAAGCTACGCTAATTTTTTTTTTTTTTTTTTTTTTTTTTTTTTTTTTTTTTTTTTTTTTTTGCTTGCTAGTTAGCTGATTAAACCCGGAAGTGGCACCAGAAAGTTGCGCTTACGGCCTTTTTTTTTGCTTGTCAGCTGATGAAGCCCATAAGTGGCACCAGAAAGTTGTGCTGAAGGCCTTTTTATTTTTTTAATTTTTTTTGCTAGCCAGCTGATGAAACGCGGAAGTGGTAGCGGAAAGCTGCGCTGATTTTTTTTTTTGTTGCTTGCTACTAGTTAGCTGATGAAACCCGGAAGTGGCACCAGAAAGTTGCGCTGAAGGCCTTTTTTTTTTGCTTGTCAGCTGATGAAACCCTTAAGTGGTAGCAGAAAGTTACACTGAGGACTCTTTTTTTTTTTTGGCTTGCTTGCTTGTTAGCTGATGAAACCCGAAGTGTGCGTGTGTGTCGTTGTTTGAATAAACGATGTGATCGCCTTTGGGCTGCAAATCATACGCTCCAGGTCTGAGGACCTGCCTATACCGTTGTTCAATTGTATTGCCGTATAAATGCAATATTACTCTTTTGAAGCCTTGACTACTGTACAGCTTATTTTTTTTTTTATTGTTGTGATTTAAGCTATGATATGTTAATGTCTACTAAGTACAAATTCATAAAGATATAAATATGTGAATAGATTCATTGAAAAGCGCTGTAAAATATTCATGTGATTATCTCAAAAGTAATCATGTGAGCATGTGACTTCTTGAGAATGCTAAAGCAAGATTTAAATTGTATGGTATTATTGTGTTTCCATAGGTCATTTGCTATGTCACCTTAAGAATTCAATTGCAGAATAAGAAAAACAGTTGATAGAAAAAAAAATATTATTGTGGACTCTAATATAAAGCACTCATTCTACCTAAAAAAAAAATACTCATGGCACTGTGGAAACAGAAATGAATTGGTATGATACACTATAATGTAGTATAGAAGATGGAACATAAGAACAAATGAACAAACAAACAACAAACAAATGTATGTGTGTATGCAATGTACATACATGTATGCTATAAATGAAGTTGATGAAGATTATTCAAATCTAAACTGTTTTCTGTAAATTGATTTTGAAAATGGAATATGTTGAACTTTTCGTCTTAAAAGAACAATCTCAACTCTTGGAGAAAAAGCTCTTATTTCTCTGGAATGCTCTTCCACTGAGGATCCGACCAGCAGAAACCATTGAAATATGTAAAAAGCATCTGAAGTCATATATATATGTTCACATCTTGCCCTGGTTGAATATTTGTTGAATTTCTTACCAGGTGTATATATTTCTGTCTCTTCCTTGTTCTTCAACTTTCATATGTACAACTATATAATGTACGTGTATGTTATTCTCTTTATATGTCCCTCTTCGCCTCAAAATAGGCCACTAGATCGATGGCGCATTACTAAAGCTGTGATTATTATTATTATTATTATTATTATTATTATTATTATTATTATTATTATTATTATTATTATTATTATTATTATTATTGTTATTATTATTATTATTATTATTATTATTATTATTATTGTTATTATTATCATTATTATTATTATTGTCATTATTATTATTATTATTATTCTCCATGTTTATCCACAAATGCACTTGAATGATGTCTCTATATTACAATAACGTGGTTGCGGCTTCTTTTTACATGTGCAGCCGACAAAAGTAGTACCTGTGAACCAGGCTACATCCAGTGTGCTAGCAACGGCGTGTGCCTTCCCGAGGCATACCAGTGCGACGGGCAGCCTGACTGCACAGATGGCTCCGACGAAGGGCCAGAGTGTAAGTTTAAACTATCACAGGTTTGGTCAGCAGTGACCAACTGACCAATTATGCTCTGAGAAGGATGATGGAGCTACATTCACCATGACTCAATCAAGGCCCAGAAACCATCATAAAAATGGTTTGGTCCTGGCTGCCTCTGTCTTTGTATCATAAGTTGTACCATTCATTGTAAGTGTGAAACAAAAAACAAAGCAAAAACAAAAACAAAAACAAAACTTCAACTGAACCATTTGTTATGTATGTGATTGTTTCAGTTGCAGAAATTCTAAAAACCTTTTGAAATTGCTAAATTCATACCAGAGTCTAATATTGGAAGTACATTGTAGAAGATTTTAGATCATGTTTCTCTTGACAAAGTTTTGTATATGACTGTCTTTCTGATTTTGTGGAGATTTGATGATTTTACCTGGCTCCATCTAATCTTACTGTAATGTAAGATATGCAACAAAAGAAAATTAGATGTGCTGATTTAATGATGAGAAGAGGATACCTTGAGCACCCTCCCCCGCGGACTTGATGGTTTAACTCTCCAAAATATTAAGCGTCCTGAGAGGAAACACTTGTAAATGTGTGCTCTTGTTCTCAGAATTGTTATTATTTTACTTCAAATACATTATTTCATCTTTTCTCTTTATCTTTTTTTTGTCAGACTTGAGTGTTTTCATGATATTTGATTGCACACATAAGGTTTGTTTATCAGTACATGTGTAGAATATTTCAGGGAACAAAAGTAGAAGCTTGGCGAAAATACCAAGAGAGATGATTTCGATTACTTTTTACAAGCAAAGTATTTTGACATTTTGATTACTTTGCAAGCAATAGTCATATTCCAATGAAGAATCCTTGATTGTGAAAATGGTTTGAGACAGCACAGGTGCACCAGTCAGTGTGTCTTTAATATTCATACACCCCTGATGGTTACAATAACCTTGGACACTGTTATGGACACTGTTCAAGTACAATGTAGTTATGTTGTTTTCATCAGTGATGGTCAGGCTTGTGTTGAAATCTTAAGCATTCTCAGTTGAACTTAGCTCAGTTTGACCTCTGTCCTTTATTTTAACCAGTGAATAGAAAAAGGTAGTGTGAGCTTTGTTTATATTATGAAAGCATCCACTCTAGAATATTTCATCTTCAGTTAAGTTGCATATGTTCTTTAATATTTCATGAGTCTTGATTAGTAGATGTATGATTTGTGAATGATGTTTGAAAAGATTTGCAATCATCCAGTCATGCAGAGGAAGGATTTCTCTGTCACAAAAATATAGAAAACTTAACTTGATTTTAATGTCCAAATTCACCTATTGTATTTTGAGTCCTCTAGGAAAATTGAGTCATGCAGCTTATTGTTGTTTTTTTAATGCTCTTTTGCACAATGAAAAAGACTCTCAAAGAAAAATGAATTTTATATTTTAATTCTTTGTCCCGATATTATTTTTCTGCAAATACTGCAACCAAACTCAAATGCTGACCAACATCGTTTTATAAATATAATTAAGTGTCTAAATACACTGTATAGCAATTTTCATGTGTTTTCAGATTGTGGGAATTGTAAGTATATCCTTTCCCACGCACCCGCATGTCTGACAGTAGAGTTGTTATACTTCATAGACAGTGGCTGTATGTATTTTGGCCCGGTAATGTTCATGCTCCACTCACATTATCAAGTGACAGTCTATTTTGGTAGAACTCTGTGTTTACATTACACTCAAGATATGTTCAGGATAATGTCATTCGAGGGATGGTGTAGTTTTGGTTTAGATGGGGAGATTCATGTTTTAACTTTTTGTGAGATAATTAGAAATCATGTACGAAATTAAGAGTAGGGTATTCAATTGTATATTTGAGGAATACAACGTTTATTTGATGAAAATTGGTTTTGAAATGGCTGAGATATCAGAAACAAAGTAGAAGACGGTGGTCTTAATAAAAGATGGGTCCCACCTTTTGTTAGGATCTCATTGTTTTTGGATATTTTAGCCTTTTCAAAAATGATTTTCATCAAATTAACTTTGAATTCCTCTTATAATTGTATGCTCTCTAATATTTCATAAGAGGTTTCTCGTTATCTCACAAAAAAAGTTAGAAACCTTGAATCCCCATCTCAACCAAAACTACACCATCCCTTTCACCTGTAACCATTAAGATTGACTGTGCCAGTCTGGCATTCCAAATTTGGATTGGCACTCTGAATGTTCTGTAAAGTTCGTGATTGATTCTCATGCTTGGAGAAAATTTTTATTTAGACTCTAATAAATCCATTACAGGTAGGACATTTAAGGTCTGTGAACCTGAAATAATTATGCCACCAAAAAAAAAAAAAAGTTCTTGACACTGCCAACTTGAATAACATGTACAATTGTACTAGAACTGAAAAAGTTAAACTATCCACTTTTTTTCTCTTTTTCCTTTACTTCTATTATCAGACTTATCTCATCTTAATATAAAACATCATTGTAAAACATCATTGTAAAACTGTAAGCAGACATCTGAAGTGTAAAGGTGCAATATATGTGTTATATACACATAATAGCATGTGTTTGTGTGTGTATTGTGTGTGGAGATCCTGCTGCTACTGTGCCACTTATTATATTCTGCCGCTCCATTCCTTTTTCACTGTATTCATCTAGAGCACCTCCTCTGTCGTACACTTCCTTTAATAACAAATCCTCTTTGCATGTTTCTCACTGTTATATTGACTCCACAGGCCAGCAGCCACCGCCACTGATATGCCCGCCAGACCTGCAGTACATATGCCACGATGGGAGGACCTGCATCAGCTACCACCAAATCTGTGACGCAGTGCCCGACTGTCTGGACGGGTTGGACGAGGGCGCTTTTTGCAATCCAGGTGCTGTGAAATCCTCCCAGTATTACACTACCAGTGCTGCGTTGTTCCAAAGATCAGAATGATTTGTAGTTAAAATGAGTGCATGCTGATGACAACTAATGTATGTTAAAGTATGAATATTTGATTATGATTAGTATCACTGGTACATACTGAGGTAGTTTTCATATTATATCTGAATACTCGATAGTACCATTCTGATACGATCATTTCAATTCTGTACATAAACCAAGTAAACTTTAGGCTTTTATGAGTGAGTGTATGCAGATAATGAGTATTTTACAATGTCTTGAAAAAGACCGATTCCGCATCCAGTGTCTGTGTAGCTAATATGATGTTTTTTTTGCAGAACAACATCATTCATCCAGTGAGCAGTTAATGATATACATGTACATGCACATTTGTAGGAGTATACATGAACAACTTGAAGCAAGAATAGCATCTGTGCAGTCAATTCCTCAAGATTTAGATTAACCCTCTCTTTGCCAATGAGTCAAATGTGCACAAATTTCATACTCATGCTTATGAACAGGAAACTAATGTGATACCCAGAAGGTTAACAAGCAGAGTCAGTCATAAAGACCAACCCAACATCAATACTTGCCAATACTGCTCTAGCTTATTTCATTTAAATCCTGCTAAATTGAAGTTCTTTATTTGTACTCATAAAGAAATTATATATACAGCAGCTGTGTATAGTGTAGTACCTGTCAAGACCAAGAATCCTATACCTGCAATGAATATCCAATTACGGTTTCAACACAAGTGGTTTATGTGGGTACCATATGGATAATTGTTGACACAAAGTATTTGATTAATGACAAGAATGTGTATTTAATGATGAACAGACTTTTAAGTATGAAGTATCCCAGTTTAATTATATGGAGAGTGCGCATAATAAATGTCGGAAAACCATCTTGAACGTTGCTGATATTGCAGTGATGTCATTGGTTACGAGAGATATTGCTGAATTGGAGGGGATGCGGGGCAAAATCAGGGTTTTCTTGCCGAAAACGACCCCGCTCCCTAGGACAAAACGGGGGCTGATGGCTTTTCCACGGAGTGGGTTAATTGATAAGGTGTAGTGCGCGCCGCCTCTTGGGATCTCCCCCCTTTTCATCACAGATGGTTTCCCTCTTTTCTCGTTTGCCGCTTGCAAACTAAGTGCGTGTCATGTAAAGCCCTGGAGTATATAGCTCCGCTGATTTGACTCGGTTGGCTACTGTGCCAAATATTAGTGAGTGTGGCTTATAGAGGTTGATGAAAAGCCTCTTCCAGGCTGCCATTTATTCAGTGTTCTATCTTGATGGATCTGTATATAAGATGCAATGTTTTTAGATGGTGTGCATAGTTCTATAGTTTCCATAAAAAATTGTATTATAGTGCAAGAAATATTTTTAACAAAATGTGGATTTATACTGCATTTATCCCATCCAATGATGCCATTAGAATATGCAGTGAATAAAGTGTGAAAGCACAATTAAATGATATTTTGTGCAAAGGTGAAGAATGTTGAGTTATCAACCAGCAAAGGTCTACAGTTAAAAAGCCTACATTTCAATTGATAGCAATGTTTAAAAAACATACAAACAAACAATCATAAGAACTTGTGTCTCACTCTAATATGGTGAAAGAGTTGTTTATCTAGATTTCTTGCAGGATTCGAGTTGGCTAGATTTATGTTATACTACAGCAGACCAACTTACAATGTATATTGTAGTAGTAGAAATTTTTATGCAAGTAATTTTTGTGCTGGGCCTGTTTTAAAAAGATGATTTTTTTTTTTGTGTGTGTTTTTTGTCTGTGAAATTAAAACATGTGATAGTGGTACATATAACAGGCAAAAATATTTGTATGCTTTTGTTTCTGGTCACACAAAATGTCTACAATGCAAAAATTTTATGAACATGATCTGTAGGAGACCAAAAAAAAAAAAATGCCTGCACAGCAAAAATTTTATGAACATGATCTGAAAGAGGCCAGGGTATCAAAGCTCCACATCAAATTCTGAATTTTTGCCAACATACAGAAAGGTCAAGAATGTGTTTGACCCAAGTACATCACAGCCAGCATATTCATGTATTGAACACCAATTCAGATGTTGTTTTGAAGACATTGGTTTGCATCACATAAACCTACAATGTATCACATCCTTGTCTCCTCTCTGCATGCATGTATCAGTTGACAATGTCAGAATTAACAATGCCTTAATTTTTGTCCCCGCCGAACGAGTTCGAGCAGGGGACTATGAAACGGGCTCCGTACGTGTGTGTGTCCGTGTGTCTGTCTGTCCAACCGTCTGTCTGTCTGTCTGTGCGTCCGTGTGTGATCAAAATGTTCAATTTGCTACTTCTCTGTCATTTATGAGCCAATTTTGATTCTGTTTGCTTTATATGATAGCACTACATGGGAGCTTTGAAACTTCTACACAGAATTTCAGTTGTGACCTTTGACCTTGACCTTTGACCTATATTGTACATTTTGCTTCAAAATGCTACTCCTTCGCCATTTCTAACCCGATTTCGATTCCGTTTGCTTTATGTGATGGCACTAGGTGAGGGCTTCAAAACTTCTACACAGAATTTTGACCTTTGACTTCTTTGACCTTTGACCTTGATTTTTGACCTTTATTGTACATTGGCTACAAAATGCTACTCCTTCGCCATTTCTAACCCGATTTCGATTCCGTTTGCTTCATGTGAAGGCACTAGGTGAGGGCTTCAAAACTTCTACACAGAATTTTGACCTTTGACTTCTTTGACCTTTGACCTTGATTTTTGACCTGCATTGTACATTTTGCTACAAAATGCTAAGTAAACACTCCTTTGCCATTTCTAACCCAATTTCATTTCCATTTGCTTTATGTGATGGCACTACAGTCTAGGTGAGGGCTTCAAAACTTCTACACAGAATTTTGACCCTTGACTTCTTTGACCTTTGACCTTGATTTTTGACCTATGTTGTACATTGGCTACAAAATGCTCCTCCTTTGCCATTTCTAACCCAATTTCGATTCCGTTTTCTTTATGTGATGGCACTAGGTGAGGGCTTCAAAACTTCTACACAGAATTTTGACCTTTGACTTCTTTGACCTTTGACCTTGATTTTTTACCTATATTGTACATTGGCTACAAAATGCTACTCCTTCGCCATTTCTAACCCGATTTCGATTCCATTTGCTTTTTGTGATGGCACTAGGTGAGGGCTTCAAAACTTCTACACAGAATTTTGACCGTTGACTTCTTTGACCTTTGACCTTGATTTTTGACCTATATTGTACATTGGCTACAAAATGCTACTCCTTTGCCATTTCTAACCCGATTTCGATTCCGTTTGCTTTTTGTGATGGCACTAGGTGAGGGCTTCAAAACTTCTACACAGAATTTTGACCGTTGACTTCTTTGACCTTTGACCTTGATTTTTTACCGATATTGTACATTTTGCTACTAAATGCTACTTCCGGCGGGGACATATTTTACGCACCGCGTAATTTCTACTTTTCCTTGTTTCCTCTCCCATGCTGTTGGTGTCTATCACAGAAAACTCCAATGAATGCGCCAGTGGTCCATGTGGGCCATCCCAGCAGTGTGTGGAAACGTTTGATAGACCTCTCTGTGTGTGCCCAGAAGGTTTCCAAGCACCCTCTGATAATCCCACTGTGTGTCAGGGTGAGTAGACCAGAGCCGCCAATTTACATGTTTTGTCTTGTTGTGTTTGTGGGGTTTTTTGTTTTTTTTTTTTTATTTTTATTTTTTTTACTGTTGCAAATTCTACAGCAGCATGTTTTTTCTTCTTTTTAGCAGGAAAAATTGTGTGTTCTCCAAACTGTTGTATGACATGCATAGTATGCATAATTTCCCTTTTTTTTTTCCAACCAAAGAGTGATTTTTGTCTTCATTTTTTTTTTTTTCTTTAAAGAGACCAGTTTGTAATTCCACTCAACGTATGAGCAGAAAAAGGGTCATTTGTACCTGCAGGCATTTTGGTTTGTTAATTCACTGAGATAAGCATCTATGAAGTGATGATTATTCATTTGATCCTTATCTTAATGGTGCTTGTCAGCACATCCACATGACAGCAAGCCTTGAATGGCATTTAATTCAGATTTTTTTAGAATACAGTGCCATCTTCACTCATATTTCTCAAGCTTTAGACTAGTCACCTTAGCCTGCATTAAAAGGGAGAAACCCAAAAGCAAAAAGAATTTAAAAAAAAGAAAGAAACATACGTATGTATTGAAATCATATATGATTGACTTTAGCGCGTATGTAAAGCAGTTACGGATTTCTGATGCGAGTTGAATATGTGTCCTGACGTATTTGGATCAACGTCCTGTTGACTTTTTGCAGATTATGAATTGCACAATTTTCAAATAAGAACTACACACTGTACCGTATGGCTGGATAGGCATTTATGTGGTTAAACAGCATTGATATTTTGAACCCACCATACATTGTACCTTCAAGGGATGGTATAGTTTTGGTTGAGATGGGGCTTCAGGTTTCCAATTTTTTTTTTGTGTGAGATAATGAGAAACTTCTATATGAAAGAGCATACAATTTTCAGAGGAAGTCAAAAGTTATTTGTGAAACTTGTGTGCTCTCTCATATTTCAAAAGTGGTTACCCACTTTCTTGCAAAAAGTTGAAATATGACTCCCCAATCTCAACCGAAACTACACCATCCCTTTAAAGCCAGAGGGTGTATAGAGGTGTGATGGGGCATGAAGAGACCCACTAATTTCACAGAAAGCTTCCCACTGGAAAGATTGGGAGTTCAGCACCCATGCTTTGTTGGTCTTGAAAAGCACTTTAACACCATGCAGCAGACAAAGAGATGTTTGCCATTGATCAGTCTCTACTGTACCGTGAAACTACGCCGCCATTTCTGTCTGTTGGATCTTGCGTAATTGTTTCCTCCTCGCTTCAATTTTAGAAAGGTTGCTATGTTGCATCCTCTTAAACAAAGCAACTCTGATTACAATAACACATTACTAAAAAAGGATAATCTACAGTCATTATACAAGTGCTTTTAAGATGCCATCAAAACTCCAGTGCTGTTGAAGTGTTAGTCTCGAAGATTGAATTCGAACAGTCATTTGTGAAATCTTTTCATCCATTTTGTATCTTCAAACACAAAGCAACCCAACTACAATAAAATGTAGTTGAAAAAAAGGATAATGTATTACCATTGTACAAATGTTTTTAAGATCCCATCAAAATTCCTGTGCAGGTATTTTGAGGATTAAGTTCAAGCCATTTGTGAAATCTTTTATTCCATTTTAATGAGACTTGTGTTTAAGTTTCTTCAGTGATTCCTCTTTAAGATAAGTAGAAACCAAAGTCTTCATGCCTACAGCACATGTGGTAATTGGATGTTCCCTGTACATGGAACTTGGAAGAACCCTATGGAAATTACAATAAGGAGGAAATGAGCTAACTGTTGTAGTGTACCATTGGTTTAAAATTCTTTTGAAATTCAGAAGTTTAACCATTTTTATTTTCAGGAGTTTTGGTTTCCTTCAATGACAAAATCAAGGACTGCTGTATGGTACAGTAATGTCTTCTGGTCATTTGATGTACCGTGTCTCATATTGTAGAATTTTCCTTCCAATTTTCTTGTATCATCAAATTTTAATTGTTTATTGCATGACAAGTGAGGCATAGATTTGGATATCCTACTAATTTCAGGAATGCAATATACATATTAGAGATTTAGAATGAAATCATTGGTGTCAGGGGGTTTGTGGGCTTTCGGCTGTCTTTTATGGGGAAAAAAAGTCATGAAATTTGATGTCTGTGACATTTGGTAATCTTGTCTGTCTGGTTTTCATGGTTACCTTGACAGACATTGATGAATGTGATATGTATGGCACCTGTGACCAAGTGTGTACCAATACGGAGGGAAGCTACAACTGCTCCTGTGCTGAGGGTTACGTCTTGCATTCATTTGGCCGCTGTGAAGCCACGGGAGGTGAGCCAGGCATTTTCTGAATGTTTCACACTTTGCTGACAAATTTGTCTTGTTGCCTCCTTTTGTGGGGGGGGGGGGGGGGGGGAGGAGTGGGTCAAGTGAGGCTCACTTTGAATTTGGAGTGTAGATGAGGGTCATGAGTACATTCTGGCCGTGGGAATGCATTGATATGTAAGACCCATTTGTATTAATGATAACAGAGTAAAACAACTTTCTCAGAAAGAAGTATAGTATTAAAAAAAAAATCCTGTACATATACACCACACCATGGCATGCAGTGGTGTTCGTATGTTCATGACAAAGTTGGTTACAGGTATTGAAGTTCAGAGAAATGAAATTTAGACTACCTTCCAATTCAGTTCCAGTTTTCTTGCAAAGTTTGATAATTCTGCTCATTCATTTCCATTTGATTTTGATATTTGCCTGAAAACTATGTTTTTAATATTAGTGTGCATCACTATGTGTTTTTATCTGCAGAGGTTTGAAATCTCAAAACCTAATACCTCATATTTCTTGTATGATTAAAGATGAAACATAGTAGTGGAATGTTAGTGCTAGCCAGAATGTCATATAGTTTTAGACACTCTCATGTTTACATTATACCAAGATTAGCTCTAGTTATAGTGGTCAAGAGTGCAATTACGTGACTTTGACTTACACCGTAGATGCACAATTATACAGTCATAGAATAAAGGTCAAAGGTAAATAATGTATGAAGACACTGGAAGAAGTTGTCGGGCATGATGATGTATTTAAGAGGTTGACGAGACAAGGAGATTATGATGGTAGATGGTGATGATTGGGATAATGACAAATGATGCATCTGATGATTTTGATGATGATTTTGATGATGATGATGATGATGATGAGGATGATGAGGATGATGAGGATGATGAGGATGATGATGATGAGGAGGAGGAGGAGGAGGAGGAGGAGGATGATGATGATGATGATGATGATGATGATGATGATGATGATGATGATGATGAAGAAGAAGAAGAAGATAATGGTGATCATGATGGTGATCATGATGCTGGTAACAGTAATGGTTCTGGTGATGCTGGTAATAATGTTCGCAATAAATCAAATCAAATCAAATCAAATCTATTCATGAAAAAACAGGTGACGACAGTAATAAAAGACATCTCTTACTTATATAATACCCCTCTTCATCTCCTTCAGGCAATTACAGTCTACCATGTTTCTATCAATGATTTTTTTTTTCATCTTGTCACAGAGGCTGCATATCTGCTGGTTGCTAATGTCAACAATCTGTTAAAGCTGAATTTAGATGGCACTCCAGTCACTGACACAGACCCTCTTCCTGCAATGGGAACCAGGGCCATGGACTATGACCTTAAAAGAAACAAGGTAAACCTAACCCGTTCTATTTCAGAAATAGACTTTCTACATTAGTCTAAAAAATTAGACTGATTTTGCTAAAAATAGGTGCTCAAAAAATGGGAAAAACAGTCTACAAATGATCAAAATTTTAAATCTTAATCTGAAATTGTGGTGCAAGGTTCGGCATAAACAAAATGGAATTAACAAATCTATCCTTCATTTCTTTCAGAATTGCATCAGTCATAGCTGGATATGTCAATGTTGGTCTTCTGCCAAACCTGCTGAGCTGTCAAGGTTCGGCTTTTGACGAACCTGCCAAGCTGGCAAGGTTCGGCTTTTGACGAACCTGCCAAGCTGGCAAGGTTCGGCTCTAGACGAACCTGCCAAGCTGCTAAGGTTCGGCTTTTGACGAACCTGCTGAGCTGCCAGGGTTCGGCTTTTGACGAACCTGCCGAGCTGCCCAGGTTCGGCTTTTGACAAACCTGCCAAGCTGCCAGGGTTCGGCTTTAGACGAACCTGCCGAGCTGCCAGGGTTCGGCTTTTGACGAACCTGCCGAGCTGCCCAGGTTCGGCTTTTGACAAACCTGCCGAGCTGCCAGGGTTCGGCTTTAGACGAACCTGCTGAGCTGCCCAGGTTCGGCTTTTGACGAACCTGCCGAGCTGCCCAGGTTCGGCTTTTGACAAACCTGCCAAGCTGCCAGGGTTCGGCTTTTGACGAACCTGCCGAGCTGCCAAGGTTCGGCTTTTGACGAACCTGCCGAGCTGCCAAGGTTCGGCTTTTGACGAACCTGCCAATCTGTACAGGTTCGGCTTTTGACGAACCTGCTGAGCTGCCAAGGTTCGGCTTTTGACGAACCTTCCAACCTGTACAGGTTCGGCTTTTGACGAACCTGCCGAGCTGGCAAGGTTCGGCTTTTGACGAACCTGCCGAGCTGCCAGGATTCGGCTTTTGACGAACCTGCCGAGCTGCCCAGGTTCGGCTTTTGACAAACCTGTCGAGCTGCCAAGGTTCGGCTTTTGACGAACCTGCCGAGCTGCCAAGGTTCGGCTTTTGACGAACCTGCCGAGCTGCCAAGGTTCGGCTTTTGACGTACCTGCCAATCTGTACAGGTTCGGCTTTTGACGAACCTGCCGAGCTGGCAAGGTTCGGCTTTTGACAAACCTGCTGAGCTGCCAGGGTTTGGCTTTTGACAAACCTGCCGAGCTGCCGAGGTTCGGCTTTTGACGAACCTGCCGAGCTCGCAAGGTTCGGCTTTTGACAAACCTGCCGAGCTGCCAAGGTTTGGCTTTTGACGAACCTGCCGAGCTGGCAAGGTTCGGCTTTTGACGAACCTGCCGAGCTGCCAAGGTTCGGCTTTTGACGAACCTGCCAATCTGTACAGGTTCGGCTTTTGACGAACCTGCCGAGCTGGCAAGGTTCGGCTTTTGACAAACCTGCTGAGCTGCCAGGGTTCGGCTTTTGACAAACCTGCCGAGCTGCCTAGGTTCGGCTTTTGACGAACCTGCTGAGCTGGCAAAGTTCGGCTTTTGACAAACCTGCCGAGCTGCCAAGGTTCGGCTTTTGACGAACCTGCCGAGCTGGCAAGGTTCGGCATTTGACGAACCTGCCGAGCTGCCATGGTTCGGCTTTTGATGCACCTGCCGAGCTGCCAAGGTTCGGCTTTTGACGAACCTGCCGAGCTGCACAGGTTCGGCTTTTGACGAACCTGCTGAGCTGGCAAGGTTTGGCTTTTGACGAACCTGCCGAGCTGCCATGGTTCGGCTTTTGACGAACCTGCCAGCGGCTGCACAGCTTTTGACGAACCTGCTGACAGGTTCGGCTTTTGACGAACCTACCGAGCTCCCAAGGTTCAGCTTTTGACGAAACTGCCGAGCTGCCCAGGTTCGGCTTTTGACGAACCTGTCGAGCTGCCCAGGTTCGGCTTTTGACGAACCTGCCGAGCTGCCCAGGTTCGGCTTTTGACGAATCTGCCGAGCTGCCCAGGTTCGGCTTTTGACGAACCTGCCAAGCTCCCATGGTTTTTGATGAACCTGCCCAGCTGCCCCGCTTTTGATGAATGTGCTGAGCTGCTCAGGTTTGGCTTTTGACAAACTTGCCTAGATGCACAGGTTTGGATTTTGCTGAACCTTCCCAGCTTTGTGTGAGAGGTGTCGTCAGCAAAGAAAATTCATCAAAAATGCGAAGAATTGTAATGTATAGTTTGCATAAAAATAGTAATAGGTGTTCAGACATATTAACGTGGGATATGCTACACTTTTAATTGTTTGAAAGGAATCCTATACCAATATAGAAAAATATATGAAATTGCATGTAATTTAATAGTTTTCAAATCAGAGAACAGCCATGCCTGTGATACAAATACTATACTCACTTCATTTGTATGAATCAATTTGTATGATCAATTGTATATAAGACTACTCAATTCAGCAAGAAATAGGCCAACTACATGCTCTATATTTCGATGTCTTTCAGAAATGGTCTTAATTAATTGCTGAAAAAAATGTTATTGATGGAGACATAAGGGCTCATAATATTGTCTTTCACACACAGACGCAGTCTACATGGCTGCATTAAGCATGCAGTGTAACTGAAGCTTCTAATATGGGGAGCAACATACACTAAATAAATAGACTTTTCAAATTTACCGTGTCAAGCGATAGGCACACTTCAATTGATTTCCAGTACAAAAAGAGTACTGAGAAAATTGAATCCATGATTGTTAAGAAAAGAAGAGTCTTGAACTGTATTTTTTTTTGAGTTTGTTTAGAGTGGCCTCAGAAAGTGGTGAAGTTATTCTCTGTGGATAACATTACTCAACACTGAAATAGAAAAAGGTACTCAAAAGTTTTTAACCAAGTTAGGATAATTAACTCTTGCTTGCAGGTCCATATGCAGTATGCAGGGTCAAAAATTAACTTTGGCCCATTAGCCTGGTTTTAGGTTGATTAATTGTGGACCATCAATTTAAAAGAAAAAAGTTATCTGTTGTCCCCAAAGCAAGCAACTATCATAGAAAATAGACTGTTTTGTTGGTCTTATTTTGGGCCAGTACTCATTTCCTTTTTTGGCCACCAAAATTTCAGGCTAAACCATCTTAGACACCTGTTACACACAAACAGACACACACACACACACACACACACACACACACACACACAAACAAAAACAAAAACAACAACAAAGAACACACAAAGCAATGCGATATTAATTTTGGGCTGCCCCCCAAAACAACAAACAAACAAACAAACAAAAACAAAAACAAAACAAAACAAATATTATTGAATACATACATCTAGTTCAAATGTATTTAGAGCACCATTTCAACCCCCCCCCCCCCCCCAAAAAAAAAAGGGGGAGGGGCAGAAGAAATATACAAAAGGATACTTCTCTCCCTGGTACAGCTTGGCAGGCCAGTAAAATGTATTTATACACATATGAAAATATGGGGCTGAGTGCAGTAATTTAGGCAAGCCTTGAGCTGATATGTGATTCTACTTACAGAGTATCAAGCTTCCAGAACATATTATGTGACAAACAGTTTATTTACAAGCCAAGGAAATTTGAATCCCACACTGTTAACTTAAGTCTGTTAGCACTTTTTGTCCATACTTCATGTATAGCTTCCATGATCATTTGACACAAATGATGTCCACATCACATTGAGCCATTTCTACTAATGTTCCTGAGGAGCAGTGGTACTGCTGCTGCTAGCTGTAAGCACATTCATCTATGGCAATAGCAGAAGCATTCTCATCCAGTGCACACAGGAGTACATTACTAATTGTAATTGTATGTATCCATATGCCTATTATGTTGAATTTCACGGAGATGAATGCCATTCTGAATCCTGCAGAGTGCTGTCGAAGTCTTAGTGCTGTTGTTACTTCTGTCTGGTGACATGACCCTATAAGGAAGAATATAAACAAAAATATGCGATTTAAAAACTTAAACACAAACTCTTGGGACAGTATAACACACAGATAGTAAGGTGTTTCCTGTTTAGCTGCAGCACAGAGGTGTTTGTTTTCTTAAGCTTTGTTTGACTTTTCAAATCTCCTGTTTGGTGACCACACATGTACTTCTTAAACTGCCTACATTGTCCACACCTCTTTAGAGGGCCAAGTTTATGCAGAATTAGGATTAAATGCCTCTTGACTATTATATGGGGAGTATATGTGCTGTGATTGCATAGGAAGCACACCAGTAGTGTGAACTGTCTGACCTCACACTGGATTGTAAAAGGCTCATTATTACAGTCATGTAGTATAGCACTTATTTCATCCGATTGTATTGTCGATAGGGTACTTGAGCTAGCGATGATAGTATAAAATGCCAAGTATATTTTCAAATAATTGAGGATGAACCATTCCTGTCATCCCTAGCATGTACATTGTATGAACTATTCAGACAAATTTTCATAATAAATCTGTACTCTCATTTTCGAGGATGTAAAGATAGATTTTCACATACTTCAACACCTTTATCTTTCTCCTCTCTTGAGTTATCTTCTTTGTTGCTCATATGAGGCCTCTTCAAATTTTACCTTCTTTCTGGAATCTTTATCAATGTACATTGTACTCAGTCATGTATCATTTTCTATCTCTAAACTGCAGTGTGATTACTACATGATGATCAGGGCCTATCTGTAAACGTTACCCTTCAAAGTACATTTAAAGACCCGTCAAGTCTTCTACTACATTTTTTTTCTTTAAATGTTGTGTAAGTTTCAATGTACCTACAACTGCATATATCTTTTTACTTTATACTGTATAACAATGAATTGGGATATTTCATTTTCACACACCAGTCCATTGCTCTTTCTTATTGCCTTATTGAATTTAACATTGTTACATTTTGGAAGAAACAATACACATATTTTTCAGTATCAATATTGTCATTGTCTGCCTAAATTTTGCTCGACAACAATTTTGGTTCCTTTGATCTCAACAGAATAGAATTGCATCACATTTTTTTGAATGGGAGGCAGGAAGTGCACATACATAAAGGTTTGCATATGACAAAGGGATGTCAAATGAGCTGACTGATTATTATTCCTTCCAAAATTGAACAGTATTATAATATTTTGAAATTGCTTTGTGTTTATTGCCAGATATTATAACCATGACAGTAATTGGTTATCTGTTGTTAAAAGGAATCTATACATTGTGATGTAGGCAATCAGCCATCGTATGGAGACAGGGATTAAATGCATTTCCTTTCAACATAGACTTATTTTTTAAAATAGTTGAAAGTACTTGCTGAATGTGATTACTACTAAAAACTACAAAGAATGGAACTGTCCGAGTGCAAGACCTCTTTTAAGACCAGTATGCATCATGCGGAATAGCAGTAATTACTTTACTAATACCTACTTTTTGCTTTGATGCAAATGAAAAACTTACCTTTAACACCTAGGAATACTTTCAGAAGGATATTGATGGTAAGATTTGAATCATAGCTGTGTTGTCCAATATCTAAAAGTCAAATTCTTTTGTTGTTCATGAAGGATAACACCAGTCACATGTGTCTTTAGGAGTTCTGTATCATTGATACCCTGTAAAAAAAAAGAAGACACATAGAAGGGAAAATATTCACTTCGTTTTTCATGCAAGAAACATTTTCTCAATTTGTGAACTAATTCTTTATATACCATGTATATGTCAGCAAATTTGGTTAACTAATTAATTATAATAAAGTTGTTTGACACTTATAACAATCATGCATGTCATGAATATCAAGAAATGAACTTGGTTTCAAAAGTTTGTATGAAGCAGAAGTCTATAGAGTTTGTTGACAAGGCTGGTGACAGACTTTCTCGAAATGCTTCTTGTAGCTGCATGTATTTTACATAGATGTGACTGCTGAGTACTGTTTTTTAGGGCATTTAATCCTTATCATCATATATCTGTTGGGTAATCAGCTTGCAGATTTTATTTACAGAAGTGTTGTCGGCCCACTTTTATCAGCATAAACGGGTGTCTTTCCATCCTAAATGTGTGTCATGCAGTCACAATCCATGTTTAGCTGTATGAACATTCAAAACTTGTTTTAAGTCTGGTTGAAATATATCACATTAGGACCTTTATCAATAGCATTGTTATCAAGAACAATGACTTGTCCAGCTCTAGCTAGCTGATAGTCAAGTTCAGTGTCCTGTTATCAACAACTGGCTAAGCAGTCCAATATACACTGAGAAGTATAAAAGCCCCAACCTGTTAAAGAACAAGTTCGGATCACCTTCATAGATATGTGGGTTGAGTGAATGCAGCAATATTAGTAGAAATTGAACAGTTCAATGAGAGTTTGAGGAAAGTCTAACAATCTGTTCAAAAGTTATCAATTTTTGAAGTTACTGCTTAGTCATAGCTGGATGAAAAGACTACTTTAGCTTGTGATGTCACATGTGTACGATATAAAGAAAGTATAAAGAAAATTCAACATATTTTTACTTTTCTTGCATAACAAAAGAACACTTCACTTTTCTCTTTCAGAAGGCAGGGGGAATAACATTACCCTTATATCGGTGACAAGTCAAAGAAATGTGCACTTTATTCAAAAAGTAAAGTTTTGTGAAATTCTCTATTCATTTTGCTTATAGTATCATTCTACACATATGACATTTTACACTATAGTAGTCTTCTCATCCAGCAGTGATTTTGAACGGAGTGTTGGATTTTCCCCAAACTTCCGCTTAATGTGTTCTACTAATATTGTTGCAATCACTCAATCCACATGTATTAAAGGTTGACTTGTCTGTTAGGATCAAAGACACAAGCTGCAAGCTGCCTATCTGGTGTGATACCAACTCTTCTGGCCACTAGCTTCCCAGAAAATGCAGTAGTTGGAGTTACCTGCTCAATCTTGTTTATGTACACACTGATCAGGGAGGTGGAAAATGCTCTCATGCCCTTCACTGGTGGTCAATGGAATGTGGCACAGGGAGGCAAGCAAACAAACAACAACCACCACAGGGCTGTGAACTCACTGGCTCCCTGGCCACAATCATACTTTCATGATATCCCCACTGTATGGTCTTCCAATACACTGAATATCAACTGCATGCAAAGATGCCAGCGTTTCTTACTGCATATGGCTCTGAGTGAATTCTCCTACCAAGGTGGAACTGCAGTAGGAGGGGTGAGGAAGGGCCATAAGGCAGGAGTTTGCTCCCCTACGATACAGGTTAGGGAGCTTTTTACTTTAGGATTACAAATTGACAAATTGTGCCGTTAAAAGTAAAGGAGCTGGCTGATATGGTGTTTGAATTCGCATTTGGTGTTTTATTTTGCAACGCGCAATGCTCTCGCCGCGACATTTTATGACTTTTTTCTTTCAGATATTGCGCAACTTTTGAGACCAAATTTGTCACTCCCGGCCATACCGTTTTGAAGCCATGCCCCTTTTGAAAAATATATAATTGTCGACCCAAAAATTGCTCAAAAACATGATTTTATGTACAAATCCAATGTAAATTGTGTTTTTGCAATTAATTCATTATATATGAAAATAGATATTTTTACTTTCAGTGGCTGATAATGATTCATTTTAGCTTGATTATGCTTTAAAAAGTTTCTGTGACAAATTTTGACGACAAAAAACAACTAAAACAAAAAGTAAAAAAACAGAAATACATAAGAAATTCTATGAACAATGAAATACATAAGCAAAATTACGAAGCTGAATTTTTTCTTCAATATTATTGTTGAGGATAATGAAAAAATATGTTTACCAAAAATTAGAAGTTTTGGAGCTTTACTTTTGGATTTATAGGCAAAAAATTATTTTTGCTTAAATAAGCATTAAGTTAATATAAAATACATAAATTAAAATGTGAAAAATCTAACTATACAATCTTTTAGATTATTGGCCTCTACCTTAGTGCAAATTTTCGCGAGGATCGCGCGATCCACGACCGAGATCTGTTTGTCCCTCAAATAACCCAGTGGGATTAGGGTTAAACCCTAATCCTAGACACCAAGTGCATACTTTGAATGTACTTGTATATGCAATCACCCACTGACACAAAGCACTGCATCCTTTAATTGCACAAACTGCTTCTTAGAAGGTTAGGAGGTAGATAAACTATTAAAGATGATTGAAGGCTTCTTCAACTCAAAGAGATATACATTGTATTACCTCCTTGTTCTGCTACAAAGACCACATAAAACACAGAAAGGGGATTGGCCTTGACCACTGTCTTATCCCCAGTAGATAACCAGCCAGTGTATATTCATCACATCAGCTCAGTATCTTTTCTCTGTAACTGCCATTTCATCTACTTTTTCCCCTTATCATTCTGAGATACTTAGTTATTCTAAAGTCAAAGACAATCATTTGCAGGACGATGTTAGACCCCAAATTGTGTACTTCTCCCCACTCCTCACTTCCCTCCTATACTTAATGTCCTTGCACTACCCTATGACCCACTGGTTTATTTGGAAAGCACTCAGTCCCCACTGACCTGTTCTACCCACTTCTACGTGCCCCTTTGTTTCAGGCTACTGACCAGCACATTCCATTGTGTTGACAACCACTACAACAGAGCAGAGAGTTCATTGATAAAATCTCATGACCATATCAATTTAATTCCATTTCAATTTTTCTTATTGGAAATCAGACATAGTCAAAGTACAATTTGTAACGAATGACATAAAGCAAATGAATTAGAACCCCCATGAAACAGAGCTTATGACCATGGTGCTGTAAGGATATTGTAGGAAGGGAGTGAGGAGTGGGGGAAAAATACACAAGTTTTAATGCATGGATGTAATTTAAAGGGATCGTATAGTTTTGGTTGAAACCTAATTTCAGGTTTCTAACATTTTTTGGTGAGATAATGAGAAACCTCCCATGAAATATGAAAGAACATGCGATTCCATGAGGAGTTCAACGTTTATTTGATAAAATTGGTTTTGAAATGGCTGAGATATCCAAAACAGAGCGATTCTGATAAAGTGTGGGACCCACACTTTATTACGATCGCTTTGTTTTACTTTGTTTTTGGATGTTTCAGTCATTCCAAACCCAATTTTCATCAAATAAACTTTGAGTTCCTCTTAAAATGGTATGCTCTGTACTATTTCATTAGTGTTTTCTCGGTATCTTGCAAAAACTTAAAAGCCCAATTCTCATCTCCACCAATACTGTACTATCCCTTTAATTAACTTAATTAGAATTGCTCTGTTATGGATATCTCAGCCATTTCAAAACCAATTTTCATTAAACAAATGTTAAATTCCTCATGGAATTAAAGAATGCTCTTTCATATTTCATAAGAGGTTTCTTATTATCTCACCAAAACATGTTAGACCCTGAAATTAGGTCTCAACCAAAACTATACGATCCCTTTAATATGCATGTGAATTGAGAGAAAGTAGCAATATTATAAGTACAATACATCAATGCACGTTTGATGAAAATCTGACTACTGTATGTGTTCAAAAGTTATGAGTTTGTGAAGTTTCAATGCTTCCATGGCAGGATAAGAAGACTAAAACATCTTGTGATGTCACGTATGTGTACAACAAAGTAAAGAAAATATAAAGAAAAATCAACATACAATTGTATTTTTCACTTTGCAGCATTATGTATATGACAAGAACAATTGACTTGTCTCATTCAGAAGGCCGGGGAATAATATTACTCTAACCATACATCAGTACCAGTTAAGGGAATCCTTTGTACTTTCTTCTCAAAATGAAATTTTGTGGAATTCTCTTAATAGAAATGTTTTCTCTTTACATATCATTCTATACATGTGACATCACAGACTGTAGTAATTTTCATCAGGCAGTGACTGTACAGAAATTTTTAAAAATTGCTAACAAATTGAACAGATTGTATGATTTTCCTCAAAACTATTATTGATTTTCCTCAAACTGTCAATGTGCTCTTCTGATAGCGCTCTATTTTCTCACATACTCCACTTGTCACATGAAGATGGACTTGTTCTTTTATCTGATTTCAGACGTTTTACTCTAAACAAAACACTGTTCTTCAGATTTTGAATGCATTGATATTTTTGCGGTACTAACATTATTTTTCTGCATTTTGGATTATATGAATTTGTCCCACAAATGCTTTCACACCCCTTTTGGTACACATTATGCAGACTGTGCTACAAAAAGGGAAACCCATACTGCAAGTTAATTCTCTGTGGAAAGGAAAAAAATTCATGAAATATGATGTTGCACATCAATATAAATTTCATATTATTTTTGGGAAATAACATGGCATGGTATAAAAAGATGTAAACATTATGATGATGGAAGATGATGGACATAGACCTTGAGGGATTGTGATTATGTGACAGTTTTACCATCAAGCAGTAGATCGAGTTACCATTTACTGGTACACAGATGAAATGTATAATAGTTTCCTGAAATTCACTTACATTTGGCTTTCATTGTGCATCATCATTGCATTCTCAAGCTCTTTCCTTTTTGGTCTGGTTCATTTCCTTGTCTAGTGTCTTCTCCAGGACAATACATTTCTGGTATTTTGAAGAAATCTCCAGTCTGCATGAAATGAAAACTGATGAAGTTAGAATATCAATTACACCAAACTCTAAATCTGAAATTTTTTATGCATGATCAAATCACCACTCCCATCAAAGTACTGCAGTGCACAAAATTACATGCATTAGAATATAGGGATATTAAAAAGCAAGTGTGCATAGGTTAACCAGAACACACATTCAAATCCCACCAGTAATTGAATGACAGCTACATGTACACTGCAGATGTTTCCAAAGGTACCCCTTGATTAAGAAATTGAAAATTATATGTTTGAAAGACAAAATAAAATGACTTCAAAGGTCTGCAAAAACTTTCTGAAGCACTCTCAATTTATTTTATTATATTTTCCAGTGTCACTTAGAATATACAACCGAAATGCCTCACAACAGTCACAATTGTGTGGATGCCTGAATCATCAATTGTGATGTCATTAATTCATATAGCACCATATCTGAAAATAAGAAAGAATCCAATTGAACATTACATTTTCAATGATTTTATAGAGCTGCGATTAGCTAATACGAGGTAATGAGATATATCTGCATTTTTAATTGTGACACTATAAAGAATATGGATAAGTTTTCTATGTATCATGTATTCCCAAATAATTCATTAGCACTTGTTGAAAAATAAACATGTTGAGCCTTCTCTGTTGGTGCAAAAACTCCCCATGATTGGCAAGTATGTTTGCATAAAACTTACCTTTTTCACTCTCACTTGCCAGAAGAACTTTGACGATGATTTGTAGAATTCAGCTTGGCCAAGAGTAGGATCCGGTATTTCTGCCTTGCCACGAAGATACTGACTGTTATGTCTGTCTTGGTGCATCCATGAGGCAAGCAAATTTCATCTTTATGTGGCATGCAATCTCCTCTGTAGGAGTTGATCTTTCAGCATCATGTCTAATATGAGCTCATCAAAGCTCAGGTGAGATAAATCCATCATGTCAGAAGCTCCATTGGTATTTGTTCTTGTTGATAATTTTGAGGACAAAATGTTAGCACCATCTCCATCATCAATACTGAGCTGAGATATCAAGTTCATTGATAGTTCCATCATTTGTCTCCATTGTAAGAAAATTAGAATCATAGTTGTCCAGAGGAACATCTGCAGCTGACGAATGTGCTATCTAACCAGAGTACACAGCTGGTATGGATGTAGTCTAGCTTCTGGACTCTTTTTACTCGTAGGGGTGATTCAGTGTACGCGACAAGCCGTATGAGGGCGTGACACCCGAGGATTGCGATACGCCGAGAACTGCGATACCCGAGAAAAAAGAGTCCAGTAAAATACTTTCGCCGGATCGAGCAGGGTCAAGAGTTCACGCTTGAGTGGTCATGAATATTCATGACTCGCAGTCAATCAGACAGTTTTACTAGTTAATACGAATACCAGCTGATCGCACTCCCGCTGGTAGTGTGTGGTAGTGCTGCCCACTTCCACTACACTACAGCATTGTCCACCAAAATAGGGGGTTTTGTTCTGAAGTTGAGCCCACTAACTAGTCTAGCAGCCAGAAAGGGTCCCCGTGCACCCCCCCCCCCCTAAAACAAAATTCTACGATATGTTCGAAGATCGTCAGAACCTGTATGTTCCGAATCTGGTTGTCGCCAGTGGAAAAAAAAAGGTTGCGCGCGCGTCTAATTTGCATATTTCTAAGATGGGCGCCGCCCGTTGCTAGGAGACGGATTATTTTTGAATAACTTTAGTTAGGAATAACAAATTACCATAAAAATGGTATCATTTTGAAGAGAATTAAATTTCCTACAAGCTGATACCCCATTTGATGGGATAAATAGATGTTGTCATGAAATATTAAGGAAGGAATTATGTTTTTTAGCATTTTTCTAAAAAGATCCGGAATTTGGTTATAATGTTCTTTTCCATACATTTAATATGCATTTACAAATAACATTTGAATTTTCCTATAATTATCCCCCAAACATAGCTATTATCATGTGAAAACGGCTTTCCAATACATCAATTCCTTTAAAAGTTACACGACATTAAAGGGGATATGGTTCAATAGGTTTTACAGCAATATCTAAGGGTTATAATGTCTCCGCGCGCAATTGCGTAGGTTCTGTATGTGGGGTTTATTGTAGATCACTGCTATCTATTGATCAAATCTCATCGAAATCGGCGAAGAAAGAAAGAAAAATTACACTTTCTATTCCTTATATGAAATAAAAATGTTTTTTTTTTTCTATTCTGTGTTACCAAACTCAATCCATTCAGCTTCCCATATGAACAGTTTCTTGTCTTTTTGGATTCCCTCCAAGAACGTGAAATTAATCACAACTTATCTGCATGATATTAAAAAGTTAAAGAAAAAACATTTACGTGACAGTTTCCTCTTATTGGAAGATTAAAGTGAAAAAAAAAGAAGAATCTTATGCTAAAAGCCCTAAGAAATAAAGAACTTGTTAAATGGCCTTTCAGAGTTTAAAATGAAACATGGCTATCTTATTTTTTCATAACAAAATGAAGGGAAGTATCTGTGTAGTTCATGTCGGCCCATACTGGGTTACATCATAAATTCTTCAGAAATGGTCCCCGTGCACCCCCCCCCCAAAAAAAAAAAATCTACGATAGGTCAAAGGTCAAAGATCAAGTGAAATACATGCTCTCCTATTCATCCAATTAAACCTAGGTCAAGGAAGGTGACCATTCAACACATTTGTGACAAACATGCCATTATAATATTTTGCCAATTTTGTGAAAATGTAATCACACATTGTCCACATGTACTATAGACCTATTAGGAGAATCATGCATTATGGCGGAGGCATACCAGTCGTCATAGCGACATTTCTAGTTTAATATTACAACGAAGATTACGTCTATTATTAGCAGTTGGTAATTAAGTGGTGTACGAAGACTAACTCAAACAATACATCATTATATGAGTGGCTATAATGTACAATTGATAAAAACCGAATAAATCTGTTTTTTTTTTCAGGTTATACAGTGCGTATCAAAAAAAAAAGGTAATCCAACTTTGGCGGGCTACTACTTTACAATTGTCAGCTATGGAGAGCTCAATGTTTTAATTCTAATGATATCACAAACCATCGAAAGCTATGCTGCCGGCTGAAAGCAATAACAAATTTACTTCTTGTATATTATAGAAAGAATGGCCACGCGAAAGTAACAAGATTAATGCTCTGTTACTGGGAATTTGAAAACAATAATGACATTGTTTCCATTCCTGTTGTGTCGTTTGTTGTTTCCTTTCAAAGAGTGAAAGTAGTAGTAGGTTAATAGATGTCGGCGTTAAAGCTTGTACAATATAACAATATTGGTCACAGTTTATTATTCCGAAGGTTCATTTTTTTTCCCCAAAGGTTCGTTATTCCGGAGGTTCGTCATGATATAGATAAACGGGCCCAAATTAGCTATTGCTGAAAGCAATAACAAATTTACTTCTTGTATATTATAGGAAGAAAGGCCACGCGAAAGTAACAAGATTAAATGCCCTGTTACTGGGAATTTGAAAACGATAATGACATTGTTTCCATTCCTGTTGTGTCGTTGGTTGTTTCCTTTCAAAGAGTGAAAGTAGTAATATAGTAGGTTAATAGATGTCGGCGTTAAAGCTTGTACAATATAACAATATTGGTCACAGTTTATTATTCCGAAGGTTCATTTTTTTTCCCCCAAAGGTTCGTTATTCCGGAGGTTCGTCATGATATAGATAAACGGGCCCAAATTTGTTATTGCTGAAAGCAATAACAAATTTACTTCTTGTATATTATAGAAAGAAAGGCCACGCGAAAGCAACAAGATTAAATGCCCTGTTACTGGGAATTTGAAAACGATAATGACATTGTTTCCATTCAAAATTCAAAATGGTCACCTTCCTTGACCTAGGTCTAATTGGATGAATAGGAGAGCATGTATTTGGGGATTTTAGGACTTTAACTTGACTTTGGCCCTTTCATAAGTTTATGCATTAAGTAATTTTCAAGGTATGGAGAAAAAGTGCAATTTTTGTATTGAGTAATAAATTGTTACCATTTTCATCTGGCCTTTGACCCTAAAATTCATAAGAGAATCACTGTCAGGCAGAACATGCATAAATATGTACTAAGTTTCAAGATGCCATGAGCCACTTCCGAGACATGGAGGAAGAAGCAAGTTCAGCACTTTCTCTTGATCTTTGATCTTTGACCTTTTTGGCAAAAAAAAAAAGAAATTGCCAGAGAATCTCTATTTTGGGTTATACATGCATACACCAAGTTTAAAAAAAGTCCTGCTGGCATTGCATAAATATGAGGGAAATAGTAAAATTTTGAAGTGTTGCCCTTGACCTTTGACCCCATGAACCCCAAATTCCCTAGATAATCACTTCCAGTCAGTACATGCATAATATATACTATGTTCCATGAAGATACCTTGAACAATATCCAAGATACAGAGAAAAAAAGTAAAATTTTAACATTTTCACTTGACCTTTTCACATTTGACCTTAACCTTATCACCCCAAACTTTTACCAGTGAATTTTAACTGGGTAATACCTGTATACACTAAGTTTCAAGAAAATATCTTTAGGCATTGCAGAGATATGAGGGAAATAGTGAAATTTCCTTTTGACTTTTGACCTTGAGCATGTGCACCCAAAAGTTGATAGGCAGAATTTCACCCCCAATATACATACATGCCAAATTTCAGGTTTTTTTTTTTTTTTTTTTTTTTTTTTTTTTTTTTTTTGTTACGCTGTCCGCAAAATTCATTACGGACGGAGAGAAGGACGGACGGAAGGACGGACAACCCGAAAACATAATGCCTCCGGCACCACTTCTTGGCGGAGGCATACAAAAGAATCTAGATTACATAGGTGAAGTAATCTTTGAAGATATGTAAATATTGATATGTACGGTATTGAAACTGTCGTGTTGATTATCCTTATGGTACGTTACCACTCTCGTGGAATTCACTAAGCTGGGTCCACTTTCTCGATTCGCCCGAAATCGTGGTCTTACTCGGGGACTAATCGTGCTGATCATCAGATAATCAAATCTTGATGTCAGTCAAAGACATTGTGTTGATCGTAGTAATTTTTCGAACAGTCCAATAATTCTTCTACGATCAACACGATTACCACCATAGACCTCAAGATGTGATAAGCCATGATAAGATCACCACGGTCACTCGTAGACTAAGAATCGATTTGTGGTAGATAGTATACATGTATTAGCATATCGAGACTCGCGACAATGGCAACCTAGTGAAAGTGTTTAACGTGCAATGTCAATAATCTTTTGGGTATCGATAATGCATATTTAGTTACTCTATCTAAAAAGGACCGGCGGACGAGTAGGGCATGGATATCTGAAAACATTGGATGGTGTATTTAATTCATGCATGAGTTAAAATGTTATTCCAGCGGAACTTACATGCGCTCTAAAAGTGGATTGCACGTCAGATGCGCCTATAGCAGATACACTTCAAATCATTTTAGCAACTAATTTCTGTGGAAAACATGAAAATATTGTATTCGTTGTGGTTAAACATTTACACTCTGAATATGTCTAATGTTTAACACATTAGAGATACACATACATCCTTGAACACAAACACACACAACACAAAAGTATACAAACCTGCATAAATATAAACGTGATATATATATATATATATATAGATATAGATATATTATATATACATAGTTATAGTATATGCATGCACACATACATACATACACGCATGCATAGTTAATGTTCCCTCAGACATTTCCCTCATGCTTTATAGATCCATGCATTAAGGTCTACTTAACCATAACATTTTTTTTCTCTCTCTCTCTCATTTTTGTATAATATTGATTATTAGTCACTCCTAACGGATTTAACAACCAAGTTTACGTTGTATTGCATTTAAATCAACCCATGTAATAAAGTTAAGTGCATGAAATCATTTTTTATAAAAAAAAACCCACAGAATTTGAAAGCGACTGGATTTGACTTGCAACTATTCGTTTTTATCAATGCCATTCCTTGGTATTTGTAATCTATCTATTAGTTTCTTGGCAATAATAAACGTATGAGCAATATGTTTAAAAACCATCAGGCGAACCACCAAAGAATGAGAACACGTATGTGCGATCTTATCTTAAAAAAATAAATTGATTTCATGCTAGAGCATGGTGAGAAATATGTCGCTTGTGCGGTATACATGTATCTCTTATTTCGACATCTAAATAAAGCATTCGAGTTTGATGTTCCATGAATGCATTAATGGCGTATTGAATAAATTCACGAAATTCATGACTGAGCTCATTTCCCCTGCATGAATGCCTGTGTGCGATACTGGAGGTGTGAGTATGTGTGTGAAGATGATCAGAAGAATAAGAGTTGATGAAGAGAAGTTTGATTAATATCGATATGTTGGAAACCCCTATCCAGGTAAGCCCGTTTCGGCCGTCATGAAATTACACCTCTCGTAAGGCCTTCATTCTATTTGATGAAAAAAGACGTAAACTAAAAGTGAAGCTGAGTAGATCAAAGGTGATAGCGAATAAAAAATTTAATTTGTTTTCATATTCCACAAGATTTAATGATATTTAATCAATAATTTGGATGTAAGAAGTGATAGGGTCTCATACTTGCAATGATTATTACAGTACTACACGCGTTACGCAAGTGCGGCCGTCGACATTACCCTTAAATTTCTGTATAACCGTATTGAACCTTTTCCCTTTAATGTCGTGTAACTTTTAAAGAAATTGGTGTATTGAATAGCCGCTTTCACAGAATAATACTTATTTATGGTGTTTAACTTAAGGAAAATTCCGATGTTATTTGTAAACAGAAATTAAATGTATGGAAAAAACATTACTGAAATCTGTATTTCTTGGGAAAAATGTAAAAAAAATCCTTCCTTCCTTAGTATTTCATAACAACAACTATTTATTACATAAAACGGGGTATTAACTTGTAGGAAATCTAATTCTCTTTAATATGATACCATTTTTATGGTAATTTGATATTCTTAACTAAAGTTATTCAAAAATAATCCGTATCCTAGCAACGGGCGGCGGCCATCTTAGAAGTATGCAAATTAGACGCACGCGCAACCCTTTTTTCCGCTGGCGACAAGCAGATTCGCAAAATACAGGTTCTGACGATCTTCGAACACATCGTAGATTTTTTTTTTTTTTTTTTTGGGGGGGGGGTGCACGGAAACCATTTCTGAAGAATAGTAACCCAGTATGGGCCGACATGAACTACACAGATACTTCCCTTCATTTTGTTATGAAAAAATAAGATAGCCATGTTTCATTTTAAACTCTGAAAGGCCATTTAACAAGTTCTTTATTTCTTAGGGCTTTTAGCATAAGATTCTTCTTTTTTTTTCACTTTAATCTTCCAATAAGAGGAAACTGTCACGTCAAATTTTTTTCTTTAACTTTTTAATATCAGATAAGTTGTGATTTTGGAGGGAATCCAAAAAGACAAGAAACTGTTCATATGGGAAGCTGAATGGATTGAGTTTGGTAACACAGAATAGAAAAAAAAATGTATTTCATATAAGGAATAGAAAGTGTAATTTTTCTTTCTTTCTTCGCCGATTTCGATGAGATTTGATCAATAGATAGCAGTGATCTACAACAAACCCCACATACAGAACCTACGCAATTGCGCGCGGAGACATTATAACCCTTAAATATTGCTGTAAAACCTATTGAACCTTATCCCCTTTAATGTCGTGTAACTTTTAAAGGAATTGGTGTATTGGAAAGCCGTTTTCACATGATAATAGCTATGTTTGGGGGATAATTTTAGGAAATTTCAAATGTTATTTGTAAATGCATATTAGATGTATGGAAAAGAACATTATAACCAAATTCCGTATCTTTTTAGAAAAATGCTAAAAATCATAATTCCTTCCTTAATATTTCATGACAACAACTATTTATCCCATCAAATGGGGTATCAGCTTGTAGGAAATTTAATTCTCTTCAAAATGATACCATTTTTATGGTAATTTGTTATTCCTAAATAAAGTTATTCAAAAATAATCCGTCTCCTAGCAACGGGCGGCGGCCATCTAGGAAATATGCAAATAAGACGCGCGCGCAACCTTTTTTTCCGCTGGCGACAACCGGATTCAGAAAATACAGGTTCTGACGATCTTCGAACATATCGTAGAATTTTGTTTTAGGGGGGGGGGGGGGTGCACGGGGACCCTTTCTGGCTGCTAGACTAAACTTGTACTTCGACCGCAGCTCATCATACTGCATTAATGTAGGCCTACGTGCTTTCTTTATGCATGATGAGAGACAAGCTGCCCATTCCATGATTTCATCATGGACCCTAACCACTAGGGTCCATGATTTCATGAAGTCATCATATAAAAGTCTTTACATAAAATCAAGGAAATTCCAAAGATTCTCATAATTATGTAGCTATATTATGTATACAAGAGAAGTAAAGTCTGTGTGTCTTATGAGAGAGAAGTCTTTTCATGAAACGTAGCCTCCATCCAAATAGGGGAGATACCACGATTTTATAGTACGATGAAAAAATGTTTCATTGGACATTATAGGCTTATTGTAGATTACAGACTTTATTTTAGATTGATTCCTCCGAGCATAACAGAATGACATCCGTAAAAGGGTCAATCCCACTATATCCGCTAAAATATGTGATCTTCATATACATGACTTTTGATCAATATTCCAATAGATTTAAGGGATCCCGTGTCACAAAAGTCATATTTTTGGTAAAGCAACTCTAGCAAAGATATTAAAAACCAGACCCCCCCCCAAAAAAAAAAAAATACTATTATTATCATTACAAAATATCGAATGTAGGAACCAGATTCAAATAGTCGATCGTGCCAAAATAGATTTCTGTCTTTGAAAGCCTGATTGTAGATAGGAATAAAAAAAATTGTCATGGTCAACAAAGGCAAGTGAAATTCATTGGATTGCGCCTGCGGGTAGGATAACGAAGAGGTTCGTGTTTTTGTTATTGTTTTTTTTATATAGATCGAGTCAAATACAGACGGATTTCACTGACGAATTCCATAAGGTATTTTAAGATTCAACGAAACATACGTGATACCCTGCTATGAGATTTCTCCTCAAGGATTATGACAGCCTTATATAGCTCACCTGCAAGGAACCACTCCCATATCTCACTATAGAACACATTAAAGTAACTTTATTATCTCATTTCCACGGAAAAGCGCAGGTGGGAAACGTATACGTTACGAAAACTCACTCCCTGGCCAACATAACTCGCAGGATTCATCCAATTATAAACTTATACAAACGCTCTGAGGGAATTTATTCATAGTAGCAACTTTCATAGTCAAACTACTTCAATCTAAACGTAAAAGCAACATTATTCCTTGCGTCCTTTTACCAAAACACTTGTGGCTTGCCTTTAAAACAGATTATGCTGATAGTGCTATGTTCGTGAGGAATATGGTGCTGGTTAAAAGCTATGTCTGTTATTCCGAAGGCTCGTTTATTCGTAAATAAACTATTGCTCACTATTTTTTTTTCTGATAATGAAATAATGTTCATTAGCCGAAACTTAAAAGAAGGGTTTGTAGTTATGTACTTGTAAATAGCACACTTAACCATCACAACAATACCCGCTGTTATGTTCACCACGGCATGTGCTGATACGTGGCGATAACAATATGTCAATTCTTTTAATTTTATTAACTGAATGGATTTTGAAGTAGCAGGAGGGTTATAACACACATCTATTTTCCCTGAAAAGGTGTTAGTGCTAACTCTATAGCAGTAAAGCAAAACAAAGCAAAAAGGCAATACTTACCTTTCTAGATAAAGTTTCAAAAGCTATTGATCAGTTTCATCATACAATCGGCGTTTTCCTGGACTACTCCAAGGCCTTTGATACCATTGACCATAATATACTCCTTTATAAGTTATCACATTATGGTAATATCCGAGGAAAGGCCTTGGAGTGGTTCAGGAGTTACCTTTCTAGCCGAAAGCAATTTGTGTATGTTAACGGACATACATCAGTCAATGCAAAATGTCAATTGTGGAGTGCCTCAAGGAAGTTTGCTTGGCCCTCTTTTATTTATCCTTTACATTAACGACATGCCGAATTCATCAAGTATTCTTTCTTTTCTATTATTTGCTGATGATTCTAATGTTTTTTTTTATCACATTCTGATCCTAACATGTTAATTGATGTTTTAAATGTTGAATTGGATAAATTACTTCAATGGATAAGAGCAAATAAATTGTCAATAAATATCAAAAAAACTAAATGTATGATTTTTAGTAACTCTTTGGAAAATGTGCCAAGGAATGTTTATCTGAATGACACAGTTATTGAAGAAGTTTTTTCAATCAAATTTTTAGGTTTGACTATTGACCGTAAACTCACTTGGAATTTACATATTGATTCCATAAGCCGTATTATTTCAAGAAATATAGGTGTTATAAATAAAGTTAAATTTTATTTACCCAAAAACGCTCTTTTAATGTTATATTCATCTTTGATTTTACCTTATTTGAATTATGGTATACTCGCCTGGGGAAACACACATTCTTCTCATTTGGAAAGACTACTTTTGTTACAGAAGAAAGCTCTTCGTATTATTTGCAATGAATCGTGGAGAAGTCACACTGATGTGTTATTTCAAGGAAAACAAAATCTTAAAGGTAAAGGATTTGTATTTTCTACACCTCGGACAATTCATGTACAAATTTATCAATAATTCTCTCCCAATTGTGTTTGAGTCCATGTTCACTAAAAATAGAACTGTTCATCTGTATCCTACCCAGCAATCCAACTCATTTTATTTGCCATTAACGAGGACTATGTTTGCTAAATCTATATTTTCTTTTACTGGCCCCAAATTCTGGAACTCTCTCGATGATAGTATGAAACAAGTTCTAAGTTTAAATACATTTACATTTAAATTGAAGAAGTTGTTCATAAATTCCTATATAGTTGAATGAGTTATATCTTAGTTACCCTTAATTTTGAGCTTCCTTTTTTATTCGTTATACTCATTCTTTTCTTTAATCTATTCCTTCCTACATTATGTACATATACCTCGGTGATCCATCGCACCATGTACCTCGCGTGTGCTGGTATAGACCCTTCATCATCTTCATCTCTTCTCCTTTCTCGCCTTTTCCTGTCCTCTTTGTCTCCTTCTGTTTCTTCCTTCAAAATAATTTCCTCTTCTCCTCCTTTTCCCTCACTGTGTTTTGTTTTTCTCTCTCTATCTTTCTCTTTACAAGAGAGGTTGCTTGTGTTTGTTTGTCCGTCTGTTTGTTTGTTTGTTTGTTGTTTGTTTATTTGTATAGGATTGTATGTGTTGCACACCGTTTATGTCCAGCTAATTGCCTTTCGATGTTATTTAGTCTTTTTGTCCACGAGGAGACTGCAAAATACAAGCTTAGCTTTTTAGCATGTCTCCTCCATTTCCTGCAACTTTAGTTTTGATTCAATATTCTCTTGCTTTTTTTCATGTGTACTATTGTTAACTTCATGTATTTTTCTTTGTTACGACATTGTATTGATGTTGTGTTATTTTGTGTATGAAAATGTTGTTGGAAATGAAATAAATGAAATGAAATGAAATGAAACAAACTTGTAATGGTAAGCCGTGTTGATCGAAGGATGATAATACAACATGACATTGTAATGATGAGTAGGAGAATGCTTCACAGACGCAGGTACACAGTGACTCAAATTGTCTTATGACTTTGAAAGCGAACACTTCTTTTTAATGGGTGCTCACCAATGTGAATGCAGGACGGAATACAGGTCATTCTAATTGATACACACACAAAAAAAGGAGGGGGGGCAAAATTGAATAAGATACGACTAGCAAATTACCTCCCCGCAAAACCATACTGTTGAAAAGACATGCATTTTACTTCTCTTTTTTAATGGGAGTGGACTTTCTCTTGTCTGTATGGTTAAAGATCACCTATTGGAAAGCAATACCCGGAAGTAAATAGTTTAGCAAATATTTACACATCACAGATGATATAACTTTCGAACCCAGCTATTAGTAAAATTGCATTTATATGCATTGAACATCTGTATAAAAATTGACGATGCGCAGTGTGGGGCACGACACATATTGCAATTTGTCTTAACGGTAACGTACTATTATGTTTCATTGGAAATACCAGATATTTCTCCTTTAATCATGCTGTTAATGAACATCTTTAATTATCGTCCAACAATGAAGGATTAAAAATCTAGGGCATGCAGTTAGATAAACTTTATAGGAGTCCATACCATGTTGTTATCATGTAATATGTATTGTTCTGAGGAGTGAACCCCGGAGACTGTGGTATCATAAAGTTTAAATGAATAATTAAAGAATTTATTTTGCACTACGATATTATTCATAAGCAAGTGTCTGATTTATATGCCCTTCAGCATGGTGTTGTGGAGTTTGCCTGTTATATCGAGGAGGCTCTCTCTGCCTTCTCGATGATTATAGTTTACCTCCTGATTGTTACATGGCATCATCATTACAATGCAAGGTGAATATCAGAATTGTATGATATCCGCTGCCTCTCTGGGATTGGTAAATCCTGAATAATTCTGGAGTCAGAAATTTCTTATTTCTGGTTACAGTTTGTTTTTCTGAAGGTTCATTTTCAGGGTTTATTATTACGATGGTTCGGTAATCCAAAACGAAATAAGGTTCGTTTAAAATACTAAAGGATTGGTCTTCCGAATGTTCGTTTGTATAGCCCCTAAAAGAAAAATAAAGAAAAAAAAAAGTTTGCAATACCGAAGGTTCGTTAATTTAAAACGATATTGGTTGGTAATTCCGAATGTTAGTTTAAAAGTATGCAATTTTTCCATTTGTGGATTTACGAACCTTGTTTCATTTGTTTGTTTGTTTGTTTGATGTTTGCTTTTTTTTTGGGGGGGGGAGCTATCAAACCTTCAAAATATTAAAGTTTCTCTTATTTTCAGATCAACGAACCTTCGGGAAAACAATGCCTATTCAATTTTTGGATACATAGCGTGTATAAGGTTTGCCACGTAAATTCTCCATCAAACATGTAATATCTTTATCTTCCTTTGGTAAATTAGGTCTGAAGAAAATACCAGCTTATTTTTTTTTTTTTTAAATCAAAACTGATAAAACACTATTCCTTGTGAAGCTCAACGCGGTAAACCTTTGTATGCTCGCAGTAATCAAAGCGTGTTTTTGTATTCTAACCTGTTATATTTCATAACACATAAAGCTTTGATGGCTATTCATCGATGAAATCACTTATTACTAATAATTTCATCGTCAGAGCCACACTCAGAAAGATTTGTGGATGTTTTTATTTGAAATTGCGTGGTATTTAGGCGCTATGCTGAAAGTATTGTGGTTGTGTTGTGAATTATTGTTCTCCAGACATAATATAGAAATCCAATTGTAAACCTACTTTACGTTTATAAAAAAAAAGGGATTCCAGAAGTTCAAGGCTTCATCTTATAGGATTGGCCCTCAAGTACAACATACAGTCGACTGCAGTCGTAGTATACCCAGTCAATTTGCATATAATATCAATTTGATATTTAGAATCAGTGCCTCGATTTTCAAAGTGTTTATGGATTCACTCGGGCACAGTGCAGCCGACTGAAATACCTCTCTCTTACAAAATCCTGTTGCACAAACAAGATCGCAAAATCAAGAACATTTCTAATTATGATACGAGCAGTCATGGCTACTGTTGGGCCCTATTTTTTGTACAAAGTTGAAAAAAAAAACATTAGAGAGAAATCACTAGAGATAAACGATAGTAGATCGCCATTCGTTTTTAGCTCCATGGCCAAACTAAACACTTATACTGGGTAAGGTACATAATTATGCAATGCATGCGTGCAGTACTCCATCCGCCCATGGTGAGACCAAGGACAGATCTGCAGGGTGTTGGGAGAAAGGTACTGAACTGTGTAATACCTAGAACAGTCGATGACTAGTCTAATCCAATTTCAGCAGTAAATTCAGCATTATGTGTTCGTATTAGGCCTACTATGAAGAAAAAGGTATTGTATCTTTTCTTCAGAAAAATTGAATACTCTGAAACCAATTTGTGACCTATATGGATCTACATGTCATTAATATAGATCACATACGAAATCAGATAGATGCGAATTCCATTTACTGAGACTGGCTGAACAGACTACTACCATACTCAGGTGGGGCGGGACCTGTCAGAGCGAATGATTTATCGCGTTCGAGTCAAAATCCGATCGGAACTGAAACTTTCTTCCCGGACCCTTTTTCGTTGGGCGCGCAGTCTCTCGATTAGCGCAATCAGAAAATTTGCGCCCTCTCTCTTGGTCGCCACCAAGGAAAAGGGGACGGAGCCCAGACTAGTATGGATGGAGCATCAGTTCACTTTCTCAATGAAGGCTGAGAGGAATGCCAAGGAGCTTTGAGTTTCAACCACAGACTGCCCAAACATTGTTTGCTGACTGTGGTTAATTGGCAGACCACAAAGCACTTCTGTGAGAAACAAACCATAGGGCTTGGCACTTCCCCAAACCAGCAGAGCATTAGGGCTATACATTGTATCTCTTCCCCCTCCCCCGGCTATATCAACAATCTGATCTTGGAGGCGCACAAGAGAGTTTTCATTGTCTCTGATAAGGAGATAATTTATTAGGATTGCCTGCTCAGTGTAGCTTATTGGCAAGGGCCTGTTTTATAAAAGTATACAGGTATAACCTCATTGCATGGACTAGCCAACCAAAGCCTTATACGAATTGCCCACCCTGACTCATATTATCTTGCACAAGGAGAAAAGGAGGTTAGTGTAGTGCACATGTTCCTATACCACAAGTGGAGGATACCATACATCAAGAATCATCAGTCATCTTCTCCATCAAACAGGTATAATGCATCTTAACTCTCTGTGATTCAATGGCATACTGCTCTATGATCTTGTATTACTTTTACATGGGCTGTGTTTATGCTCAATTGCTATGTAGAATCAGTGTTTCGAAATACACTGTACTGCACATGATTCAAAATGCCATTCACAGGATTGAGTACCGCGCGATGTCTTTTTGAGCTCCAGAAAGAGACGATACTGCAAATATGCTATGCTTATTGTTAAAATACTTTGAACTGTACTCTACTGCACTATTCAGCTTGTATACCGTACGTGTTTTTCATATGTTTCATATGTTATAGTGCTGGAGCATAGCATTCCTGAAGCTGAATATTAACTCTTTATGTGCCATGGTGGAAACCCCCTGTATGCCACGTTATTCTGGGACACGAAGGTAGACATGCTTTGAGAAAGAATTCTGTTTTTCCAATTTGTGTAACTTCTACAAATTTCAGCTTTTGAGCTTTGACATAATAGTGAGCAAAGTTTAGAGGAATGCCAAACTTTGCTTCAATATAAATTGTATGAAAAATCTATTTTCAATTTTCTTTTGAATGACAAGTTTGCTACATTACTGTGAAGGCATGACTTTTACACATGAAACCGTGACAGAAACTTAGAATGTACACACAAATCTATAGTTGGGAACACCGCTTGACAGTCAATCACCACATAGAATGCAAGCCGTATGCGAGAGAAACAAAAGCGCTAGAAACGCTTTCATTGTACCGCAGGACTAGCGATTTATCGATCGGTTTTGGCGGCTTTGTTTATTGAGCAGAATATGCAAAGTTGGCACGCCGTCGACTGAGTCGGACGTGCGAACGTGGCACATAAAGAGTTAATAATGAAAACATTGTTTAGTCAAATGAGCAATTAATGTTCCTCAAATTTTTATCTCACCCTTTGTGGAATATTCTCCTTTTTTCTGCAGCATATTTTGTGACTCTGGCAACTGAAAATGTCACAATTAAGCTAGTGAATAAAAATTGTTTCATTTTCATGTTTGAATATCACGTTTTCACTGCAGTTTGGTCCCCAAATTGGTATGCATGAACCATGTAGCTTCTTGTGGTTATCAGCGTACTGGATAATCAAAACAATACAAGAATGAACCTTTCAATGTGGCATGATCATAGAAGTGCATGTTTTTGCATTTCAACAATGAAAAAGCATTTCGCTGAAAACTGATTAAACTGAACTGCATTTAAGATGTATTTCTGCCTATTATTCACTGCAACTAACTGTTTCTAATCCCTATTTTTGTGATCTTCGCAAAGGGACATTGCAACAGATGAAAAATTTGGAGCCTGACAGGATCATTAACCCTAACTAGGCCGGGGGGGGGGGGGGGGGGGGGGGGGGGCAGGTTCGTCAAAAGCCGAACCTGGGCAGCTGGGCAGGTTCGTCAAAAGCCGAACATGGGCAACCCGGCAGGTTTGTCAAAAGCCGAATCTTGCCAGCTCGGCAGGTTCGTCAAAAGCCGAACCTTGGCAGCTCGGCAGGTTCGTCAAAAGCCGAACCTTGGCAGCTCGGCAGGTTCGTCAAAAGTCGAACCCTGGCAGCTCGGTAGGTTCGTCAAAAGCCGAACCTGGCCACCTCCGCAAGTACGTCAAAAGCCGAACCTGGGCATCTCGGCAGGTTCATCAAAAGCCGAACCTGGGCAGCTCGACAGGTTCGTCAAAAGCCGAACCTTGCCAGCTCGGCAGGTTCGTCAAAAGCCGAACCTTGCCAGCTCGGCAGGTTTGTCAAAAGCCGAACCTGGGCAGCCTGGCAGGTTCGTCAAAAGCCGAACCTTGCCAGCTTGGCAGGTTCGTCAAAAGCCGAACCTTGCCAGCTCGGTTGGTTCGTCAAAAGCCGAACCTTGGGAGCTCGGCAGGTTTGGTCAAAAGCCGAACCTTGCCACCTCGGCACGTTCGTCAAAAGCCGAACCTGGGCAGCTCTGCAGGTTTGTCAAAAGCCGAACCTTGGCAGCCCGGCAGGTTTGTCAAAAGCCGAACCTTGGCAGCCCGGCAGGTTCGTCAAAAGCCGAACCTGGGCAGCTATGCAGGTTCGTCAAAAGCCGAACCTGGGCAGCTGGGCACTTTCGTCCAGAGCCGAACCTTGGCAGCTCGGTAGGTTCGTCAAGAGCCGAACCTTGGCAGCTCGCCAGGTTCGTCAAGAGCCGTACCTGGGCAGCTGGGCAGGTTTGTCAAAAGCCGAATCTTGCCAACTCGGCAGGTTCGTCAAAAGCCGAACCTTGGCAGCCCGGCAGGTTCGTCAAAAGCCGAACCTTGGCAGCCCGGCAGGTTCGTCAAAAGCCGAACCTGGGCAGCTGGGCAGGTTCGTCAAAAGCCGAACCTGGGCAGCCCGGCAGGTTCGTCAAAAGCCAAACCTTGCCAGCTCGGCTGGTTCGTCAAAAGCCGAACCTTGTCAGCTCGGCAGGTTCGTCAAAAGCCGAACCTGGGCAGCTTGGCAGGTTCGTCAAAAGCCGAACCTTGCGAGCTCGGCAGGTTTGTCAAAAGCTGAACCTGGACAGCTCGGCAGGTTCATCAAAAGCCGAACCTTGCCAGCTCGACAGGTTCGTCAAAAGCTGAACCTGGGCAGCTCGGCAGGTTCGTCAAAAGCCGAACCTGGGCAGCCCGGCAGGTTCGTCAAAAGCCAAACCTGGGCAGCCCGGCAGGTTCGTCAAAAGCCAAACCTTGCCAGCTCGGCAGGTTCGTCAAAAGCCGAACCTGGACAGCTCGGCAGGTTCGTCAAAAGCCGAACCTTGCCAGCTCGACATGTTCGTCAAAAGCCGAACCTTGCCAGCTCGACAGGTTCGTCAAAAGCCGAACCTGGGCAGCTCGGCAGGTTCGTCAAAAGCCGAACCTGGGCAGCCCGGCAGGTTCGTCAAAAGCCAAACCTTGCCAGCTCGGCAGGTTCGTCAAAAGCCGAACCTTGTCAGCTCGGCAGGTTCGTCAAAAGCCGAACCTGGGCAGCTCGGCAGGTTTGTCAAAAGCCGAACCTTGCCAGCTTGGCAGGTTCGTCAAAAGCCGAACCTGGACAGCTCGGCAGGTTCGTCAAAAGCCGAACCTTGCCAGCTCGACAGGTTCGTCAAAAGCCGAACCTGGGCAACTCGGCAGGTTCGTCAAAAGCCGAACCTTGCCAGCTCAGCAGGTTT
Source organism: Diadema antillarum (assembly GCF_040938485.1). Lineage (NCBI taxonomy): Eukaryota > Metazoa > Echinodermata > Echinoidea > Diadematoida > Diadematidae > Diadema > Diadema antillarum. The sequence continues at coordinate 9,370,142 of NW_027270960.1, forward strand.
GGCAGAAGACCAACATTGACATATCCAGCTATGACTGATGCAATTCTGAAAAGAATGAAGGACAGGTTTGTTAATTCCATTTTGTTTATGCCAAACCTTGCACCACAATTTCAGATTAACATTTAAAATTTTGATCATTTGTAGACTGTTTTTCCCATTTTTTGAGCACCTGTTTTTAGCAAAATCAGTCTAATTTTTTAGACTAATGTAGAAAGTCTATTTCTTGAATAGAACGGGTTACCTGTAGCTTCACTTTGAGTGCTTTTAACCTGTTGAGGACAAACTGATTTTACTACAGCATGCATTTCCCATAGACACCTGGTCAAGTTTACTTGGGACTTGTCATCAAAGGGTTAAGAATGATGTTTGAAACATCTTTCTTAAGCATTCAAAGTCCTTTGAGAGTTACTGTTACCAGGTAGATTAAAATAGCTAACTTCGAAAGACCTAGAGGCTCTGCATGTTTCATTTCAGTAGTCACTTGTACATGTTTGTAGTCAATAAAGTAAAACACGACTGATGATGTTTAATATTATTTATTTGCATTCCACAGATGGTTCGCATGAGAGCCCTAGTATGTATTGTTGGAGACCATTTGTTCGTGTGTTAAGTTTAGCTCATTTATACTATTAACTATATCAAATCTCTGTGTTGATAAACATCTTCTCACCTTGCTGTATCTGAAATTATTAAAAGACAAAGTAGAACATTCAGTTTTGTGCATTTTGTTATGTATTTACAAAATTTGGAATGTCAAAGCACTTTCTAAGAATACTTCTGCAAATTTCATTACAAAGCCAAGAGACACCTCAGTCTCTGATATGATGTGGACCTTTTTGATGTCATTGATGCAGTGTAGATGAGATGTATGAAAGTGTTAAGACTTTCAAGAAAGGGCTAGGGTTGGGGTGTTGAGGTCATGTTCATGCAGCATGTATGTGTTGTAGTTAGCAAAATACAAAAACAGCCTCAACAAATAGACAAAACATACTAGCTCTATTTTAGGTGATCCTGTTATCATATGATTTGACTGTAAATCCAAGAGTATCAAACAAAGGTGTGTTCATGTCAACTGATACCCACTTTAAACTCTTGTAAGCCCTTATATGACAGCCTCTCTACTTCACGATAAGATGAGAAAACAAAGCAACATAGGAACTGCAAGTCTATCATCAGTTACCAGCAGAATTGAACTCGACCTTTTCCGGTGTAAACCTGCAATGTAGTTTTCAGTGTGCCTATAATTTCTATCTGTCAGATTGCATACTTTGTGTTTAAGAAGGTCATTAACATAATATGAACATGTTGCACTTGTGGTAATCAGTTGAGCCAAATATGTAGGTTCACTTGTCTGTTTATCTGGGTTAAAAATAATCAGCAATTTAGCATATAGAGGTTGCAACAGCCTCAGGAGCATGTAAAAATGAAACCTCTTTACAGCAAAGACAACAAAACAGTGTTCACAGTGTGCTAAAGAAGGTCATCAAAAGTTTTTAGTCTATTAATATTGTGGCATAGCATCTTGTGTCACCATATATTTCCATCCTTTTTTTAAGGGAAAAATTATTGATAGCTGGATAACTCTTCAATGGTTTTATTACTTTATTTTCTCCCAGATTTGTTGGGTCAATTTTGGCAACCATGCAGAGCAGCTGAAGTGTGCAGGACTCAAAAAGATGGAAAACGTACAAGTCCAGGATCTTATTCTGGATTTAACAAGTGAGTCTCTCAACTCGATATCATTCTGCCAATTAATAACTCGATTGATAAGTGTGCTGCTCTGTTTACCTGAGTGGATTTGTCTACATCACACTTAAAGTACTGTAAAAGTGGAAATTTTTGTGTGAGTAAATTTTTCCCACTCATCGGGATATGATGAATTTCCATGTTTTTCATTCTGTGGAATCAAACGATAGTTTTACATGTAACAAGCTCATATACTATGACGTGTGCTTTTATTCTTGCGGCAGTCTCTGGTCACTGGAAGTGCAAAAACAAATGTCCACACTGCAAAAATGTCCACTTTTACAGTAACAATGCTGTAAAACTGAATGCCATAGAAATAGATTGGCAAGTTACAGCCAGGTAATCTGACACACAAAGGAGAAATGGTTGGCCACAGGCAAGAAACATCTTGGTACAAGCTATGTCAAGGGTTTAAAAATTGGTATGTGAGGGTGATAACCTAGCTGTCCATTACATGCCAGTGAAAGCTAGCCCCCACAGAACCCCATGTGTTGTCACATGATGAAAGGCTAAGATGTGATATAAATATGTGCATCACTGTAATGAAAGCAATAAATATCAAACCTTAATAGAACAAACCCTGCTGCTGGCTCGGTATGTGAGGGGTCAACGATTCGTACATGAGGGTGATAATCTAGCTGTTCATAACATGTCAGTTAAAGCTAGCCTCCACCGGTCCCCACATAGGTATTGCTACATAATATGAAGCCAAGGTATGATTTATTTGTCATATGAGCAACAGTTATATCAAACTTGTCAGTGTAGACCACTAAATTTGATTTCCTTCAGCAGAGTTTGTACAAGGTGAAACCTGTTCGTAAAGTCTGCCTGTATACATAGATAAAACAGAGGCCACATTAATCCAGTTCCATTGTGTAGTCCTTAAGGACAGAGACTTAATTATAATGTGATGATGAAATTATCCCATTGCTTGTCATAGATGAGCTATGTTTCTCCTATGTAGGTGCAAGTAAAGCTTAGTTCAGTTGTTCAATGTTGCTATCCTAAGGGAAACCAACTGATTTGTACCATGAAAGGTTGATTAGGCAATGTGTACTGTGAATGTTGCAAATCCACAAACTGCAATAAAGTCACAACTTACTGGAGATAAGTTAAGTTAGAGGATAGAGAAATATTGTACATTTGAAGACATAGTTCTTTTATTTTTGTGGCTGTGCAGAAATATGATCAAGGTAATATTTCAGTTTTTCTCTGAAAGCAATTTTCTTGCATATCCTGTATTGAAGTATCAGAGTACATTGTACATGAGACTGCCTTTCAGTCATTTGGTAAAGAAGACAAACATTTGCAAAAATTACATTGTATCTAAAATTTACTTTATACGCTGAAAATTTCATGAAATTTTTATAATTTTTGTCACCTTTCATTCATTTGATAAAGAAGACAAACATGTGCAAAATTTATCTAAAATCTACTTTATATGTCGAAAATTTCTTGAGGTTTTTATTTTTGCAAAATTTGCGTGTCAGGTGCTGTTTGCAAATTGAAAGACACGCAAAGATATTGACTCTGATCCCGACATGAATGTGATGTGCAGCATATCTTGCTCCGTTCAGTGCTGTACTCAACAACATTGAATTTAACCACTCGTGAAACTGTTGGGAAGTCCCGATTCAAAATTAGACTCCCTCCATACAGGGCGTATACAGTACTCGAACTGTGGAGTTGATGTAATGTATGTTTGATACTTGTGATTGTTTCCTAGATGTTGAACCCATCGCCATAGACTGGGTGACGTCCAACATCTACCTGATGGACGATGTCACAGATGCCATCATTGTCTGTCGGTCAGCCGGTGACATCTGTATCACGCTGGTGGAGAGCAACCTCCACCGACCAAAAGGGTTGGCACTTGACCCTAACGAAGGGTGAGTAGCAGTGTCATACCTTTACACTTGACCCTAACGAAGGCAGAGTGGGAAAGTCATACTGAATCAAGCTGCCATGAAATGATATAAAAAGTACAACTGTAAATGTAGTGTGTAGGTGTACATTTGTGATGATTATGTCAACAAATGTGCAACCCCTGAATGTATTGTGACTGTTTTTAATTTATAGTGAAACTCCATCCCATAGACCCATTTTAATTAGGTTATATCACATCTCTGAAAATAATTGCGATGTTGGACATCAGCTCTCACCTTTTTGATCCATTGAGGACAAGCTGATTTTGCTACAACACGCATTTCCCATAGACACCTGCGTCATAGTCTGAGTATACTTGGAATTAATCTTCAATGGGTTAATATAGTCTTTATTGTTTATTCCCCAGCCTTTTGTGGTATTTTATATTAATCTACTTTTCATAATCAACAAGTAATGATAAAACTATGCAAATAAACAAAATAAAACCCTTCAAGGATTTCTCACACATTTTTGTCTCAGATGATAATCCTAGTAATCCTGTTTTTCCTTAAGTCTTGGATTTGGACTTCATCTAATGCTTCAATGGTGCTTGGCTTACAGAATTAAAATTGCATTTGGCTGATGTTATATCTTACGCATCAAAGAGAGTGAATACTCCAAACTTCCAGGGAATGTGCAGAAGTGTGCACTGCGATCGAATGAAACTTTGCTTGCTGCATACCATCACAGGTTAATGTTCTTCACGGATTGGGGGACGACAGATCGCCTGAGCCGCCCGAAGATAGAGAAAGCTTTAATGGATGGCCGTGAGCGGATAGACCTGGAGGTGACCAAGATTGTCTTCCCTCACGGCATCACAGCAGACTACCCCGCCAAGAGGATCTACTTCGCTGATACCCAGCTGGAGCTGGTGCAGAGTGTGAAATACGATGGGACAGGCCAGAGGATCATCAAACAGGGGCCAAAGGTCACAAGAAATATTATTTTAGCGTTATTTTGTACAGGCGACTCCCTTTATATTAAAGTCCTCACTATTGGCAGTTGGTTGGTTGGTTGGTTGGTTGGTTGGTTGGTTGTTGTTGTTGTTGTTGTTGTTGTTGTTGTTGTTGTTGTTGTTGTTGTTGTTGTTGTTGTTGTTGTTGTTGTTGTTGTTGTTGTTGTTGTTGTTGTTGTTGTTGTTGTTGTTGTTAAAGTTGTTAAAGTTGTTGCATCAAAATTTCATTATAGCTGAACCATGAAGTATATTAAGATATAATTGACAAAAATTATGGGACCTGCATATTTCTTTCCTTGTAATGAGAGTTTCATTAGAACTACTAGTATGGTCATTATAGCTGGAGTGCAGTGTATCACATTACTGTTCAGGTATTGTAGTCATACCACTGTGTACTCATTACAACAGTGATAATGAGGACATGCCTGTTGATTGCGTCATGATCTTGGTTTGATTTGTGTTCTTTTATTGGTATTGGCTTCTCCCTGTTCTTCTATCTTCTTCTTTTCTTCTTCTTCTTCTTCTTCTTCTTCTTCTTCTTCTTCTTCTTCTTCTTCTTCTTCTTCTTCTTCTTCATGTTCTCCTCTTCTTCCTCACCATACAGTACATCTCACTTAAGAGACCTAACATTATGTCATGTTGAAATAATCTGTCCATGAAGTGCATGAAGAACAGAGAAAATAATATCTCTTGTCCGTCTCCACTGGTGGCTCTCTTGTTACAGGTCAGTCATCTGTACAGCCTGACTTTGTTTGAGAATACCATCTATGCCACCAAGTGGGATGCTGAGGCAGAAATCGTCAAAATAGACAAGCTGTCGGGCAATGTCACCAGGCTTGCCAGGATCACTAACAGGGCAGGCTCTATTCATGTTGTGCATCCACATAGGCAGAGCATCCGTAAGTTTTTACTGGAGTTAGCGTCATGGAGAGCTAGTTCTATTCCTCCCTGCACGTAGGACACAACACCATGTCACAATGTACCGGATCTACGACTTTATGCTGCTGCACATGCCCTTTGTGGTTTTGTGGCACCTTTTTGTGAGAATGTTGATAAGAGAAGAATGTTTTGTAATGCTAGCATCCGTAGTCACAGCAGACATTTTCACCATGACAGCCTGAGTGGAAGTAATTTCAATGACCTGTCAGAAAAAAAAAAAGAAGATGTATATATATATATACACACGCACGTATTCGTCGCTGGGGTGACAAGACCTTGTATCTACAAAAAATCACAAATGTTCAGGAGACAAAAAACAGAGCAGCCAAAGCACTGTATCAAATGGGATAGCTGTTCCTTTGACATGTAGTCTAGCAGCCAGAAAGGGTCCCCGTGCACCCCCCTTAAAACAAAATTCTACGATATGTTCGGAGATCGTCAGAACCTGTATTTTCCGAATCCGGTTGTCGCCAGCGGAAAAAAAGGTTGCGCGCGCGTCTAATTTGCATATTTCTAAGATGGGCGCCGCCCGTTGCTAGGAGACGGATTATTTTTGAATAACTTTAGTTAGGAATAACAAATTACCATAAAAATGGTATCATTTTGAAGAGAATTAAATTTCCTACAAGCTGATACCCCATTTGATGGGATAGATAGATGTTGTCATGAAATATTAAGGAAGGAATTATGTTTTTTAGCATTTTTCTAAAAAGATAGGGAATTTGGTTATAATGTTCTTTTCCATACATTTAATATGCATTTACAAATAACATTTGAATTTTCCTATAATTATCCCCAAAACATAGCTATTATCATGTGAAAACGGCTTTCCAATACATCAATTCCTTTAAAAGTTACACGACATTAAAGGGGATATGGTTCAATAGGTTTTACAGCAATATTGAAGGGTTACAATGTCTCCGCGCGCAATTGCGTAGGTTCTGTATGTGGGGTTTGTTGTAGATCACTGCTATCTATTGATCAAATCTCATCGAAATCGGCGAAGAAAGAAAGAAAAATTACACTTTCTATTCCTTATATGAAATAAAAATGTTTTTTTTTTCTATTCTGTGTTACCAAACTCAATCCATTCAGCTTCCCATATGAACAGTTTCTTGTCTTTTTGGATTCCCTCCAAGAACGTGAAATTAATCACAACTTATCTGATATTAAAAAGTTAAAGAAAAAAAAATACGTGACAGTTTCCTCTTATTGTAAGATTAAAGTGAAAAAAAAGAAGAATCTTATGCTAAAAGCGCTAAGAAATAAAGAACTTGTTAAATGACCTTTCAGAGTTTAAAATGAAACATGGCTATCTTATTTTTTTATAACAAAATGAAGGGAAGTATCTGTGTAGTTCATGTCGGCCCATACTGGGTTACATCATAAATTCTTCAGAAATGGTCCCCGTGCATCCCCCCCCCCAAAAAAAAAATCTACGATAGGTCAAAGGTCAAAGATCAAGTGAAATACATGCTCTCCTATTCATCCAATTAAACCTAGGTCAAGGAAGGTGACCATTCAACACATTTGTGACAAACATGCCATTATAATATTTTGCCAATTTTGTGAAAATGTAATCACACATTGTCCACATGTACTATAGACCTATTAGGAGAATCATGCATTATGGCGGAGGCATACCAGTCGTCATAGCGACATTTCTAGTTTAATATTACAACGAAGATTACGACTACTATTAGCAGTTGGTAATTAAGTGGTGTACGAAGACTAACTCAAACAATACATCATTATTTGAGTGGCTATAATGTACAATTGATAAAAACCCAATAAATCTGTTTTTTTTTTTTCAGGTTAGAGTGCGTATCAAAAAAAGGTAATCCAACTTTGGCGGGCTACTACTTTACAATTGTCAGCTATGGAGAGCTCAATGTTTTAATTCTAATGATATCACAAACCATCGAAAGCTATGCTGCCGGCTGAAAGCAATAACAAATTTACTTATTGTATATTATAGAAAGAATGGCCACGCGAAAGTAACAAGATTAATGCTCTGTTACTGGGAATTTGAAAACAATAATGACATTGTTTCCATTCCTGTTGTGTCGTTGGTTGTTGGCGTGTTTCCTTTCAAAGAGTGAAAGTAGTAGTAGGTTAATAGATGTCGGCGTTAAAGCTTGTACAATATAACAATATTGGTCACAGTTTATTATTCCGAAGGTTCATTTTTTCCCCCAAAGGTTCATTATTCCGGAGATTCGTCATGATATAGATAAACGGGCCCAAATTAGTTATTGCTGAAAGCAATAACACATTTACTTCTTGTATATTATAGAAAGAAAGGCCACGCGAAAGCAACAAGATTAAATGCCCTGTTACTGGGAATTTGAAAACGATAATGCCATTGTTTCCATTCCTGTTGTGTCGTTGGTTGTTGGCGTGTTTCCTTTCAAAGAGTGAAAGTAGTAATATAGTAGGTTAATAGATGTCGGCGTTAAAGCTTGTACAATATAACAATAGTAGTTATAGTTTATTATTCCGAAGGTTCATTTTTTCCCCCAAAGGTTCGTTATTCCGGAGGTTCGTCATGATATAGATAAACGGGCCCCAATTTGTTATTGCTGAAAGCAATAACAAATTTACTTCTTGTATATCATAGAAAGAAAGGCCACGCGAAAGCAACAAGATTAAATGCCCTGTTACTGGGAATTTGAAAACGATAATGACATTGTTTCCATTCAAAATTCAAAATGGTCACCTTCCTTGACCTAGGTCTAATTGGATGAATAGGAGAGCATGTATTTGGGAATTTTAGGACTTTAACTTGACTTTGGCCCTTTCATAAGTTTATGCATTAAGTAATTTTCAAGGTATGGAGAAAAAGTGCAATTTTTGTATTGAGTAGAAAATTGTTACCATTTTCATCTGGCCTTTGACCCTAAAATTCATAAGAGAATCACTGTCAGGCAGAACATGCATAAATATGTACTAAGTTTCAAGATACCATGAGCCACTTCCGAGACATGGAGGAAGAAGCAAGTTCAGCACTTTCTCTTGATCCTTGATCTTTGACCTTTTTGGCAAAAAAAAAAAAAGAAATTGCCAGAGAATCTCTATTTTGGGTTATACATGCATACACCAAGTTTAAGTCCTGCTGGCATTGCATAAATATGAGGGAAATAGTAAATTTTGAAGTGTTGCCCTTGACCTTTGACCCCATGAACCCCAAATTCCCTAGATAATCACTTCCAGTCAGTACATGCATAATATATACTATGTTCCATGAAGATCTCTCTCTCTAGTCACGTAGCATACAAATATGCAGGTGTGGTTCGGATGAGAGAACGCCATTGTCTGCGGTCAGCGGCAGCTCTGGTAGCCTCTGTAATGCTTGCTCCAGTCACCTGTTTGATGTCATCAAGCCAGCTTGCTGCGGGTCTTCCTCTTTTACGTTTTCCCTCAACCATTCCCTGGATGATTGTTTTCTGCAGGCAGTGATGTCTGGTAGCATGGCCAAAATATGTCAATTTTCTGGCCACAATATCAGCCCGTAGTTTCTTTTCCACTCCAAGCTCCTCTAGCACCCATGTATTTGTTCTTCTTTCTTTCCATGGTATCCTCAGTATCCTACGATAGCACCACATCTCAAACGAATCCAGTCTCTTCTTGTCTGCTGACTTCATTGTCCAGGATTCTGAGCCATATGATGCCACGGCAAAGGCTGTAGATCTTAGTAGCCGGACCTTGAGGGAGGAAGGGAGTATAGTTTTCCAGAGCTTTGTCATACTTTGTACCATATTCCGGGCCATTGCTAGTCTTCGTTTAATCTCCTGTGAGCAGTCCCCTTTGGTGTTTATGATGGAACCCAGGAACTCGAAGCTTTCCACCTCTTCAATGGCATCACCATCTAGAGAAAAGACACCATCTGCAAAACTCCGTTCTCCATCTACAACCATGATCTTAGTCTTTCTAGTATGCAGCATTAGCCCCCTCTCTTCACTTGCTATTTTTACTGCTCTGAGTAGATCCATCAATTCTCTTCTGTTGTTACAAACCAGGGTGGTGTCATCCGCATACCTGAGATTTGTTACCCGTTGGCCACCTATTGTCACTCCACCAAGGAAATCTCCCAGGGCATCTCTCATAATCCGTTCAGCATAGATGTTGAAAAGCTGGGGCGATAGTATGCATCCCTGTCTGACACCTCTACCAATCTTGAACCATTCTGTGTCACCTCTGCTTGTTCGTACTGTAGACTCTTGATCTTTATATAGCTTGCTAATGAGCTTCACTATATGGCTAGGAAAACCCATTTCTCTCATAGTGTTCCATAATTTTGCATGACAGACACAATCAAAGGCTTTGCTGTAATCTATAAAGCACAGGTAGAGTGGTACAGAGTGTCCTCGGCAATTCTCAATGACGTTTCTGATGTTGATGATATGGTCTCTCGTGCCTCTTCCTGCTCTAAAACCAGCCTGCTCTTCAGATATCTCATTTTCCATCTGCCGTTTCATTCTGTTGTTGATGATCTTGAGTAGTATTTTGCTGGCATGGCTTATCAAACTAATGGTGCGATGGTTTGAGCACTCCTTTACATTTCCTTTTTTAGGTATCGGGATAAAGACCGCTCTTCCCCAGTCCTCGGGCCATTCTACATTCCTCCAGATTCTGTCACATAGTTTCCACGTGATGTTTATGCCTTCCTCACCAGAGGCTTTCCATAACTCGCCTGGGATATCATCCCAGCCTGGTGATTTCCCGTTCCTAATTTCTCTCATTGCTTGGCGCACTTCCTCCAATAACGGGGGTGGTTCTAACTCTTGTTCCCCTAGGTTGCTGTTGGCAGAGTCTGCCTGGGTCTTCTGCTCGTAGAGCTCCTTGCAGTACTAGGCCCATCTGTTCTTTATGTCTGTGCTCTCTGTTAAGGTGGTACCATTTCTGTCATTGATGACATCTGACCTTGCTGATGGTTTTTGAGTCATTTTCTTTGACCAGAGCATACACCCTCTTAGAATCACTCCCTGCTCTTTCTATCTCCTCACATTTTCTCTCAACGAAGGCACGTTGATCAGCTCTAACTGCTTTTGACACTTCTTTGTGTTGTCTTCGCCACTCAGCCATATCCCCTCTCTTCCTCGCATCCTGTCTCTTGTCAGCAAGTCAGTTCTAATGTTGTTCTGGATAACCATGGTTGCTTCTTCTTCTTCTTCTTTGGGATGACCTCCTTAACTGTGCTTAACACTGCTTCTTTCATTCCTTCCCACAGTTCATTGGGAGACAGCTCTTCATCATCAATCTGAAGAAGTGCCTGAAATCTATTGCTCACACTAACAGTGTACTGTTCCGGTATGTTGTCTACATCAAACCTTAATGGTGGTGTCTCTTTCTTCTTTACTTTGAGCTTTAGTTTCAGCTGTGCAACCAGAAGCTGGTGGTCACTCCCACAGTCTGCACCTGGTCTTGTCCGAACACTGAGCAGTGAAGAGCGCCATCTTCTTTTAACGAGAATATAGTCAATCCGGTTTCTTACATTGTCCCCGGGGCTCTTCCATGTCCATAGTCTTCGGGGGTGCTGCTGGAAGAAAGTGTTTCCAACAATCAGGTCATTAGCTTGGCAGAAATCTTCCAAACTATCTCCACGTTCATTTCTTTCTCCCAATCCATATTTTCCGACGATCTTAGACTTGGTCACTGATTTGCCAATTTTTGCATTCCAGTCTCCCATTATCACAAGAACATCTTTGTTCGGAATCTTGTCAAGAGTATCTTGGAGCTGATCATAAGTCTTCCATGGCTTCATCAGATGCAGTAGATGTTGGCGCATAGACCTGGATGACGGAGATGTTAAATGGGTGACCTTCCAGTCTGAGAGTAATAATTCTTTTGCTTATTGGGTTGAAACCCAAGAAAGACTTAGCCGAGTTTTTGTCCAGGATGAAGCCTACTCCGTGTTCCCTCTTTCCGCCGTCTTTGCCTGAATACACAACTGTGTAGCCATCTTCGGTAGTGAAACGACCTTGGTTGAGCCACCAAGTCTCTGAAATACCAAGCACACTGATATTTTGTTCTCCCATTCGGGTTATGATGATCTCCATCTTGTCAGCATTCATTCCTTGAACATTCCATGTCCCTATAATTCTAGGTTTTCTCAGGTTTGTGCTGCTCCTTTCATGCACAGGATTATCGGCAGTATATTCTGCGTCCTTACAGCTGTGCCTAGTCGGTGCAACACGCTCCTCTTCCCCAGTAGCCATTGACGCATCATCTGGCCTGCGGGTCCCACCATCAGATGCCGGTTTTCCACAATGTTTACGAACTCTCATAAGAACTATCGTGGCCAAGAAAATGCAGTGGGTGGCCGGGTCCTTCTGCATTGCTGGATGGCCATCGTTGACTCTCCAGAGTCGATGTCCTTAAGATAGATCTTGTTTTTAGTTCCACCAGGGTGTCCAGCCACCCTCCTCACCATTCTCCAGTTGGAGACTGGTGGGTTTGCCGGTTTAGTCGCCGACAATCCGACCCTGAAACAGGTTGTACTGGGCTACAGGGTACCAGTAGCAGATCATCCTGACCTGACATGAAGATACCTTGAACAATATCCAAGATACAGAGAAAAAAAGTAAAATTTTAACATTTTCACTTGACCTTTTCACATTTGACCTTAACCTTATGACCCCAAACTTTTACCAGTGAATTTTAATTGGGTAATACCTGTATACACTAAGTTTCAAGAAAATATCTTTAGGCATTGCAGAGATATGAGGGAAATAGTGAAATTTTAAGCATTTGACCTCGACCTTTTGACTTTTGACCTTGAGCATGTGCACCCAAAAGTTGATAGGCAGAATTTCACCCCCAATACACATACATGCCAAATTTCAGGGTTGTTTTTTTTTTTTTTTTTTGTTACGCTGTCCACAAAATTCATTACGGACGGAGAGAAGGACGGACGGAAGGACGGACAACCCGAAAACATAATGCCTCCGGCACCACTTCTTGGCGGAGGCATACAAAAGAATCTAGATTACATAGGTGAAGTAATCTTGGAAGATATGTAAATATTGATATGTACGGTATTGAAACTGTCGTGTTGATTATCCTTATGGTACGTTACCACTCTCGTGGCATTCACTAAGCTGGGTCCACTTTCTCGATTCGCCCGAAATCGTGGTCTTACTCGCGGACTAATCGTGCTGATCATCAGATAATCAAATCTTGATGTCAGTCAAAGACATTGTGTTGATCGTAGTAATTTTTCAAACAGTCCAATAATTCTTCTACGATCAACACGATTACCACCATAGACCTCAAGATGTGATAAGCCATGATAAGATCACCACGGTCACTCGTAGACTAAGAATCGATTTGAGGTAGATAGTATACATGTATTAGCATATCGAGACTCGCGACAATGGCAACCTAGTGAAAGTGTTTAACGTGCAATGTCAATAATCTTTTGGGTATCGATCATGCACATTTATAGTTACTCTATCTAAAAAGGACCGGCGGACGAGTAGGGCATGGATATCTGAAAACATTGGATGGTGTATTTAACTCATGCATGAGTTGTTATTCCAGCGGAACTTACATGCGCTCTATAAAGTGGATTGCACGTCAGATGCGCCTATAGCAGATACACTTCAAATCATTTTAGCAAATTTATCTAATTATAATAGATGTCTAATTTCTGTGGAAAACATGAAAATATTGTATTCGTTGTGGTTAAACATTTACACTCTGAATATGTCTAATGTTTAACACATTAGTCATACACAAACATCCTTGAACACAAACACACACAACACGAAAGTATACAAACCTGCATAAATATAAACGTGATATATATATATATATATATATATATATATATATATATATATATATATATATATATATATTTGTATATATATATATATATATATATATATATTTATATATTTATATATAGATATAGATATATTATATATACATAGTTATAGTATATACATGCACACATACATACATACACGCATGCATGGTTAATGTTCCCTCAGACATTTCCCTCATGTTTTATAGATCCATGGTCTACTTAACCATAACATTTTTTTCTCTCTCTCTCTCATTTTTGTATAATATTGATTATTAGTCACTCCTAACGGATTCAACAACCAAGTTTACGTTGTATTGCATTTAAATCAACCCATGTAATAAAGTTAAGTGCATGAAATCATTTTTTATAAAAAAAAAACAGAATTTGAAAGCGACTGGATTTGACTTGCAACTATTCGTTTTTATCAATGCCATTCCTTGGTATTTGTAATCTATCTATTAGTTTCTTGGCAATAATAAACGTGTGAGCAATATGTTTAAAAACCATCAGGCGAACCACCAAAGAATGAGAACACGTATGTGCGATCTTATCTTAAAAAAATAAATTGATTTCCTGCTAGAGCATGGTGAGAAATATTTCGCTTGTGCGGTATACATGTAACTCTTATTTCGACATCTAATTAAAGCATTCGAGTTTGATGTTCCATGAATGCATTAATGGCGTATTGAATTAATTCACGAAATTCACGACTGAGCTCATTTCCCGTGCATGAATGCCTGTGTGTGATATTGGAGGTGTGAGTATGTGTGTGAAGATGATCAGAAGAATGAGAGTTGATGAAGAGAAGTTTGATTAATATCGATATGTTGGAAACCCCTATCCAGGTAAGCCCGTTTCGGCCGTCATGAAATTACACCTCTCGTAAGGCCTTTATTCTATTTGATGAAAAAAGACGTAAACTAAAAGTGAAGCTGAGTAGATCAAAGGTGATAGCGAATAAAAGATTTAATTTGCTTTCATATTCCACAAGATGTAATGATATTTAATCAATAATTTGGATGTAAGAAGTGATAGGGTCTCATACTTGCAATGATTATTATAGTATTACACGCGTTACGCAAGTGCGGCCGTCGACATTACCCTTAAATTTCTGTATAACAGTATTGAACCTTTTCCCTTTAATGTCGTGTAACTTTTAAAGGAATTGGTGTATTGAATAGCCGCTTTCACATAATAATACTTATTTATGGGGTTTAACTTAAGGAAAATTCCGATGTTATTTGTAAACAGAAATTAAATGTATGGAAAAATCATTACTGAAATCTGTATTTCTTGGGAAAAATGTAAAAAAAAAAATCCTTCCTTAGTATTTCATAACAACAACTATTTATTACATAAAACGGGGTATCAACTTGTAGGAAATCTAATTCTCTTTAATATGATACCATTTTTATGGTAATTTGATATTCTTAACTAAAGTTATTCAAAAATAATCCGTATCCTAGCAACGGGCGGCGGCCATCTTAGAAGTATGCAAATTAGACGCACGCGCAACCCTTTTTCCGCTGGCGACAAGCAGATTCGCAAAATACAGGTTCTGACGATCTTCGAACACATTGTAGATTTTTTTTTTTTGGGGGGGGGGGGTGCACGGGGATCATTTCTGAAGAATAGTAACCCAGTATGGGCCGACATGAACTACACAGATACTTCCCTTCATTTTGTTATGAAAAAGTAAGATAGCCATGTTTCATTTTAAACTCTGAAAGGCGATTTAACAAGTTCTTTATTTCTTAGGGCTTTTAGCATAAGATTCTTCTTTTTTTTTCACTTTAATCTTCCAATAAGAGGAAACTGTCACGTCAATTTTTTTTCTTTAACTTTTTAATATCAGATAAGTTGTGATTTTGGAGGGAATCCAAACAGACAAGAAACTGTTCATATGGGAAGCTGAATGGATTGAGTTTGGTAACACAGAATAGAAAAAAAAAACATTTTTATTTCATATAAGGAATAGAAAGTGTAATTTTTCTTTCTTTCTTCGCCGATTTCGATGAGATTTGATCAATAGATAGCAGTGATCTACAACAAACCCCAGATACAGAACCTACGCAATTGCGCGCGGAGACATTATAACCCTTAAAATAATATTGCTGTAAAACCTATTGAACCTTATCCCCTTTAATGTCGTGTAACTTTTAAAGGAATTGGTGTATTGGAAAGCCGTTTTCACATGATAATAGCTATGACTGGGGGATAATTTTAGGAAATTTCAAATGTTATTTGTAAATGCATATTAGATGTATGGAAAAGAACATTATAACCAAATTCCCTATCTTTTTAGAAAAATGCTAAAAAACATAATTCCTTCCTTAATATTTCATGACAACAACTATTTATCCCATCAAATGGGGTATCAGCTTGTAGGAAATTTAATTCTCTTCAAAATGATACCATTTTTATGGTAATTTGTTATTCCTAACTAAAGTTATTCAAAAATAATCCGTCTCCTAGCAACGGGCGGCGGCCATCTTAGAAATATGCAAATAAGACGCGCGCGCAACCTTTTTTTCCGCTGGCGACAACCGGATTCGGAAAATACAGGTTCTGACGATCTTCGAACATATCGTAGAATTTTGTTTTAGGGGGGGTGCACGGGGACCCTTTCTGGCTGCTAGACTAATGCCATGGTGGCTTCATTTTTGGGGGTAAGACAGCTAGGATTTGGACAGGACATCACTGTCAAGTTACTGATTATGTGAACATTAATCCAAAAAAGTCATTTTCACCAAAATTTGATATACAAGGTCTTGTCACCCCAGAGACGATATGTATAATGATACAGCTATATATATATTTATGTATGAATGTATGTATATATTTGTTGTCAAGGCGATGCTAGCAACGATGCAGTAGTCATGCATGGTTGACTATATCCCTTTGTTTTTGTTACATCTAGCATCACAACATCCTTGTCGCACAAACAATGGCGGCTGCGAGCACCTGTGCCTCATCTCTGGCAAGACCTACCAGTGTCGCTGCCAGCAAGGCTATGCCGTGATGGCTAATGGATCGTGCAGCAGTAAGTTGCTTTGCAGAGCCCAAAGGACATGGCCTATGTGCTTTCAGTTCAATTCTTGAAGTTTGCTCTGAATGATTAGAGTCAATTAGACCCACAGAATGGTAAAAGTCGGATCAAAATTGGATTCAGAATGAGAAAACTATGGAAATTTGCAAATTTAGACATACTTTTTCTTCTAAGAGTGATGTTGGTGCCAACCATATCTACATTAGCCGAGATGGTGATGTCATCAACTTAATTTCTCTCATTGGTTTGTGTGGGAATGACAGTATCATAAAGTAGGTTTTTGGTAGATGATCTACAGCCTCGATGAACTACAACCTTCGCACCTTAAAAGTCATTATCGATGTGAAGGACATATATATATATTTACATTTGAAAATGGAATTCAGTGAAGTTTTGTGCATACCCCCTCCCCCCCCCCAAAAAAAAAAACAACAACAACAAAAAACTGATGTGATAAGTTCAGGAACCCAGCCCATATGTCATTGACTTTAAGCACTAGAAATGCATGATCTCGCAAGTCTTACTCTGTTCTTTGTGTTCCAACACTTGTATACCCCTTCCTTCCCCATCCAGGGAACCTGGGCATGAATCGTTTCCTCCTCTTTGGCCAGGGTTACCCCGGTTCAGTGAGAGCGATCCCCCTGGAGCCGACCGATGACCCTAACTATGAATCCATGGTACCCATCCTCAACCTCAACAGCCCGAGGGGCGTGGACTTCTACGCCGCTGAGGAGTATGTCTACTTTGCAGACTCCACTAAGCATGTGATAGGTCGACAGAGACTGAACGGCACCGGCAGGGAGGATCTCTTGACGGACTGTGAGCATTTCTTTCATCAGAATAAATGCAGGAATAAGATTTGCTTAGAGAATGTACAGTGATGATTAACCTATAAGCAACTGAACCGCCCAAAACCGCCTGTCTTATTACTCCCTAAAACACTCAAAACCGCCCATCTGTTTTATTGTTTTTTAATAATTTTATGCTTTACAATTTTTATTTTATTTTATGTAGAATATATAATTGTTTGATTTCAAAGAGGTCAAAGGTCAACAAAATTATGTCAGAATTACTTCTGTGACACACCATTCTTTTAATAGTCTTTCAAATAAACATAACTTATAATAGACAAAAATGAACATGCAGTGAGCTATTTTAAATCATTTAAAAAGTTGTCGAAATAAGAGCAATATTGCTGTACCTTCTAGGGACCATTATGTACAGAATCTTTAGTTGCTAAAGGGTTATATGTGTCAGCTGTGGCTGTCTGCAGTGAAAGTTGCATTTATTAGTAAATCTCTTTGACTGTAGACCAAGGGAGAAGGAAGCGGCCTTGTAAAATCTTTGTCTGTCAGCTCACCATTCATGGCAAAATTTGTAATTATTTCCGTGTGTGGCAACAGTTTTTAATTTGCAATGAACCATGCATGTGATTACAAGTCTAATCTTGAGCCAGTAAGAATAATAAATGCAAGGAACATGCTGTTGTGAATTCTTAAGCTGGTTGTGAAGATTTTGTGCAGTACATTTGAGTCACCTGTAGTGATGTGTATTCTAACGCATTGAAGACCCGAGCATACATGTAGTTCTGAGTGTACTCTGGCAGGTGTTTATGGGAAAAACGTGTTATAGCAAAATCAGATTGTTCTTAATGTTTTAGTAGTATTCCATTGACCTTTAGTCCTAAGACAAGATCATGTATACCATTAGAAAAGGTTTGACTTTGTTTCATTAATTCATTTGTCTTAAATTACTTGTCCCAAACATTCATTTAAGCACAATACTTGATTTCTAAAATGGATTGTATGTTTTAACTCTTCTAGATATCACAAATTGTGAAGGGATCGCTGTGGACTGGATCAGTAAGAATCTGTACTGGACTGATGATGGAAGCAATACAATCAGTGTGGCCAGATTGGATGGATCAAGGCGGAAACTACTCCTGAGGGAGAACTTCACCCACCCAAGAGCCATTGTGGTAGATCCTGAAGATGGGTGAGAAAACAAAGCTACAGCAGTATCTTAAGGGTTATGATGAGCCTATTCAATGAATTGTGCAATGCACAAAGACGGTCCCTCTACTTTCTGTTTCCTTCTCTTCTACGATGTATATTCTTTTTTTTCCCCCTCCTCTTCTACTTTGTATACCTCATCATCTGTCTTCTCTTCCTTCTTCTTCTTTGAAATCTATCCCTTTTCTCTTTGCTTTCTTTATCCCCTCCTCCTCCCTCTCTCTCCCCTCCTTCCCCACCTCTTCCTCCTCCTCCTCCTCCTCCTCCTCCTCCTCCTCCTCCTCCTCCTCCTCCATCTCCTTTACCTCCTTCCTCTCTTCCCTTTCCTCCATGCCTCATTCATCCTCCTTCCCCTGCAATCGTCCCTTCTTTCTATGTTATATTTTATCTTTTTTCTGTTTGTTATCCTCCTGAATAGCCGTCCCTTTTTCTGATGTCCTCAGATTTCTGAATCCTCTCTCCTCCTCTCCTGTCCTCATTTTCCTCCTCTTCCTCCTCCTTCTCCTCCTCCTCTCCTCCACCTCTTCCTCCTCCTACACCACCACTACCACTACCACCACCTCCCCCTCGTCCTCCTCCTCCTCTTCCACTACCTTCTCTTCTTTGTCCTCATCCTCCTCATCCTCTCATCCTCCTCTCCTCCTTTCTTCACCTTCTCCCCTCTGCCCACTCTTCCATTCCTTATTGGTGTAAGGTGTTTCATCCCCCCTCCTCCTCCTCTTCCACCGCCATCACTGCTACTTTTTCTTTTTTGTTGTCAATTTCTGCTTTAATGTCCTCCTCATTGGCTGCCCCTTTTTCTGTTGTCGTCAGATTTCTAAATTTTCCCATCACATATGATTAAGAATGTGCCCCCATTTCTTGCTCACAGTTACATGTACTGGACCGACTGGTCGGAAGGTTATGGGATGCGTGGGGAACAGCTTCCTCAAGTGGCCCGCATTGAGAGGGCCAACATGGACGGGTCCAATCGGGTACACTTTGTGCGGGAGTTCCTGCAGTGGCCCAACGGACTGAGCCTTCAGAAGGAACGGGGCCTACTCTACTGGTGTGATGCCTTTTATGACCGCATCTCTAGCATCCCACTCAGTGGGAATGGAACAGTGGTAAGTCATCTTTTCCTAAAGGCTTATCTTGTGACAGGTTGTCTCCTGTAACACCTGAGCTGTTAATTTAATCTGTTGGCTTTGGTTTAACAAATATTCCCCATTCTTTCCACAGATACACTAAGGGATTTTTCCCATGGTATATGACTTGTGCTATATTATTTGCCAAGCTTGACATTAACATGGTTGAAAAAAAAAGAAAGAAAATAAAAAAGATGCCAGGTACCAAATAAACCCAGCTTTGAGAAAATCAGCTTAAAAGGTTGGCAACAGTTTAGCATGCAATTGACAAGACATTTAGTGCCAGTACATTGATTCAAGACACCACAGAGACATGCTCCACAAATGACGTAGAATTGAGAATGTATAGTGCACTTAATAAGTTTATGGAGTTCAGGATAATCTGTTTTCTCTTACAAGCTGTTGCTGTGAGACTTGAAATCCACTTACATACATGTCGAGAGCCGGTTAAAGGGCTTTGATAAACCCTCAACTTTCAAGCTCCTTTTACTCAAATTTAACATACAGCTGTACATAGAGGTTGGATTATTTGTTACCCATTGCAGGTGGTTAGATACATCCGATTGATGAGTCATACATGTATATTAAAGCCTGTTGCAAATCTTTTCTTTGAAAATCTTGTGTACTGACAAAAGTCTTACATGCTGACTCTTTGTTGGTTTTATGATGCAAGGTCACATTTCAGTGAAGAGAAGGAAGGACTCTAGCATAATGTTCTCAAGAGGGTGTAAAAATAGGAAACCAGCAGATATGCTCATCTAATTTCAACTGATGATGTATTCAGTATGTAAAGATGCAAGCTTAAAAGCCTGGTTGTTGTCATTGTTGTTTTAATAGTGTTGTTACTAGGGAGTGTAATAAGTTGTTTCCCTGTTTATTTTTCCTTGTCACAGAATGTGATAGTGAGCAGTGCCCCAAACCTCAAGCATCCCTTTGGCATCACTCACTACAAGGACATCGTCTTCTGGTCTGAGTACCGCACTGGCTTCATCTATCGCTATGACACCAAGCAGCAGACAGAAGCTCCTGTCTCACTGCGTAAAGGAGGTCTCCTCTTTGAGATAAAGCTCTATGACCCAAACACCCAGACAGGTGCAACCTCTTCCTTTGTGGTAGTTGTTATTTTTTAACTATTGAGGCCTGCTTAACTATGTTTGTCCTAGTAAACCAGGTTAAGGTTTGGGAGGTCAATACTGCCTGTCATTCTGTGAACCAACACCATTAAATGATAAAATGTTTGAACAACAACAACAACAACAACAACAAAGTTGATAGCAACAAGATAGTGTCTGTAGACCGTAATGGAGATATATACACATGTGTAGCTATTTTCGAGAGAAAGAACGAGGGAATGAAAAAAAAGTGATCTGCTGAAATATGTTGTTACATTATTTCCTATAGTAATCATTAGCCATAGTATGTACAGTGTAAATGATTGCTCCATAACATTTCATATAAAGAGGTATGACATAGGAATCATGCAGTTTTGTGGAGCTTTTCTCACATGAGAACCAAGGTGCTTGGCCTTCGATGATAAAGTCTCTCCTGCTCCTTGCTTAGATCTGTAGCATTCCCATGCCCTGCATTTAGGATGAGATGGCAAGTTTTATGATTCAGAGTTGCTTATTTGCATTGTGTACTAGAGATAGTTAAAATTCAACCAACCAATTTTAAAGTTGATCTTTGATCAAAAGTACTTTGACCTTTGGATGTTTCCAGTTGTTGCAACTTTACAAAGTCAGAGATACAAACCTATACACACTTGAGTTTGAATTCAAAGACAATCATCTGAGTGTATGCATTTTATAGCATTGGAGAATTTTCAGATTTGACCTTCATTGATTCCATTCTGACCCTAACCAATGTCGCTGGAATTTTGAAGTTACCCAAGCCACATTTATTCATTTTCCCCATTTCAAATTGTGAGTAGTAATGTCTTCTTCTGTGTTCCATGAATTCCTTCCAGGTATGAAAAAGGTTCCTGTGGGAATATTGTCATTTCATCATTACCTGTGTTGATGTAGATTTCAGGTCTCCACCCTTAATTTCACAGGGATGTGAGAGTTCAGAGTTTAATCTGATTTCAGATTGTTAAAGTTTTGCCTAAAGCCCACTTTTCAGACTTTTTTGGGCAATTCAAGTGCATTGAAATGTTAATAGTTAATTGCGCTTCAGACTTTTTTTTCCGTAAGTTCAGATTTTTTCAGATTTTCTTTTTTTCTTCAAGTACTCTCACACCCATGATGTCAACAGGGCATAATGCATTCTGCTTTGGTCTATTTTTTTTTTTCAGATCTCTGTTTTTTTAATGCCTTTTTCTCACCAATTATTCTTACTGAGACTTGCAGTGGGAATTGGAAGCAGTGATTAATTGCCTCTTTGTGATTGGTCGTTGGCAGGAACCAATGGCTGCTCAGAGAAGAACGGAGGATGCCAGCAGCTCTGTCTTCCGGTGCCCAGTGGATATGTGTGTCAGTGTGAGAATGGCATGAAGTTGGCCAATGAAACCCACTGCACAGGTCAGTGTGTACACAAGCCCTATACAAAGTGCTGTAACCTTTATAAAAGCCAATACATCTCTACTCTCCTGTGGATGGGGGGGGGGGGGGGGGGGGGGGGGGGGGAGGATGTGGGGGATCGTGCTTTCTCCCTTGCTATGAGACCAAAATTGTGGTATCAATTACCTATTCAGTTACGCCAACTGTCATATGCAGAAAAATTCAAATTCCACACTGAAAAAGTGTTTGTTCCTCACATTGAGAATCATGTATTGGCAATTTATGATGCTCAGAAATATTGTGTCCCTTATCTGGTATGTGTTTGCTTGTTGTTGGTCATTTTCTTCCCTGTTGTTATGTTTGTACATCGATTTTTTTTTCTTTCTTTTTTGAAGCATCATGAGTACTGAAGGGTAGACCTGTGCGCTATGCAAATAGCCACTGTTATTATTGTTTACTCTTTATCTTTGTGGTAGAATAGCCATATTGATGCATAATTTTGACGAGTATGCATGACAGGTGCAGCTACATTTTGTTTGTAAGTGAATATTGCCATAGGACATTTTGATTTTGATCTCCATGTAGAGTGATGTCCCTTGATATTGTAGTAAATGATGTGATAATGATTATCATAATTATTTTTGTATCATTTTTTGTCTTTATGCCTCCGCCATGAAGTTTCGGCGGAGGCATTATGTTTTCAGATTGTCTTCCCTCCTTCTGTCCTTCTAATCAATTTTGTGGACAGCGTAACTAAAAAAACATTTTAGGTATCCTAATGAAACTTGGCATGTATATGTATGAATGGGCGAAGTTATGCCTGTCAACTTTTAGATGCAAATGCTCAAGGTCAAAGGTAAAAAGGTCGAGGTTAAATGCTCAAAATTTCACTATTTCCCCCATATCTATGCAATGCCTGAAGGTATTTTCTTGAAACTTGGTGTATACATGTACTACCCAATAAAGATTCTCTAGAGAGTTTTGGGCTATGAGGTCAAACGTCAAAGGTCACACATTGTCACGATGTGAAGTCTATAGACCTATTGGGAGAACTGTGCATTATGGCTGCGGCATACCAGTCGCTATAATTTTTTATTTTTGTTTAAGACAATTACTGTAACTTACTGATACAATGATATAAAAATGTCATTCTGTTATAAATCTATTGAGACATTAAGTACAAAGCAGCTTCACACTGGCAGAGCACTGCCGAAAATGATATGCCAGTATCTCAGTGATTTAAGAACAAAGCATAAGACAGCTTAGGAAAATGGGCTGTTTCAGATGAATACTGTGAACTGTAACTGATAATTGAAAAGAAACACATACTGGCATTGTTTGTGAACTCAAAATGAAATTGGAAGAAAATGTAAGAAATCCATGGAGACAAACTTGCATTACGTATTACAAGGTGTGGATTTAGTACTCCAAGTTTGTGTGTCAGTTAATAAAACAAACAAACTTACAGTTCATTGAAAGAGTTTTGCAGAAATGATATAATTGATTGAGACATTGGAATGCATAGCTTCAAATTGAAAGAGATTGGAGTTCCAATGGAGTTTCAAAGAGTGACTTTTTATACCTCGTGTCTGTTTTTCAGAGGACCCAGACTACGTACGTCATTCGATCTGTCGAGAAAGCCAGTTTGAGTGCAACAATGGCCGCTGCATCGACCAGAATTGGCTCTGTGATGGAGACAATGATTGTGGAGATAACACAGATGAGACATACGGTGGATGCAGTGAGTATTGAAGGGGGTTCCTTGTAAATGTGTCGACTTCTAATCCACTCCTTACATGTGTAATGTTTTTATAGAGAGTGCTGAACTTATCACAGTAGTTTTATTTTTTTGGGATCGCACAAATTGATTCGTTATCAAGAAAATAAGGATGTGCAAAAATGTTGTCGAAAATGGAAGCATAAAGTTACCCAGCATGCACTTTCCAAGCCGAGCCACACTAGTGATACATCATCATGTGACTTATCATATAGCACTTTTTTTTTTCCCGAAGAGATTTTATCTAATTTCAAGCAATGTTTTCACAAAGTGGTTTGTTTTAGGAGTCACGCTTTCTCCTGAACGTTTTGTGTCTTTTTATAACTTTGCAATATAATGAAATAAATAAAATATCATTTTTGCATTCCAATAAAGTCCACAAAGCACTGCTACCATCTCTTGAAAATGTCCAATCAGCTGCCATT
This sequence comes from Diadema antillarum, assembly GCF_040938485.1. Taxonomy (NCBI): domain Eukaryota; kingdom Metazoa; phylum Echinodermata; class Echinoidea; order Diadematoida; family Diadematidae; genus Diadema; species Diadema antillarum. The sequence continues at coordinate 9,394,409 of NW_027270960.1, forward strand.
CATGAAAATATCTCTTCTTTGCCACTGATTATATGAGACAATACTCTGTCTTGTGGGGATCATATATGTGTAGTTTGTGAGGATTTGCAAGTTCTGTAGTACTCTGCTGCATAAGTTAATCCAAACTTGTGTTTGATTGGTACCTTGAGGGAGCTTATTAATTTAATGACTTCATTTTCAGCTTATGACTTCATGCATACTAAAGCAAACTGTATGTGACTATTCGATAACTCGGTAATTCCATATTTCCATCTTATATGCACAAAATATAGAGCATTGTAAAGCTTGCTAGTATTCCTACCACGTAATACATGTATCATTGACATAAGCATGTGTGTGTGTGTGTGTGTTTGTGGTTGTGTGTGATTGTCTGTGTACGTGTTTGTGTTTGTGTGTGAGTGTTGAAGACTGTAGTTTAGTAGAAGAATTCTCAGATGCATCATGTTGTATCAATGATCACTGCTCACAGATAACCAGACATGTGGGGCAAACAAATTCCAGTGTCCAAACAACAAGTGCATTCCTCTCAGATGGACATGTGACGGAGACAATGACTGTCAGGATGTTGCCCGCAGCGATGAGGCGCCGGACA
>NW_027270960.1:9397500-9852500 GCF_040938485.1 Diadema antillarum
ATGTGTGACAGTGAAACCCAGTTCCAGTGCAAGGTTTCTCTCCGCTGCATTGACATTGAGCGTGTCTGCGACGACGTTGACGACTGTGACGACGGAAGTGATGATTCCCGCAACCCTAACTGCAGTAAGTCTTTCGTTTATGTTGAGGTATGTGGTTACAACCCTCATGACAAGCTTTCATGGCAAAGCACTAATGCCTATTTTGATGACATTAATTCATTAGGAACACGAAACTGAAGAGAAATTTATCTGAGAAGATTTGAACAGGATTACAAGGGAGGACTGTACAGTTGTGACTTTAACATTATCATCAAATTTTGCATTTTTTTAATGTAAACATGTAAAGAATCTTTGTGTGAAGTGTTCTTGATAATAAAGCATTTTCATCAGAATTAAATGAAATTGAAATAAATCAATGTGAGGAAAATAAATATCATTTCATATTCAAAGGGATTTCTGTTAAATGATCAAATTTACTTGAAGAATAAACATTTCTTTTGTTTCATTTGGTGCGTAAACTTATCCAAATCTTTTTTTGTTTGTTTGTTTCTTGGCTTGTTTGACATGAATGTGTCATTGATATGTATTTAAAACAGGAAGTGTCCCATACCTTTTCCTCTTTCAGCCTCTCTAAGGCCTGTAGTGTGTACAGGCAATGAGTTCCGCTGTGATGAGCAGCGATGCATCCCAATGTCCTGGGTGTGTGACGGGGAGCCAGACTGCCATGGTCTGGAAGACGAAGCACATTGCGAGATAGGTATTGTATTCTCTGGTACCCATTGATTTTTTGTGAGGTCACGTGAGCAGAGTTTTGTGCTGACTGTGAACCACAAAAAAGGAAAAAAAGAAATGAACATTGAGAGCAGGATCTGAAAGTATCAGTGGAGACAGTAGGTGCATTCGAGCACTCTAAAGCGAACCAAAGTGAACTTAACCAAAGCGTACCTAAACTGTGCCAGTTTTGGAGCGTTCGATGGCTCTGTTGAGAAAGCGTACCTCACAAGTTATTTTTAGAAAAGGTCGCAGATTTTTGTAGCAAGAATGTCATTCACCTGGCGCTTGAACTACATGTACTTACAGCTGTCCCGAACAAAGGGAATGATGTCTTTGCATTGTGACGTATGCACATGATACGCGAATGCTTTACAGCGAACTTTTGGTACGCTTTTGGAGCACGTCGGGAAGTGGTCCACTTTTGGTTAGGTACAGTACGGTACGGTACACTTCAGGAGCGTTTGAGTGCTCCTCTGGCGCGGGTACTGTATGGTACGGTTTGCTTTAGGAGAGCACTTGAACGCACCCTATGTCTCACAAAGTACATTTACATGTGAATGGTGGAAAATGTATTACAATGTGTAAAATGACATAGTTGCTGACAATGCATGATTTCACTGTCCCACCAAAGCAGCTTCATTTTTCAATTAACAAAACGAGTATGTAGATCTAAAGCTTAGCAAAAGAATACCCCTTTTCTCAATTTTCCAATTAAGCAGTCCTTTCAGCCACTGTTACCACAGTGTGAAACTGGAAAAATCTCTACCTACATACATTGTATGTACTTCACTGTGGAGATTTTCATGCATCGTAAAATGCCTGCATGATATTGGACATGGTTGGTACACACAGATTACCTCCAAGTCCTGTGTGATCCTGACACATTGAAGGAACAAAATTTTTCTTTAAATATGCCTCCTGATTAATAACATGGAGCAAAACACCAAATGTTATGTGTGGAGGGCAAGCTGCTAATGAGATTTAACCTGTTGAGTACGGACTGATTTTGCTACATCATGCATTTCCCATAGACACCTGCCCGAGTATACTCGGGACTAGTCTTCAACGGGTTAATGGTGTGATAAAGTCTGCTGCTGGCCAATCTTTATGCAGGAATTCATGGGGGGGGGGGGGTGGTCACATTGGGAGGCTACAATGTTGTAACATGTCAGAGCATTTCTTGTACATATTTCTGTATGAGTTTTGCAGTTGATGCTAAGGCTATCACAAATTGAACTAATTGGTTTATATCTGTTTACACCATATTTTTGGTGAGTCTTAATTTGTGAGGAAAATTTGTGAGTGTTTGAATTCATGATAAAAAAATTGTAAGTGTGACAGAATGCAAAATCAGTATTTTTCCTTCTCAGGGGAAAAGTTTGGATTTACCATATTGGAGTTCATACCTAGTGCATTTTGTGTTACAAAAAGGCAATATTTTTGTGAGTTGTTTAGTTTGCGAGTATTAGTTGATTACCAAAATTCCTGAAAAATGAAATCACCGCAAAATATACCAAATGTTTACAAATACAAGTGTGGTGTCTTTTCTTGCTTTATCCCCTGTATTTCTCAGAGCCAGTTTGTCAGGCCAACACCCATTACAAGTGTCCCGGCGAGGCGAAGTGTATTCCACATGTCTGGCAGTGTGATGGAACCCCAGACTGCCAAGACCAGTCAGATGAATTCTTTTGTGGTAAGTGTGTGGTGACTTTACAAACTAATGGGCGTTAGAGAATGGTGACTTGACAGACTAATGGGCGTTAGTGCATGGTGACTTGACAAATTAATGGGTGTTAGTGCATGGTAACTTGACAAATTAATGGGTGTCAGAGAATGAGAGAGAAAGGGATGTGACCACCACATTCATTTGTACCCTTGTGTGAAGATTTGTTTGTCTATTGATATGTTTCTACAAAAAATTTCTGTTATATGCAAATCTAGAGGAAGAAAAATATATCCTCTTTGTCAACCTGTGTATTTTTTTCACAAATTGCACATGATGATACGATATGAGATGTTTTATGTATACATACGTGTATCTATACCTAACATGAATGTTTGTCCTGTAGGTCCATCGTTAATTTGATGGTGGTAAATGAGCACCAAGAATATATATCATGATTGTTTATTGAATTTAGTCACTTGGTGATGTCTCTTTGGTAAATCATACACAAACCGCAGAATATCAATAAGAACAAGCAGACATTGTACCAAAAACATCTAGAAAATTATTATTAAATATGAGGGAATCTACAAAACAGTACAGGCACATTTATGTACATATATGCATCAACACCTTCATATTCGCATGCCTTTTCTCTTTTTGATGCCTTCAGCGGAGCTCGGATGTGATGTTGGCCACTGGAAATGTGAAAATCACACATTGTGTATCCCCATCAGTAATCTGTGCGATGGTTCGCCACAGTGTATCAATGGGTCGGATGAACATGCATGTGAGTATTATACTTGTAGTAGTCCCACAACTTGCCTCAGGGCTGAAGTTTTGGTGGTCCTAGATGTCTGGTGAATTAAAGACCTCTTGGCCCGAATTCACGAAGGTGGTACAAATGAAACCATGAATTAAACCATGGACAAAAGCCATGGAGCGCCAAGTGTCGTACGGAATATTTCGTTACGGAATATTTCGTTACGGAATATTTCGTTACGGAATATTTTGTTACGAAATTGGTCATTTGTGATCCTGCACACAAAACGAACAAAAAGTCGCCAGACATGGATTTTTAGTAAAGGTCAGATTCTGAAAGAGCAGACTCTAAGCTTTAAAATGATATATAACTCAATCCAAATGGACTCTCCTAACCTATCTAAATATTGGAAAGAAAGTACACACCCTGGATAAGTGTGAACTGAGAAAAGAGGCTCTGAAGAACAGGGTCTATTCAAGCGTTTAATCTTTACCAAGCCGCTCTAGCTGTGCGATGAATGGAGCAAATAGCCGGATGATAACCCCCAGAGCAACAACAATGAAGAGATTAACAGATTAAGCTGAAATTGTGCATGCCTTATTTACCCATTCTGTTGATGATAAATGCCATCCTTCAAAGCAGTAGCCACTGTATATCCCTTCTAAAGTTATTGAAGTTGAAAGTGATGAGCATGGACAGTAGCCACTGTATATCCCTTCTAAAGTTATTGAAGTTGAAAGTGATGAGCATGGACAGGGTTTTTAAGAAATGGAAAGAGGACTTTGAGAGAAACACCTAATCACATTATTCCACTGAAAAGTGTTCCAGAAAAACGGCTGATAACCCAGTTTTCTTTTCGTTATATGATCCCAAATTTTAGTATGATGTAGAAGAAGACTTGCTCTTTCAGAAAATATGAAAAAGTCAAGATTGGCTAGGCTGACCTATTTCACCTACAATTTATTTTCCGCTCTCACTAAAATCAGTGTGTGTGACTTTTTGTTCGTTTTGTGATGCACGGTCACATTTCATCGGCAAAATAAACATTTTGTTAACGAAATTATCATTTCGTGGACGACATGTTCATTTAGTAGTTACAAAATGTTGTCATTTCGTTGCAAAATAATCATTTTATCGACGAAATGACTGATTTCGTAACGAAATATTTCATGCGACACTTGGCGCTCCATGGTTTTTGTCCATGGTTTAAACCATGGTTTCATTTGTACCACTTTGTGAATTCGGGCCCTTATGTGCAAATGTGCCCGGTAGTCCTGTGCATTGTGTTTAGGGGATTTTCTCTCTTGTCTACTGTTTGATGTAAAAATCTCATTGATATGTCTTCATCAAACTGCACTAGTGCGGTATTATGCGAAATATTTTGCAAGGTTCTTATTTTTGGCGAGTCCGGTGCTATTCGCAAACTACTGCTGTGAAGGTTTGTATTAGTCATGAACAGTTTGGCCTGAATTCACAATGGTGGTTTGAATAAAGGTCATATTTTAGATTTAAGAAATGGTCTAAAATAAGCGCAAAATAGGCATACCTTTGACATGTGCATATCAACGCATGTTTGTTACTTGACATCTGTTTGGTCTATATAATGTGTCCATTGTATTTACGCAGAAGAAATTTGCTGAAAGCATTGTTTACATTTAATCGACCTTCATGAATTCGCCAAAAGGAGGGTCAATGTGTTAATAGATTGTACTTAGTTTCAGCTTTATTAATCTGATAATCCCTTCATTGTTGTGCTGTGCTGTTTTACATCCTGCTTTTGTCCCATTCATAGAACAGCTAGCAGGGTTTGGTTCAAGATTAAAGGCATAATTTACCATTTGCAGATGAAACAAAAAACCCAGCATTAGTGCTTTAGAATAATTCTAAAATGTGAGGTAGGTATAGAAACAACCAATGTAAACATTTGAATCTCGGTATAATTGATGTTGAGTATTGTTAGATATGCAAAATGTGAACAAAAGTTATGATAAAAATGTTGTTTGACCAAACTGTCTACAGCTATTGTTTAATAAGAAAAATATTGATATCTGCTTATATTTTATGTTTTATTGCAGACTTGTATTATAATAATAATAATGATAATGATAATAATAATTATAATAATAATAATAATAATAATAATAATAATAATAATAATAATAATAATAATAATAATGATAATAATAAAGGACATTTGTATTGCGCAGCTACTATAATGATATACTCTACTGCGCATTACAAAATGACGTACTTACAAGAAATTCAAACAGAAATTATGGGAGGATGTTTTGTGATGCAGCTGACCTACACATAATGCATCAAATGTGATATCTTGAACATTTCTTAAATCATTGCTCCCAAAGGTAAACAGGACCTTTAAGTGCTTGAATAGACCCTTATATACTTAAGAGCTTCGATCAGTACACACTTTTTCAAAGTGTGTGCCTTCTTTCCAAAATTTAGATAGGTTGAAAGAGTCCATTTGGATTGAGTTAAACATCATTTTAAAATCTGCTCTTTCAGAATCTGCCCTTAACTAAAAATCTATGTCTGGCAAGTTTTTGTTTGTTTTGTGATGCAGGGTCACACTTGTAATCCAATTGTTATTGTTGTTGTTTTTTTTCATTTGTTTCCTAGGTAACCAGACACTGTGTAGCAGATCACAGTGTGAAGAGATGTGTCAGCCAACACCTGGCCTTGGAGTCATCTGCCACTGCCCAGAGGGACAGGTCATTAACCCTTTGAAGCTGACACAGTGTTTGCCAGGTATTAAAGGCATAGTTTACCATTTGCAGATGAAACAAAAACCCAGCATCAGTGCTTTAAAATAGTTAAAAAAAAATGTGAGTTAGGGTTAGAAACAACCACTGTAAACATTTGAATTGGTAAAATTGATGTTAGATATACAAAATGTGAACAATAGTTATGATAAAAATGTTTCCAGACTAAACCATCTAAATACAGATATCTCCTTATATTTTAGGCTTTATGGGCAATAGTTATGATAAAAATGTTTCCGGACTAAGCCGTCAAAATACAGATATTTCCTTATTTTATAAGGCTTTATCATGAAAATTCTATGTGATAGGATGTTTTGTGGTACAACAGACCTACACATATGCATTAAATGTTAAATCTTAAAAATGTTATAAATCACTGTTCCTAAAGGTAAACAGGACCTTTAAAGCAGTTGTGTGTGTTGTTCACATTCTATTACAGTGTATCTCATAAAACTGTTTACTGATGATTTCTTGTGTTGTGAGCTTTGCTTGAAAAGCTCACAAATTTGTAAGTTCGCCATAGAGGAAGATGGGTGGCCGCAACAGGCAGGTTGCCTCTAAGGCAGATCTGCCTGTTTGTAATTTGGTAATAATCATTTGGGGCATTATTTGTCATGTGGATGTCATAATTAGTTCAGTTATGTGTGTCAAAATGTAATAGAGTCATTTTGTGCTGTGTTTATATATTGGAGAAATTTTGTTTTGCTTCATGTGTTCAACACAGATAGCAAGATGTGTTCCAAAAGAGGCCGCTGCAGCCAGCATTGTATCTCAACAAAAGGATCGTATAAGTGTGAGTGCTACCCTGGCTATTCTCTGCAGGATGATAGATGGAGCTGTAAGAGTAATGGTGAGTTGGTGATGAAAAAAACAAACAAACAAACAAACAAACAAACAAACAAGCAAATACTAATGGTGAGTTGGTGGTGAGAAAAACACACAAACAAGCAAATAGACAAATGTGTTTTTGTCTTAGCCAGCAACTAGATGTTGGCTAAAGAGTTTGATGAGTTGATGTAAAGATACACTGTGTAGTTATGACCTCTATGAAGGAGGATATATTTGCATTGGCATCGTTTTCTGTTTCTACCTGTCTGTCTATTGTCTGTGTGTTTGTTTGTTTGTTTGCAAAATAAGTCTAGTTATGAATGATTTTTTTTTATGATGATTTTTTTTCCAGGAAAAGTTGACAATGATACAAGGAACAGATGATTCAATTTTGGTAGTGATCAGGCTTACCATTTGGAACTAAATGACAAACAGTTTTCGTGTATGTTTCTTTACCCTTGGGTGCCTTTTGTACCTTATGGTTTGATTTTTTTATGGATGACCTTAACTTCACAGTTCATTGTCATCCTGAACACCAGTATCAAGATCAGCTGTGAAATTATGTACGTTTCACTCCTCGTCATACATGTATGTCGGCAGTTACTTAGAACATTACCAGCCATGACAATATTTACAGGACATCCTTTTTAAACCTGCATTTTTACTGTGATTTCTGTGTAAAGAGGGTTATCACTGTTTCCTTGGGATAAACCACACTGGTATGTTTGCTTTCTTCAATGAACATTTTGGGTTGAAGAGAATATCAAATATTGAAGGAATACACTGTTACAGAAGTTACAAATTTTTGTCTGCAATTTCTACATTGAACAAAAAGTTTTTTATCTTGAACTGAAAGTTTGTTATCTTTTTCCATTCTTGCAAGTAGAGGATTTGCATTATTTCTTATTCATTCACTTTGTTCTCTTACCTGCAGTAAGTGCCAGCCCGTATGTCATCTTCTCCAATCGCAACCAGCTTAGACGTATCAACCTTGACAGCGGCGAATATAATGTACTGGTCTTTGGCCTGCACAACAGCATCGCGGTTGACTTCCACTACATGAACAGCACCATCTATTGGACCGATGTGGTCGACGACAAGATATATCGCGGCTGGCTGGATGATAACTCGCCAAATGCAGGTACCATACAGTACCAGTAGTTTTGATGGCCACCCTCTCCTTTGTCACCTCCCATTAATTAAAATGGTTGCCATGGTAATGGTGATGCCAAGGTTGATGATGATGATGATGATGATGATGATGGTGATGGTGATGATTATGACAAGACTGATGATGTGATGATGGTTGGAGTGTTGTAATGCTAAGAACCATTATATAATTTTCATGTAGTTGGTAGGAATGTGGCCACAATGTTCAGTATGGTAATTAGGATAATTATCCTTATTGTTGCTGCTGTACTTGTAATTATTTTATTTGTGATACATTTGATGATGGTATTACCCTCTGTCTCAATTTCAAGTACTAGTAGATGGTGTGTGCATTTTCAGGGATGATATTTGAAATGAGCCTCCAGTTTCTCTTATGCAGTTTTCAGGTTGTGAATGGTATTTGTTTAATTATCTACATGTACAGTTGAAGATCAAGTACATGTGCCTCGACAATAAGGTAAGAGCTGTAATGAAGAGTTCAATATTGAATTTTTCTCTGTTTTTTTTTCATAATTTATTCTACGCAACGGCTAGGAAAAAAGCAAATCTTAAATTCTTACAATCTTTAGACCATGGTTGCTCTGTCTCTATGTTTTCTCTCTCTTCTGATTTTTTTTTTAAAAATCCTAATATCTCGGCATGCAGGCCTGCGTAACATAGAGTCTGTGATAGAGGCAGGTTTGGCCACATGTGAAGGACTAGCAGTGGACTGGATTGGAGGTAACCTGTACTGGGTGGAGAGCCATCTGGACCAGATTGAGGTCTCAAGACTAGACGGTGCCATGAGGACCACTGTAGTGGCAGGGAACATGGAGAGCCCAAGGGCTATAGCTCTCGACCCAACTGTAGGGTAAGACCTGGTCCTCATTTCAGAGAAACTTGAGATGATAGAAACTCCTTCTGCTATGTGGTGAATGTCATGGTTGTGACAAGAATCCTGCCTCCTGATTGGTTGTTGCTACAAGACGTTGCTACTTTGGCAGGAAATGCTGTCCGTACATCATTGATGAAATAAGACCCTTAAGTTCACTTACACACAGATGACTCTTTCAAGTGAATGGAATAGAGTTGAGTTGTTTTAAAGCTTTGTTTCATTACTTGTTTTTCTGTGTTTTTGTTTTTGTTTTTTAATGCGTAACCTCTAATCTGACTTGGAACATGGGATGAGGGTGGTTAATTTGATAATGTGGCAGAAATTTAATGATAGTGTGGAGCCTATAGTAATGCTTGAAAACAGAAGAAGATGCTAATTGTCAAACTTTGACTGCATGATTAAAACAGTGCTACAGTCTGACCTCGATTATCTGGCCCCCTTCTCTTATTCAAACTTCTCTGTGTTCCAGACGCCTCCAAGCAGTGAATACAAATGAATAAATAAATAGATAAATAAATAGATAAATAAATAAATAAATAAATGAATAACTAACTAAATAAATAAATAAATCAGTAAAGGTTATTTCAAACCCAATTAAAACTCATACAAAGCTCATGCATTTATGATTCCCGACAGAAACATGTTATGAATTTTACAGTGAAATGTTTCAATTTCATGACTATACTTTTAAGTAGGCCAGCATAAATTACACTTCTATTTCAGTGTTCACTATCTTCGTACATACTGTAGCTACCACAGGGTTAGCAGCCTACTTGTAATCATAATATACAATATGAACATTAAAGATTGCTTCTTCCATATCTGGCCAAATTGCTTACCCTGAGGGCCGCTGGTCCTTACATGGCTGGATAACAGCTGTTTGACTGTATTATGTTGTTGTGTATTAGAACAAATGATTTTCACGGTAAAGTAGATACATACACATGCATTCCAGTAAAAAGAGATGCCAGCCTTATGAGCCTTATAAGAGCTTTTATGATTTTTTGATGCACTTTTCCATTTTATCCCATTTTTTTTTTCTGGACAGTCTGATGTTCTGGACAGACTGGGATGCAAAGAACCCTCGTATTGAACGGTCAACCATGAGTGGTCAAGACCGCCATGTAGTGGTCAACATTAATACAGAAGGAGGCTGGCCCAACGGTCTGACCATTGACTACCCAGAGAAGAGAATCTATTGGATCGATGCCAGGTAAATCGCATGCACGCTTCTTGTAGTATGAGAAACATGTATTATCAATATGTGTATTGTACAATATAAGTTCATGACTGTTCAGTCTGATTAACCCTTTTCTGTAAAAGTGAAAAATTTTGTGCATTTTGCTTGACATGAAATTGGAGTGAAAATAAATGTTATTAAAGAAAATGGCATAATAGATATTCTTTAAATATGATTTGCTGTAAAAAGATAACCATTAACATTAACCATTGTATCTATGATAATGTTTTCATGCATGTCTTTTAATTTATTATTGCTTACTTCATGTATTTATCATGCATTTTGATCTTCATGACCAATGTATATCCTTCCAATTTTTGTAACATGAAAAGTTGCATAAATAAGTAAGTTTAATTGAATATTTGACCTTCAATACGTGCTTGATAGGTCGGATGGTATCCAGGCGGCCAATTACGACGGCTCCAACCTGTTCACCGTTCTGCGTGGCCACAATACCCTCTTCCATCCCTTCGCCATCTCCGTCTTTGAAGGGAGCGTCTTTTGGACCGACTGGCGGACCAATTCTGTGTACCAGGCCAACAAGTTCAACGGCTCCGACGTGAGTCCGATTCAGAAGACGAGCACCCAGCCGTTTGATATCCACGTCTACCATCCCTACAGACAACCACAGAGTGAGTCCTTATGTACAAGTTTTCTCACAAATGCATCAGAAATTTTTGATATTCATTGTATTTCATTAGAGTACAAAATTCTCATTTAGCTGTTCCCTTTGTTGTATTTGAAGGGCCTCTTAAAGGGCTGACTCAGTTTCAGTTGAGATGGGGCTTAAGGTTTCCAAAATTTTTCGATGATGATTTTTTGAGATATTGTAATTAAGTAACCTGTTATGAAATATGAAAGAACATATCATTCTATAAGGAATTCAAAGCTTACTTGATCAATATTGGCTTTGAAAGGGCTGAGATATCAAAAACACAAAGTGATCCTTGTAAAAGGTGGGCTTGCCGTATTTTATTTGGTTTTGGGGTATCTCATCCATTTCAAACCCGATTTTCATCAAATAAAGTTTGAATTCCTTTAGAATTGTATGCTCCAATTCCTATTTTGCAGAAAGTTGAAAACTGAATCCTCAGGTCAACCAATACTTTATCATCCCTTTACGTGCCTGAATTTATCATTGATTCTGAAATTGACCACATATTGAATGAGATTAAAGTTTCTTTGTTTTATGTATGTCTTTTTGACTTAGTGCAGATTAGAAGGGCATCCATCTTTCTTATCTATTTGTGAATTTTTGAAACACACAAAAATTAAGCTCTGATCCTAAAATGAATGTGATGTGCATTTGTAGATTCACTGTCCATTGCTGTACTGCGAATTTGCGAATTTGACTCACTAGATATATTGCATATGCAGTATACTGGCAGCTTGTCCAGAATAGGTTCATTTGTCTACAACCATTCGTCAAGGAAGCAGGTATGATATCAAGCTTGTGACGTCCACGCCAATGCCGACGCCTGTAGCTGCAACAATGTGAACATATTGCCCACACTTGACAAGTCTGGCATGAATATGTCAGGTTTGTGTTTCAGTTGCTGATCTTATTGATACACTGGTCTTGTTACCTTTACAGAACCCAACCCCTGTGCCGTGGATAATGGCGGCTGCTCCGACCTGTGCTTGCTGAACGGAAATGAGACAGCGTGTGCCTGCCCTCACCTCAAGAAGCTTCATTCAAACGGAAAGACGTGCGTCAGTGAGTATGCGAGAAAGCCATCCCTGAGTATGCCAGGGAACCATCAGGAAAGTGTGGCAAGAGTAGCTTATCATTTCTCCTGCGTGCAGGGGGAAAACTTCTTGGCATGAGAGTGTGTTAGGACTCTGTTTTATGAGTGAGATGGATCAGGTACTCAAACATTCAGCCAACTCAAAGTGAATTTTGAATTTGAATTATGACTTGTTTTATGTGACTTCTACGGAGCCAAGATATGTTTTCAAGCAAGCAACTGTGGGACCAGTGGCTTTAACTCTTTAACTCTTTAATCCAAACCGATCGATAAATCACCAAATGCCACAGCACAATCAAAGCGTTTCTCGCAATGCCGTTTTTCCCATATATAGCTTGCATTTTATGTAATTTTTGACTTTTTAGCGGTGTTCCCTACTTGAGTTGTGAGTAAATTACAAGTTTCCGTAACCGTTGTGTGTGCAAAAGTCATGCTTTTGCAGTAATGTAGCTACTGGACATTTGAAAGAAAAAGAGTCATAGATTTGTCATAAACTTTACGTCAAAGCAAACTTTGGCATTTTCTCTATGACTTTGCTCACTTCATGTCCAACTTAACAGAGATCAATCATTATAAGTTACATAGATTTGAAAAACAGAATGCTTTCCCAAAGCATGACCATGCTTGTGTCTCAGAATAATGTGACACACAGGGGGTTTACACCATGGCACATAAAGAGTCCAACAGTGACTTAACACATTATAAATGTACTGTCATTTTCTCTCTCCTTTTTTTTAAAAACAGATGACACGGTCTTCTTCGTCATCTCCCGTCAAACTGACATTAGAGGGGTTGATGTGGATGATGGTTACTACAATGTGATTCCTGCCCTCACAATACCCACTGTAGCCAACGCCTCGTCAATAGATCACGACACCGTGGAGAATCGCATCTACTGGACAGATCTCTCTCGGAAGAGCATTAACAGGGCTTACATCAACGGGACAGCTATAGAGACAGTCATTGAAGGTAACTGCATTGCATTGTTTTATCAAACAGTGACAGCAAGGAACATGTTATGGACTCGTTCAACTCACCTTATGTTGTCCTCCTACCAGGCAGAGACTGCAACCTAAAGCATCTTTTGAACATAAGCATAATATCATTTGCACCTAATGCACATCGCAAGCATGAACCCCAACGGCCTTCATGGCCAGTTTCCAGGGCCCACTAAAAAGGTCCTTGAAGTGCTCGGGTTGTACAATAGTCTGCTCTCTGGTGCTATTTTGGCCTTATTTTTAAACTTATATGGCATAAGTAATGTTCCCTCGTGGAGACATCCTCCATAAGGCTCATATTGGATGTCTCCCTCATGGAGACATTATATTGTGCATCTTCTAATAATGTTTGATTTGTTTAAGATTCCTTATGATCTAAATCTATGTCAGTATTGTTATAGGCAAATTGTTTTTAATAGGGTCCCATTTTTTTTTTCTCTTTCTATTTAAAACAATTACAACATATGTAATGTTGGGCTGGAGACTGCTACATGTAATTAAGATCTTAAGCAAGGTAAAATACATCTTAAGCGTGAGACATACAAAACGCAAGAGTGGGAGAGATTGAGAAGATGGCCTCAAAGTGGAAGTTAGTGGTGTGGTATCATCAATAGCCTAACCTGTGAAGCGGAAGAATCAGGTGACAGATGGAGGTAACACCCTTCAGACAGCTTGGGCTCATTTAAGCCTCCCTCTACCAGAGACTTTGGACAGTGTATACAGTGCTGGGGGGTTTGTTGGGGTTGTGTAAGCCATGGTCACACTGGCAAAACTTCTGGAAGTTTGAGTTGCTGAAGTTTTGCCAATGTGATCATAATTTTCTCAAGAACTCCTTGCAAAATTTCTCACGAAATTCCCCTCTTAAGTTGCAGAAATGGCCCTATTGGACACCAGAGGAGATAACAATATCAAATTGGGACCTCATAGGTCATTGTTAATATTTTTATCTTCTCTGTAAATACATGTCAGATTAGTTGAACAATTCAATGAACATTACGTGTAACATATTGGACAAATATTGAATACATCTTTACCTGTTCAATTAGTTTAACCTCCCCCTGCTCCCATAGACAAGAAGAAATGCAGTTTTGAATGTTTACTACTATAAAACTGGAACATATGAGAATTGGAGTCAATGGCCTTTTTTACATGATGAAACTTTTGTGAATCTCCACTGGCATTCAGTGTATTGTGTCGACAAGAAGTTTCACAAATCTTGGCTCCTCGCAAAATTTGCAAAGGTTTCATGCACACAAAAATGTCTGTGGTTTTACAGTTTTCTTACTCCTGCCATTCTATGATTCCAGGGATTCCTAATGCCTACAACCTGGCCATAGACTGGGTCTCAAGGAACATGTACTGGACAAACGTCTCGCCCAACAAGAGTGTCATCAAGATTGCCAGGCTGGACGGGAGCTTCCAGAACGAGATTGACAACCTCAACCTTACCAACCCCAGGAGCATCGTCATCGAGCCTACAGTAGGGTGAGTAGTCCGCCTACAGTAGGGAGAGTAGTCCACCTATAGTAGGGCGAATAGCCCACCTATATTAGGGTGAGTAATCCACCTATAGTAAGGTGAGCATTCCACCTATGTACGTACAATAGGGTGACTGAGTAGTCCACCTCCAAAGAGCTTCTCCTCTTTACCTTCCTCAGCTGTTAGATTGTTTCTATGAAGCTGGGTAAAATCTGTAGCATTGGTGATTGTCAGATGGAATTAGTGATACATTTCCTATGAGCCATAAAACTTAAGCAGAGCACAGGTTCTACTCATCAATGACCTACTATCTTCCGGTAAAGCTAGTGGACATTTTTGTGGTGTGGAAATTTTCATGCACTTTGCGCGACACCAAACTGGCGTGAAAATGAAAGCATGTGATCTTTTGGGCTTGTGGTATGTAATTCTACTTTATATACATACACATATACAGTGTTTTCCATTGGATGTACAAACAAGTGATAAGGGAAAAAGTTAATAGCTATAAATTCACAAATGCAATACATTTGGTTGTGATCATGATATCTTTGATTGACAATGCCATGTATATTTTCTTCATTACTCTGTCCTCTGCTAGTATGATGTACTGGATCAATGGGGAAGAGATGCCTACCATTGAGCAAGCTCGCATGGACGGGACTAACCAGACATCGATTGTCACTGGAGGAAACTTACTCCAACCAACAGGTTAAGATGCACCCTTGCTGTCAAACTTTTGTCAGACATACGCAAAAATGACAATGGAAGGAGGCAGGGTTTTGTTTTTAATCGCAGAAAACCACACACATGCACATACACACACACAAAAGCATAGATGTTGCATACTACTTATGAGTAAGTATAGGTCTACTAAATAGGAAAAGCTTTGAAATCCTCAATGTTTGATTTGGATCCATTAATGGTTGTATTTATTACCTCCGCCAAGGAAGGAAGTTATGTTTTCATCAACATCGGTTTGTTTGTTTGTTTGTGTGCAAAATAACTCAAAAAGTTGTGGATGGATTTGGAGAAAACTTGCAGGAAAAGTTGATAATGATATAAGGAACAAGTGATTTAATTTTGGTAGTGATCCAGGAATTTTTATAGATTTTTGAAGGTGTTTTTGCAGATAGGTTTAGTGAACTTGAGAGTTAGGGGCATGCGTATTTGAGGTTTACTTATGCGCTCTAAAGTGCGTGCTCTGCTCAGGTGAGCGCCGTGCAGCTGGAAGCTGATTTCATAAACAGAAGGCTTCTATTTTGGGAAATTTGACTTATTTTCAGCATGCCCGTGTGGGTGGAACTTAGCTGCTTGGCGGAGGTCTGTGCTCTCTGAGTGCTTTTCTACTGTTTCAAATTTGATGCTTCTTTTTCACTTCATTTATAATGGAAAAGCCAGTAACTTCAAATTGTATATCTGTACTATAGATATGAAAATTATGTTTACTACGGAGGGTGGAAATGAAATGTGATATTAGTTTGTAAGGTTTGTGCTATGACTGTGTGCAATGTATTAACCTTCCCCCCTGTTCCTTGCCCCCTATAGGTCTGGCCATTGACCGCAGCAAACAACAGCTTTACTGGACAGATGCTGGCCTACGGGTCATTAAGAACAGCAATTTGAATGGAAGCAACATCCAGGTCTTCCTACAGCTGGAGAGTGCTGCTGACCCTACGGCCATCACAGTGACCAATGACCGAGTGAGTCCTGCTGATTAATGACCCATGTGCTCTTCAACGAAATCACCCATGTACTTTTTGTTAAACTCCATTCCTTTTTGGTTCACCACACCTGAGCCAACAGGCTCAAGAGAGCTATTACGATCACTGATCATCCCACATCCATTATGCATTGTCTATCATTGTGTGTAAACTTTTTAAATCTTTGTCTTCTTAATGAAAACCTCATAATTTGGCAGGTAGCATCCCATGGGGATAGGATCAGAACCAGAAGTGATAGAGCTGAGTTAATAGTATGAGCAAGTACATTGATGACTCTAGTTTCAAGTCTGTTCATGGAAGATTCAGGGGTGCCCCCCTCCTTTGAGCTGGGGGTCCAAATTGGGGTCTAAATTGTACATTTTCATCTTTCATCTTCTTCTTGAGAATGCATGGTCAAAAAGGGGTGAAGCCAACTAGCGGCCAATTTTCACATTTTCATCTTTTTGAAAACTCATGGTAAGATATTCACCAAACTTGGCAGGTATTATTGCCAGGGTGATAAAATATGTATCTATACAAATAGATGCCATTCCCTACCTGAGGACTCCAAGGGGCACAATTCTCCTGGGGGAGGGGAGTTGCAAATTTGTCTTTGTCACAATCATGCAGAGTAGTCCGATATTGTTATTCAAACAAGAATATAGTAGATCCCTGTGTAGGAATTAACAAACAAGGGAAGAACAGTTTTATGAAAAATTTAAGAGATTTGAAACAAACACTCTCCCACCCACAACACTGCAAATTTTACCCACAATTCCCTTGTTTTGTTTGTGTTTCAATGGATACTGACTATGTAATGATCCTATGTGTCTTTGCAGGTGTTTTGGGCAGAGAATGGTGTTGGCTCCATCAAGTACGTGGAAAAGGATGATCCTACCAACGTGAACGTCTTGCGCGGAAACACACCAGGCGTGATGGAGATGTTCATGTATAACCTCACCTCACAAAGTAAACCTTCCTCATCTTTCTTACTATCACCAAACCATGATATTTTAAATGCTGTGTTGTATGTGTTATTTGATTTCATTCAACATACACAATGTACTTGTAATTATGACATAAATCTGGAACATTTCACTTGAATGTATATAAAATGAAAAACTGAAAATTAGATTAGAACAATTATTTGAAAGTAATTACATCGAGAAGAGCAGGCTTAGTTGATAAGTAGATTCTGGTGTACTGTCTAATTCTTGAGGTAAAATACAGTAGGTGCTGCAATTATTACTTACAACTATAAAGTGGCACGAACATCTTTACAAATACATCTCTCTGGCATGTTTAGAGTTACTTAATGGTAATGAGGAGAATGTTAATATTGAAGGAATGCATGACCATGCAACAATTGTCCATATAGTTTGGAGTGTAACTCATACCAAGGTGTGTGTGGCTTGTATTTGGAAGTAGGTGGTGAAAATGGCTGCAAGGACCAGAATGGGGGCTGTCAGCAGCTGTGTCTTCCTCTACCTAACAACGGGAGAAAGTGTGCCTGCACCGCCGGCTATATCACATCTAAGAATATGACGACCACGTGTGAAGGTGACTTCTATCTTTCACTTGATAGTTTTCAGATAGATAAGGAAGTTACAGAGCTCTCCAAACATTCCATGATGAGTGGGATTGGGTGCTGTCCTAAAGCATACCATACCATACTTGTGCCAGAGGAATGCTCTGATGCTCCCAAAATGTACCGTACTGTACTACCTGTATAACAAGCCAAAAATGGACTACTTTACAATGTGCTCCAAAAGTGTACCATAATAGTACGAGAAGGTGGCACGAGAAGTTGGCACAAGAAGTTAGCGCAAGAAGAATGCTAGTCATATGCACATATGTCATAATGCAGAGAGTTGATTGCTTTGTTTGAGACACCTGTATAAAAGGAGCTATTAAAGTGCACCAGGTGCATGACCCTGTTGCTACAAAATGTGTGGCCTCATCTAAAATTAACACCTGAGGTACAAATGTACACTTTTTTCCACAGAGCGCTTAAAAGTTCCGAGTCTGGCATGGCATGATACGATATGCATTTTGATTAGTTCACTTTGGTTGCTTTTGAGCACTCAAGTGCGGCCCATAATTGTATGCAATCCATTTATTTATGTCCTTATAGCCTCATAACATGTCAAGAAAAGTGAATGAAACATATTGCATATCAAGATATAATGTTCAGTAGTAGCATTAATGACAACCTGAAGTGCACAGAGAAAATGTTCTGTGCAATGTTCTGGATGGCAGCAATGGCAAACCTTTTGTGATATGGATGTAACGTGGATTTTCTCTGCAGGAGTGAGTGAGTTTTTACTGTACTCCAGTGATGACACCATCCGAGGCCTGTCCCTCAGGGAACCATCACGAGGCAATGATGGCAAAGACATGCTCACCCCCATCACTGGTCACATGCTGTCTGTCGCTATCGACTTCCAAGCTGGTGAGACCTCTATCTCTCTCTATCTCTCTCTTTCTCCTTGAACAGTCTGTTTCTCTTCTTTGTCTTCTTTGCAGTGTCCTATGTTTACAATGTAACTCTTTCTGCTATCAGATGCCAACTGGTAGTGATGTATCATGACTCTGTAGACAAACTCTGTCAGTGTCAAAAGATTGTGAATGGATCGTTCTCTTAGCAGCCATTGTACTTGAAGCTTACCAAATGCTAGATCAATTCAAAATACTTTTTAGAGATATGTATGCTTCAAGGAGTCATTTGTGTGTCATGGTTTGGATCAATTCTGTATTTACCAGGTTGTTTAATCAATATCAAAATTATGCAATCCATCAGATCTTGTTAAAGCTGCTCATAGATTAAATAGATATAACAAGTTGGTTGTAGAATATATGTCAGCCTTGGATAATGAGATTTGAATTTGCATATGGGGATTCATAGAATCTTTGCGATGTACAAGAAAATGCATTCATTATTGCACTGTCAAACCAGATGTATAAAGAAATACTGTGGGGATGCAAAAAAAGGGATCTTGAAGACAGGCAGTCTGTGCAAACTTGGTTAATCATGTCCATCCTGTTCTGATAGATTGTCATTTTGAGAGTTACCTATAGAGAGATGGCAGTTATATTTGGTGTTTTATAAGTTCATATTAAGTTGTGATATTGCTGTCTCCATGGTGACAGATGAAAACTTCATCTACTGGGTGGACACTGCTGTCTACACCTTGAATCGCATCAAGCGAGACCACACAGAGAGACAGGTGCTTCTGACAGCCTCCAACAGCAGGATTGAGGGCATAGCTGTGGACTGGATTGCTGGTGAGAGAGATTGCCACTCAAACTCTGTTTAGCTTGATAATACATGCTACTGCTGGCTGATTTGTAAGGAAACTCTGTAAAAGGATATTTATGTCCTGACAACCTGACTAGTGATGACTAGCGGTGAAAGTCTTTGTGTTTGAGTTATGTTTTCAATGTACAGATGAGGTATATATTTTTTGAAGGTATCCATGGTGTGGAACATTTAATGGCTGGCGCTTTCTTGGTACAACATGTATTCTTTCTTAGATATGTGTGTGGTCTTGAAAAGTACAAGGTACATGTACCTGCTCAATCTGGACTTTTTAGGAAGCTTGTTCAAACCTGTAAGCATGTTCACACATATTTTTTAGTACAATAGGAACATGCATATCAAAGATTGAGTACCGGTAGGTCCTTTTTGTGACTGTACTGTAGTCCAAAGAAGAATACATGCTGTACCGTGAAACCAACCACCACTGTACAGATGGATTGCTACATAAGGTAGAATTTCTTTGTCTTGCTAACTTAACCCATTTCTTCCACAATTCTCCAAGAAGCTTTAATGCCCAAAACAACATTCTTTTTCCCTGTCGACAGAAAATGGACAGGTTGATAATTCGCCTGTGGAAAAGCAGTCAAACAGTTCATGTTCCCTTTTCCATGGTCAACTGTATGTGCCCTCAAACAATGCAAAATAGTGATCTGACATGAGGTGATGAATAGAATAGAGTGTGCGCTGGGCTTACAAATTCTTTTGTTATACACTATGTTGGCACCCAAATGTGGTCAGTGAAAGTCAAAATCCTATGAGCTCAGTCTTGATTGTTATTTACATCTTCATATTTAATAGTTTTTAGTAAAACAAACGCACTACTACATTGGGGAAAGTAAATTAAACTAAACTACAGGTAGTTTTGATACAGAAAGAGACCAGATATTGATACATGATACTCAAATGATTAATAGATCAAAGTAATTTTCCTAATCAGCATAATACAAATATACAGGAATTTAGGCCATGAATGCAGACACTCTTGTTGACATTATGGGAACCTGATTATACACACCTGTACCAGGTTCTGTAAAGAATGGGTTAATGTGCACATGATACACTGTACATCATATCTAAAAAAAAACCCAAAGCCATTGAGATATACATTTTAGCTGATGCTGAGGGTACTTACTCATTCTTTAGAGACCTTCTAGCTGTCTTCCATGGCTGATACTATCCTACCATTGTCTCCCACAGGTAACATTTACTGGACTGATCAAAGAAATGATGTAATCGAAGTGTCCAGGACCAACGGTCAGTACCGATATGTTCTCATCTCTGACGGACTGGACAAGCCCAGGGCCATCGTTGTCCATCCTGTGCAGGGGTGAGGGAGAAGAAGATTTTATCTTTTTGGTTGATCACCAAATTTCTGATTCATCTCCTTGAATGTCAACATGTGAAGTTAAACCATGTGACATCTTATGCCACCGAACATTGATCAAGCACATGATGCTTATCAATAAAAGTTTTTCATATCATGTTAAGAGCAATTACTGCAAGAATTCTATGCATTGTTTGCACAGGTATCTTACTCTGTCCGTATGATGTATCATCTCTGTGAACACTGCATACTGCTGTGTCACAGCTTGAAGTCAGATATGTAAGATATACAGTCCTGCATCCTGACTCCGTATCCTTCCCTCTCTGCCCCTCGCTAGTTACCTCTTTTGGGCCGACTGGGGCATGGACCACAAGATTGAGCGGTCGCTGCTCAATGGCAAGGAGCGCACGATCATTGTCCAGGAGGACATCAAGTGGCCCAACGGCCTGGTCATCGATTTCCAGGAGGACATGCTGTACTGGTGTGATGCGCGGGAGGACAACATTGGGAGGGTCGACTTCAATGGTGGAAGACGGGAGGACATCTTCCGAGAAACAAGCGACATCAGCGACCCTTTTGCTATAACGCTGAGTGGGAACTATCTCTACTTCACAGACAGGTAGGTGTATCCATTTTGCCATGTTTCACAACATTTCAGAAAACCTGTTCATATATTGTACCGTCAGTATTCATAAACTTGAAATGTGCATTTGTGAATCTATACTTCAGTGACGTATTGTGACCCATGATGTGCCTGCAATTCCTAGAACATGTCATTTCCCCCCCCCCCCAGAATGCAATACAGTGCCTAGAGCAAATATTGCATGCATGCACGTTGTACTGCACAGCATGTTCTGCATTCAGTATAAAAGTGTCATTAGAATGGTAAGAAAACATGTGTATTTGAAGAGCTCCGATGCTGTTAGACTTTCGAAGATTTTCAATTGGTATGTAAGATTGTCCCAAACTTCTGAGCCAGATATTGATCATCTTCCTAAATGGATTCCTTCTGGTAGGACATCAGGTTTTGGTTCCATCAAGCGGATCCCCAAACACGGCCAGAGGAATGCGACCAATATGCTGACCAATGTGGGACTCTCTATCAAGGACATCCATGTCTACAGCACAAAGAGACAACCAGATAAGTATCTCAGATGCCACTGATTTGGGTTTGTCTGTTTGCTTTTTGCTATGATTAGGGCAGACTTTTATTTGACTTTGTCATGATTTTGCTGATATTTCTATTTCATGTTCACATCTTGTTGCATACCTGGACAAATAGAGTAATGAAAACAGGAAAAACAGTGGTCACTGTCCCTCACCTGTGCTCTTTCTATTCCTGTGGAATAAACTCCCACGAGACATTCATAATGTGTCCCCTCATTTAAAAGTGATTTTCAGATGTCACTCAAAACTTGGTTCCGTCATCCCCTTCTCCCATATCTCTCTTCATATGTGTTTTCTATCTGCCTGTCTTGGCACCATGAATTTCTATCATGATGGGTAATGGCACATTGCAAATTTTCATATCACCATTTTAATTATCCTCTCTTACTCTTGTCCTTTGTTGACAATCCCCTAGGCTTGTCATTGTCACTTTTGCCTGTTGGGAAATTATTAAGGCACAGTGTTTCCCTTATGATTGCAACAACGTGCCTTTTTGTAGCAGAATGGTATCAACATCAAAATGAAAGCAGTGGTCCTGTGTAACTCCACCGAAAATATACTTACCTTTGGTTCAACCTGACTATTATAGCAGGTACAGATGTGGTTTAGGACAGAGAGAGTCACATTGATACCTTTGTGTTGGGAGATAATGACTTTGGAAATTATCTTCTCATTTTGTTTTTTATCTGCACGTAGCAGCTTAAATCCGTGCAGTGTGAATAATGGAAACTGCTCCCAGCTCTGCTTCTACTTGGGAGGCACCAACCACACCTGTGCCTGTGCGCACGGCACTGTCGCCGAAGATGGCCGCAATTGTGAAGGTAGGCGTCCTGTCTCTGCCTCGCAGTGTATGTTTTAGAAGTACATTGTACTCAAATCTCATGAAACATGTTGGAGCATTGTCAGAGCAGGGAGGTGCTGGAGAAGGAGAGACAACTATTGCTCTCCTTTGAAGTCATGCGCGGCACCACCGAGAAGTTATGCGTTCAACTACAGGTGTTACCCATGTGCTTTGACAAAAGAGAGCATCAATAATCGGGACTAGCGCTCTCACATCTAGAAATACTTGCCCCTTCTGCAATTCGCCCTCTCTTTCAATGTGATGGCAACAATGAATTTGTGTACCTTGAATTGGAGCAGCGAATCAAAATGCAGTGTAAAACTGACAATTTTAACAGCAAATAGTTTAAAAGCACACTGGAACACTCTTTAGCGGAGTACTTTATTTGAAAGATCAATTTATCCCAGATTAAAAGATAAAAAACTAACATGCGGAAATGTGCGCATTATAGAAAAATATTAATATGGGAGGCCCTTTTCAGGGCCACTCACTTACTCCAGAAAGAATACGTGGTGCACCGTGAAGCCTTCTACCACACAGAAAAATATTAGGTTTTTAAGAGGGCCTAATTTTCATTTCATTTTGATTTGCGCATTACGAAGAAACTAGAAATATATGTTTATGATATTGAATTCTTTCCTAAACTATTCTAAGTCAATTCGAGTATTTCATTTAAAATTTTACAGTGAAATAAAGCTGGTAATTCAATGAAAGGGGAAATGCGTTCTTCGTCTCCGAACTTCGTCTTGCAACTAGAGCGGTGCCGAGCATGACTTAAAAGCGTAGTGGAATGCTAAACATCCCATTGTAACGCCTTGAACCCAAACATGTGTTTGCATGAATTACGAAGAGTTGACACTCCATCTCTGTAACACCTCCCTGGTCAGAGGAAAGAGTAGGCCTAACTTGGTTGATGCTGCTGTATTGCCTTAGTCCTCATAGAACTGTCTGCATTCTTTTGTTTGCCTTTGCTCTGGCCACGACCATTCCTCCATTCATCTACTTCCTGATGTTGTCAATCCATCCTGTTTTCCTACTTCCTAGCCTGGCCTATTTTTTTCTACCTCTCCTTCTACTGTCATCTGAACAAGGAAGTTGCCCTTAAAGTTTTTGTGAATGTCAAATTGAGTCACTACGCGATCATTCCTGCTAGCTTCTTACTGACGCCTCTCATGTTTTTCTGTCTGACCATTCGCCCACTTTGCCCCCCCCCCCCACACACACACACAGAGCATGAGGCCTATATGCTCTACTCGGAACGGAATGTGATCAAAAGCATCAATGTGTACAACGCCTCGGACAAGAACCAGCCGGTCCAGCCGCTGACCAACCCAGAATTCATCCGCAATGTGATCGGGCTGGCCGTGGACTATGACCAGAGGCGCATCTTCTTTACAGACATCCAACTGGGCAGCATCCAAGTCATCAACATCAATGGGACTGGGCTCAAAACCATCATTTCTGGTGAGGATTGCCATGGAAACGAAGTAGAGAGGTTTTTAGTTTCTTTGTTTGTCTTAATACTGGAGCACAGCTTATTTGTAGAATCAAGGGCAAGACTATAAGCACATTTGCACGCAATTTTGTTTCAAATTGCACTTTTTTGCATTCTGGTTCACACTATACACAAGCAAGACTTAAGTTGTGGTCCAAATCGCACTGTTTCACAGAGAAAAGTTGCGACTCTAATCACATCGGTTGGAGCGAAACCATGAGCCTGTGTGAGTCTTGGTGTTTTACCTGACTTTGACCCAACGATCCCTTGCACCTTGCACTATGGGATATTTAAAAAAAACCACACACACACTCATCTCAGAAAATTATGTGTTTTGATTTTTTTCACAGGAGAAAATTTAGCTCATTTAGCATTCACATTCGTTTCAAAGTCTGTTGAGTTTTGATGTACAGTTGTTTGTCTAATATCTAGTAGTTGAATTTTATTAAAATCTCCTTGTGTGTTGTCGCGTTTGGCAGGTATTGGGTCAGCAGAAGGCATTGCGTACGATCCAGTTTTCAACTGGATCTACTGGACAAGCTATACCAATTCGTCCATCAGCCGTCTATCCCTGGACAACCCATCGAGAGCAGAGGCTTTGGTCAGACTGACCGCTGCTGACCATCCAAGAGGCATTGTCCTCTATATGTGTCTGAAGTGAGCTAATATTCATTTTTAATATGTTTATGTAGAGAACTTCAATGACAACACAATAACTGGTGCCACTAAAATCTTTAACCCGTTGAGAATGTTTCCTGAGTATACTCGGGCAGGGGTCTGTGGGAAATGTGTGATGTAGCAAAATCAGTCTGTCCTCAACGGGTTAAGGCAGGAATATGCATACACTGTCGCAACAAAATTTCAAGCTCCTTGGTACTTTTTTTTCTTTCTCTCTTTTGTTGTTGCATGCATTGTGTTGATGAACTCATTTTACTTCAGACAAAAAAGAGAGCATATGCAGTTATGAAATGAAGAAATACATGAGGTCATGAAACTTACGCGACTTAAATCTTCAGGCTGGATAGGAATTCAGTCCAGAGTAAATACCATATTCAAGTGGTGCTGCACCATTGATTAAAGGTGCATGTATATTAACAAGATTTGGTCTTGCACATGCATGACCAAAGGATAACAACAAGAAAAATTGTACTTGAGAGAACAATATCAATACACTTAACATTGATGCAAGGCTTTAACCTTTGTGTTTGTTTGTGTCAGTGTAGAAATACATCATTGAGCATAATATGCTCAAACAATATACGCACATACTTCACTCGTTGCAGACTAGTCCCAGTATACTCGGGCAGGTGTCTATGAGAAACATGTGTTAAAGCAAAATCAGTCGTCCTTTGGCTAAAGAGTATCATGTAAATCTTAGAATTATTCTGTAATACTTGATTATGACTTGAATAAGGAATACTAAAGTCATTCACATTTGTGTCTGTTGGCACAAGACAAGCAGAACCTATTATCACGCCTCTGTATCTGACAGTTGTATATTCTGGATGAACATTTTTTTTTTTTTCATGCTTTTATAACTTCACAGTTACATGTTCTGGACAAACTGGAATGAAGCTAACCCACGTATTCAGAGGGCAACACACGGCGGCAGCAATGTGACTGACATCATAACGGATAGGATCCAGATGCCTAATGGCCTCGTTATTGACCACAAATCTCGGAGGCTGTACTGGTCTGATGCCAAGCTGGACAAGATAGAACGCTGTGACTTTAATGGAAGCAACAGAGTGGTGAGTACCTGTCATCAGCTGTTTGTTTCCAAGATAATCTATCCAAATTTTTGTTTATTACCTTGTTTATTACCTTTATTACTATTACCTGTTTATTATCTTGAGTTCATTACCTCCGCTAAGGAGGTTATGTTTTTGCTGGCGTTTGTCTGTCTGTGTGCAAAATAACTCAAAAAGTTTTGAACGGTGAATAACCACTGAATTGATTAGTGTTTTAGTAGTAGATATGACACACAAAAAATCATTATCCCCATTTCTCTGTGACCACTGAAGCAAATCGAATGGGATTTTCTGCAGGATGTAGATAATAAGGTATAGTTTCATATCCTGAAATTGCATTTTGATCAATGTACTACTTTTAAGGTTATCGCTGCAAAAAGTCTGATTGTAATTTTTGGTAGACATATGGTAGTTTACATGCTGGAAAGTCAGTACACTGTTTTTACTAACACTTCTGTTGGTACACAGGTCCTCCTGATCACAGATCCCGTCCATCCCTTTGGTCTGGCTGTCTTTGAGGACTATGTTTACTGGACGGACTGGGTGCGGCGTGCGGTCATCCGGGTGGACAAATACACAGCAGGCGATGTCACCATACTACGACACAACATCCCCCAGCAGCCCATGGGCATCGTTGTCATGGCGA
Organism: Diadema antillarum; assembly: GCF_040938485.1. Lineage (NCBI taxonomy): Eukaryota > Metazoa > Echinodermata > Echinoidea > Diadematoida > Diadematidae > Diadema > Diadema antillarum. The sequence goes on from NW_027270960.1 coordinate 9,424,061, forward strand.
GAGATGTCAACAATTGTAAGTGACAAACATACCGCATCTCTGTCTGTCTTCGGATCTGATGTTTGTGGAGGAGTGTTATGTGGCTGTGTGCTGCTGTAATACGGGGAAGAGATATCATTGGTCCCACAGTCATCATGATGAGATCTCCTTTATTACAAATGTTATGCTGTGTGGTCAATGATGACATTATCCTTTCGTTATCTCGAAGAAATATGCAGCTTTATGTTCATCATGTCAAAATGAGTCAAGCAGAACAATGAAAATATATCAAGTGAATGCACACACACCTACCCTGTTTAAGATATAGGAATTCCTTTCTTCTGTGAAATAATGTAGCTTTGAAAATCCATCTAACATTATCAAGACTGAAAAATGATTTGCATTGTGAAAAAGTCTAATCTGTCAGCAAGGCATGTCACTGATTCTTTGTGTTTGTCCCCATAGGCACGGTTTATCCATGTTACTATGACAACGGAGGATGCGATGGCACGTGCACAGTCAACGTGAGCGGCCATGTCATCTGCAACTGTTCAGAGAGGCAGCAGCTGATTGATGAAACAAGATGTGTCAGTAAGTCACTTCTTTCTATTCAATGACTTGCTAATTACTTCTACACATACATTTCATTTTAATATAGAAACATCTTGTGAACTGGACATGTTTATTACAGAATGAAATTAATCTCGAAAGTGGCTTTTGCCACCAAGTTTCTTTTGTTTGTTTGCTTGTTTGTTTGTTTTTTTTCATCATGGCTGTATTCACAGTTTCCTGTCTTTTGTTTGTAACTGGAGAGGGGGGGGGGAGTGATAAACCTGTCTGTGTTTTCACATGTAGGTTGATTTTGAATGGCATGAATCTAAGCAAAGAAAATGGTAATACTGTCATTACTTTAAAAGTTAAATCAATAAACACAGTAAATCAGGTTAACATGTTTTCACAAAATAGCATTATTGGTTGCAACCTATTATATAGGTAAATATAATGTCATCAATTTACAAGTCTTCTTTCTGAATGTAAGACATACTTGTGTCTCCTTCTTTAGATTTCCTTAGTTATTATAACATTCTCTTTTATTAAACATGTTGTGGTTGAAGTTGTTGTTGTAGAGTTTGTACAATTGATCATGTGAGGGTGTTGGTTGTGTTCTATGCAGTACTGAGAACTGTCCAATTTTAGGCTGTGGTGAATAACGTTCTCTAGGCATATCAAACAAATTGTGTCTTTCATGAGTTGTTGTCATGAAATTCTAAAAAATTCACTGCTTTGATAAATTGTGAATATCCTGCACACTCTTTCACCCTTTGTAAGCCCATCCTCTGTTCTCTTCTTCCCATAAGCTACCGACACAAACTGCAACAGTGGCCAGTTCATCTGCCGCGACGGCTCCTGTGCGCTGTATGAGGAGAGCTGTGATGGGAAGTACCACTGTCAGGACGGATCGGATGAGAATTCTAACTACTGCAGTGAGTAGGCCAGTTGCATGCGTGTGCAGGGCTTGATTACTAGTATACTGATTAACATTTTACGTTGGTTGTTTCTGTCGCTAACTCACATTTTAGAACTATTAGCTCTTGAAGCTCTTTTTTTTTTCATCTGCAAATGACAAATAGTGGCTTTCATGTGTTCCAAATACACATTTTTTATTTCATTGTGTGTTGCTGGACTAGATTATACAGGGTTTACTTCTCACCACTGATGTTATGAAGGGTGGTAGCAGTCATGCGTGGAGGTTTTACAATGTTTGTCCCTTTTCTCCTGATAGATACAAGATTCTGTCGCGAGGGGTACATTAAATGCAACAATGGAAGATGTGTGTCGTCCAACCGACGCTGCAACGGCAAAGATGACTGTGGCGATGGCAGCGATGAAGAGAATTGCGGTAAGCAGGAAATGTCTTCACGCCTTGGGACATGTGCTGCATATTCAGAACAAATATTTCTGTAGCTCATTGTGTAACTATATCACTCAGCTTGAATCTCTAGCAATTGTGTCCAGCACATAAGTGAAGTCGATGTCAATTGAATATCTTGTGGTAATATTTTTGACAAGTGATGTGATGATTGTTGATTATTCTGATATGGTTTTCAGTCATTTCTTCATCATCTATGTAAGTTTTTTTTATCCGTCTATACAAACATTGATGTGGAAAATCTTCGACAATGTTCAATTCATTCATTGCCCCATGCACTATGAAGCTCTAGAGACTTTAACATGCTGAATACTTGGTGTAGCTTTGTGGTGTATCAGAATTTCATGTTACATCACACTCGTTGCCAAAGGATGGTTTCCCAAATGTTTCAACCTTTTCTGTGCCAGGGATTTCAGGCAGTGTGTACAATGAAATGGAGATTTCTGTGCCACAAAGCACTCAAAGGCTTAAAGGGGACACAAGAATTATTACATGTACATGTACATGTACTTCAGGCTATTCTGTTTGACTGAACATTGCATTCCACATCTGTGTGATTTTACAGGCTGCAATGAGAACCAATTCACCTGTGCCAATGGTGCATGCATTTCAGCTTCTAGTCACTGTGACAATCGGCTGGACTGCTCCGACGGCTCCGACGAACTCCTGACTACTTGTAGTGAGTTTTCTAAAGCTTCATTACTATCCTTTGTACGTTACAGGATACTCGCCATGAAAATTCTTGAAAGAGGGAAAAATGATTTCCGTTTGTGCCATTTTAGATCTTGCAAATAAGGTTGTCTTCATTTAAATGAGTTGAGTGGCTTCAGGTAAGGCTTATTCATGTGCATGTTGTATCAGAATGACCAGTGTGGATATCATTCAACATTAAGAAATTCTTTTGAACTGAGCTAATATGTTACAGGGGCTGTAGAGCCATAGGGGTTATTTCCCCTGTTTTGAGTCGGGGGGGGGGGGGGGATGGGAAACAGGAAAAAAAAATCGGACCAAAAAACAAATTGCAAAAAATCACAACACCCATGACTTTCTGAAGGATTCATCTGTACATATTTTCAAGTGGGAGGGGGACCCCGATCCACAGCCCTCCCCCCCCCCCTGAAATATGTTCTGTAGCCCCTGTGTTATGACTTAAAGCTGTATTTGATTTGCTTCTACATTTTAGAAGTACATGTACAAGATGGCAGTGAATAAGATACCAGGAAATATTGCATGAGTTAGGGCCAATATACGTGACCCGCTACAACAAAAGGATCCTAAAGTCGCTGATGGCCGAGCCAAGAAAATCGAGTTTGAAGTCACATCATCAAAATTGGTCAAAACAAATGGATTTCTATTTTTGGCATGATTTTGTCGTTTAATGTTTTGTCTATCATCTGCCGAAATTTCAAAGCTAAATGATCAAAGGAAAGGCAAGAAATCAGCATTTTTCTGGGCCATGATTTTCCGACTTTCAATGTAACAGAAACGTGTTCAAAGATTTGGATTTAGCGCCGCAGCTATACTCCACCCCTAACAACGAGGGAATGATCTTATTGGTCAGTGCGTAGCATCCTGATTACCGATTGGTCGTGTGTAGACTGCTGGCGCTAAGCTTGATTGAACATGGCTGAGGTCGCTAGGAGCATGCCTTCTATTGTCAAGCGATGAAAACTGCCTCGCCACCCCTTGATCATCATAGCGTCAGAAGGACAACTTTGAAGGCGTTTTTCTCGAAACTCTGACTTCCTCAACCGCTTGACATGCGCTAATAAAATCATCGATATCTCCGCAACCGAGTACTTTTATGAGTTGTGCTATCATATATAAAATTAAGTAGAAGAGTATGGGAATAATGTCGTTCCATTTTCAGAAAATTGTCCTCCCCGACTTTCAGATCCTTTTGTTGTAGCGGGTCACATATTGCATGTATCGAAGAGGGATAGATGAGCGCACTAGTACAGTAACAAGTGTTCCCGCACTCAGCAAGTTCTCGTGTAAGAGATGAGAGAGAAGACGGTGTATTATTGCATGGCCACTAACAGCAGTAGCCTGTGAGGAATTATGTTGGCCTTTGTGTTTTGTGCAATATGCTCTCATATTGCACAGCGAAAGTCGAGCAGATAAGAATACACGGTTTTAATGCACCGCTATTAACGTCCTGTGCAGATAATAATACTGGAAATTGAACTCTGTCTTCATCCCCTCTGCCTGTGTAGCTCCCATTGACTGCAAGGAATGGAGCAAGGAGATCTTCTTTGTGTTGACCAACTCTTCCACCTTCATCAACTGTCCCAACACCACGGTGTGCATCCATCCCTCGTGGAGGTGTGATGGAGCCAATGACTGTGGGGATGGTACAGATGAGCTCAACTGTGATGAAGGTGAGACCACTTAAATGGACACTGTTTTCTCCAGCTGTGTTTTGGCAAAACGTTGTATCTCAAATTTCTGCCAATTTTAGGTTTTCTACTTTTCTTACTCATTTATGCTTAGCCTCTCATCTGCCAAAATTTGTCCCTTCATCTCGATTATTTTAAGCCATTTGTAATTCTGGCTCAAAATGATGAGGCAAATCCACATATATATCATTTTGTTTTTTTAGATACATTGTTTTGCCAAATTAAAAGTCTTACACGGCTGCTATTCCATTTGGCAAAACTATGAACAATGTAACTCTTGAAATGCTTTGACATACTTATTGGGTTTAGGAGGTTTTGTGAAACAGCAGGTAGAGCATGTTACTTCTTGAGATCGGTGATTTTGTCAAAGCATGGCAGTCTGGCAGTAATACTTAGTACCACCTGCCTAAGCTTGGAGAAGATAAAATAATTTGGACGTAGATTTTGATAGTATATGAAATATTGTTATTTGAGACAAAATGACAACATCAGTATGTCATGTATACTGTCTTACTTTCTGTCTATGATTTTATAGGGAATATAATCCATGAGTTTGAATTTAATGTTTATATGATAGTAATGTTCTAGCGATATAGTATGGTCCTTCAAATGTTATGAAAGCCACAGCCATGTCCAATCACTGCCAGAGAATGGTTCTAAACCTATAGAATTCATATTGCTGTTGCTAAACTCTTCATTGAAGATAAATTACATCAAGCTTTCTATACCTCATTCTGATGCCCTGCCATCTGATTCTCCGGTTACCATGGCGATAGATGAGGGAGGGACTACCAGTGCACCCTGCACTGAAGATCAGTTCCAGTGTCCCAACGGTCGATGTATCCAGCAGTCTTGGGTGTGTGATAAAGAGAATGATTGTGAGGATAACTCTGATGAGGAACAACCACAGTGCTGTGAGTAATGTACTTGTCTTTATCAACACACACAATAATCCTTCAAACCAAAGAATACAAAACCAAAAGTAGAGACATAATATGATACATCTTACATCACAGGAAAGTCTGGCTTAAGTGTACATAACTATCTACTTGTTCCTACACTATTCTAACATTGTACTTTTGGTTGATTTTGAGACATTTCCTGTTCCAAAAAAAAAAAGTGTATATCTGTATATCTGTGAGTCTTAATGATCCACTTTGATTCCATTAAAATGTACTCAGCACACAGTTTGATAAAATTGTAAATTTCTTTGTCATGCTTCTGTGTCTATTCCCTTTGTGGAAAAATGTTAAAAATTGTACTTTGTACTGACAATTTTGACATACATTGTATGACAGTGCTGATGTAATTTCAACTGGCAAGGTAACTTTGTATGATTGCAAGGGAGAGGCCCTCTTTGTTAAGCTCTATACTGTAGACTTTATTTTGTCTTTGAAACTAAAGTCAGTGACACCTTGATTTACATGTTTAGATTGATTTTCCAGGAAGCTCTCATCATGTACTTTTTACATTCATGTAGGCCTACATGATGGGAGTACCTAAAAGTTGTCAAAATATTTTAACCTGAAATGATTTTTTTTTTCATCATGTGCAAAAGATTTGAATTTAGTCCTGCATTTTTTGTCCTATTCAAAATTGCCTTCCTACAATTGTACCTCTAGTTATGCCCAGTTTATGTGTCATAATGCCATACCTCCAAATCCAAGGGATTTAGATTAAATGGCACACCTGAAGTTTGAATAATGCTTTGTGTTTTGATTCATCATTGCTTCCAGCTAAGACCTGTGCACCCGGTGAGTATGCCTGTGCCAATGGTAACTGTATCCCTGAACCCTGGGTCTGCGACCGTGACAACGACTGCGGTGATAACAGTGACGAGAACGACACCCTCCATAATTGCTGTAAGTTGGAGATGTGTCTTTCTTTCCGACCCAAATGTAGATGTCGTGGGCTGAGAACCAGAAGGGTGCTATCACGTTCTATTAAGATATGAGCAGAGATAAAAATTTTATGAAATAAAAAAGTTTATTTAATCAAAAGTGGGTAGATTTATAAGCACATGGCACCCTTGTGGTTTTGAATTTTAACATTTTACTGAAAAGGAAAATGATTTATATATATTGTTGAGGTGATGGAGCTCTGCAATATGATACTGATAAAGCCAACAACAACAACAACAATAACAACAATACAACGATAACACCCTTCTGGTTATCAGCCGACAATGTGTGTTGATCAGAGTGAGGGTAGACATTCTGTAGAATCAGTATTCAGACAGACCACTCACTTCCACACAGTATTGATCAAACAAAATCCATATTCTCTGTATTGCAACATTTTTGCTGCAACAAAGTCATCCTTTTTTTGGTCTCCCTGGTATTCTTGATTTCATACATGTACATATATGTTAAGAACATATTGTCACATGTATGTTAGTTTGAAATCTGATGTAGTGATCACGTTGTGTACAGTGTAGAGACCTTTACCAAGAATCAATGTATTTCATTCAGTCTACATACTGTTTTAATCTCTTGGAGTGCAGAAGTGTATATATGCAAGTGATTGTTTGCATGTTTTGGGAAAATCAGTGTCCAAGAATCTGAGGATATTTAGTATGCAGTTTATAAACCTAGCTCATATTTAATCTCTTTTAGTTTGTGGATGTTAAACTATTGTTTTGTAGGATATCATTGCATTTATGGGGCAAATACAGTATATATCATGTTAGAAAAGCATAGATTTTATTTAGAGAGCTTTGGGTCTGTAGTAGATTGATAGTAAAAATCCATTTTTGTTTTCCTCTGTCACAGATAACAAGACATGTTCAGGTGGGATGTTCCGCTGCACTGCCCAGAGGAGGTGTATCTCGCAGACGTGGGTTTGTGACGGAGACAACGACTGTGGTAACAATGAGGATGAGCACCCGTCCTTGGGATGCAGTAAGTTTAAGCTTTAAAGTTGATTCTCGTTTAACAAACAGGGGTATTCATACATTCTGGTTTATGCAACAAAGTGAAAATTCAGGCCCCAAACATTATCCACTCTTTGTTTTTTTATTGGTGATTTGTTCATTTACAACAAAATTTTGATATACCAAAGAAAACTGCCAGTCCCAAGGACTTCGTTATAACGGGAGTTGACTGTATCTGATTTCTCATGCCCCTTTGTCATCCAGCATCTGTCTGTCTGATAGCCAGGGAGGAGAAGATTTTTATACTACAGCTTGCTTCTCTTTGTGTCATCTTCATAAATAGTTTGTGATGTGAAATGATTTTCCACCCAGTGGATATAAGTAGCAAGAGATAAGAAAGACAATGTTAACCCGTTAAGGACGGTTTGATTTTGCTACAACACGCATTTGCCGTAGACACCTGCAGGAGTATACCCGGGACTCGTCCTCAATGGGTTAAAGAAAAGAAGACAAGATGACCAGTTCAGTATGGGAGTGTGGTATACCAGATCCTAAAATGTAGGCAAGAGTGTCAGCATTCATGGCTTAAATCTATGATTATTTGTCTTAAACTCACCAGAAAAATTACTTTGATTTTTTTTTTCTTCAGTTGCTCCACATCTGTGAAACTCTCTACCAATCCTATTTTGAAATTGTAATAACCTTGATACTTTCAAATCTTTTCTAGCAACTTTGTGAATAATGTTTGACATATTGTGGGAGCCACTCGTGCCTTTGAATGTTCCGCAGATAAATGGTGCTGTATGAATGAATGTGTGTTCATTATCATCATATACAATTGTACAATGTATGCGCGTTTATGTGTGTGTATGTGTATGAACTGTACATGTATGAATTCAAAATCTATGTCTTTCTTTCCCTTTCCTGCAATTTGTAGATGTGACGAGGTGTAAGGATGAGGAGTTTGCTTGCGCCAATGGTCGCTGCATCCAGAAGCAGTGGACATGTGACCATGACGATGACTGTGGTGATGGATCGGATGAACCAGACACCTGTGGTGAGTAGAGAATAAACCCGTTAGGAGTTCACTCATGTGTGCATAAGTACAAATGACCTTTCTTTTCTCTCATAAGTTGGTTAGGCACTTCATTCGTTTTCAAAGCGACATAATACATAAGCTTGCCCGAAATAACATTCTATGGAATTCATCAGTTATGTTTAAACAAAGGATGAACTTGCGTAGACCAGGTGACCAGAATGGTCCGTCAATTTAAACCTGGGGAAACATCCATTTAACATTTGGAATTGAATATCATAACAATCTCTTTCTCTTGATTCAATTCAATTTCAGTTAATTTTTTTTCAGTTCAATTCATTTTGACTCATCCATTAAAAAACATTACAGGAAATTAAATGAAGGATTTTTACATAGATTATAAATGATGATGCTTTTAAAAAATGTGAAGAATATAAAATAATGCATGATAAATAATTAACTGAACAAACATAGAAAGTCAAACTGAAAGAAATAATTGTATAAAAACATGACATTAAACAGATTCAGTTGGCATGATGTTACAAACTCCAGAAATCTTGGTATTGCCAAATATGTACCACTCTTGCTGTCAGGTGGTTGTGCTGGCATGCTGGCTAACTGTATATGTGTTTATATCTAACTTCCATTGATCAAAATTACTTTCCAGAATTTCCAACATGTGGAAGTGACAAACACCGGTGTAACAATGGACGCTGCATTCCTCTTCAGTGGGTGTGTGACGGGGACAAGGATTGCCATGACGACTCAGACGAAATGGATTGCGAATGTAAGCTATTTCCAATGTTTTTGTGAATTGTATTTTGTGTGAGTACCCTTTAAGGTAAAGAATTGTAAGTTGTGATTGTCTGTAAGGCCCCTGACAAGGTACAAAATTGTAGTCACAAAGCAGGTAAATGTCATTGTGCTATCAACTTAAAGTTACCCAGGAGAGTTGTATCGATGTTAAATTTTTGTTAAAACTCAGGTGACCATCAAACCCACTTTGGCTTTTATTGCTTTAATAGTTTAATGAAGACATATTAACTTTATGCACTCACTACTGTACATGATGTACCTGCAAGCATTCTTCAGTTGCATAGAATTAAATAACATTAAAACCTTCTGACATTGAATCACATAAAATTTCTGAATTATTGTCGTCTACCCTCAAGACAAAGTTGTCTGCAGTATCACATATCAATATGATATTCTGACACACACAAAAATCACACCACAATATATCTCAACAATTCTTTATAATTTCAAGGCACTATGTTTCCATATCTCCTAGAGATATCACAGTCAGAGCTTTGCAGTCAGAGATTGATTTCTGAAATATCTATGTAATATCATGATTATAACATGAATGATTAAAGCATTGTGTCTCTTGTGTTTGAATGTCAAGCTTCTCTGAAGCCTAATAACTGCAGCAAGAACAACCTGTTCCAGTGTGCTAATGGGATGTGTGTGCCATTCTCTGCCAAGTGCAACATCTCCAACGACTGTGGTGATGGTTCCGATGAAATGAATTGCGGTCAGTGTTTGCAGTGATTTGTATTTTTCAAGTTGAAATTTTCTAGTGTGGTAGTTGTGCCTTTGAGAGTAAGATTTCATTAAACATGAATACATATTGAATGCAACTGCATGAATGTTAGAGAGAAAAATTACTGGTAATCGCATGGTGCAAATATTTCGTTATGGTTATTTTGGAATTTGAGATGATGGCCACAAAGTACATATCTTTTTGCTCAGTGTTTATCGTCTTCTTGGTATAAATCATTTGAAATATTTGTAAGAAGTATACTTGACCAATCATTTGGGTCTTTTGTTTGATTATTTTTCAGAAGAGTGATGACTGACTTCAGAGATCTCTCTTTGTCAAGAAAAAATGTAGGGAATCAAATTGTTTTTTTTTTAAAAAAGTGATTTTATAACTTTGTTTATGTTTTCTTCCTTGCGTCGACACAGATTGTGAAGTTGACATGCCGTGTTCCCAGGGCTGCTTGAACCATAACAATGGTTTCTGGTGTTACTGCACCCCTGGATTCCGGTTGCTGAATGACCACATGACTTGTGCCTTGGAGGCCAACCGTGAGTGCTTCATTACTAGGGTGTCCTCACCATGTACAATTGCATACCGGGCACAGATGATTCAAACTGACAATATAGACCAGGCTCTTAGAAGGCCTCTTTTTGACTGCAATTTGAATTGCAGAATGTTGGCCATAAATTTTGATTGCAAACTTGATAAAATCCAACTCAGTTTATGTGTAGTTGAGTGTGTTATTTCCATACAGAATGATGTTAACACATAAAGTCGCAACGCAACTCTCAAATCCAACAATATCTTTTTGCTCTTAGCAAATGAGGGTAACATTTTAGTTATCCTATATAACTGTTGAAGATTCCTGCCTAATTTTATTGAAAAAATATTTTGAGACAGAAATTGTACTTTCACTGTGGTCATTGATGTAATATGATGTAATTCACACTTGTACACTGAGAATGAGGGTGCTTTAAGGGTTTGTAGAGAAGACATTTTGCTTCTTTCCAATGGCTGATTGATTTTCATGCTGTAGGAACTCTAGGTCCCACAAGATCTGTTCTCTCCCCAGTTTATGCCAGATGTTTTTGGGACTTAAACTTTGAAGGCTTGCCCTATCTTAAATTAGATAGATAGATAGATAGATGACTGATATTTTATTTATTGCGAGATACAATGTATTCATGTCTCGCAGTCATAAGACTGAATTGCACAAAGAATTACAGAGTAAAAGAGACAACAATGGTTCCAAAACAAGTATTCATATCAAAGAAAGAGTGCAATACACACACACAAATAGAATGAGATCTTATCACAGAAAATATACTGACAGGGCAAGTTGTAAACAGTTCCCCAACATTACACCACAGCAGAGACACAGGTGATAAGGGTTCAGTATTCACTTTGACCCTTTTACTACCTCTCACACACACCCTTTTGCTCTATGTCACTTTCCCTCACTCTTTCACACAGGCTCATGCATACACACCAACACACTCACAAAAACGGTACATCATCAGTCCTGCTAATTTCATAATCTTGCTACACATCAGTGATCACAAACATATGCCATAGCCCCAAAACACTACTGGCCGAATGGGGTGACTAAGATTCTTCTAGAGAGATTATACAATGTACCTACTGAGTTGCATTGCACAGAAATTCTACTTTATTAATCAGAGGTCTTGAGATACAATGTATTCAATGGTGCATTGCCATTGTTTGATTCTACTTACACAATATTACTAATTCCTCAAGTGACAATTCTTTTTGATATATGAATGTATATTAGCACCAAAAAAGGTCCTAAAATTAAGATTTTATGACTAGTGTGAAATTTGTGGAATGGCTCAAATGACATCGGACATCTCTTGTTCTTGACTCCTTGTAGAGCCCAAGCCCCACCTGCTGTTCTCCAATCGCTACCAGCTGCAAATTGTCGGAGTGGATGGATCCAACTTTTCCCATGCCAACGTCAACGTGACTCACGCTGTGGCACTGGACTTTGACTGGAGAGAACAGACCATCTACTGGTCAGATGTCACTCAGCAGAATAGCAAGATCAGCCGGGCTAACATCAAAGAGGGCACCATAGAGGTAAAACTCAATTCTCTGTTTCACCATTGGCAGGCTGAGAAAAACATTGCACTCAATTCTCCCGATCGTATATAAATGTGAACATTTTGTCACTAACGGTTGGGTCCGAGTGCTGGCCATACGCTGCATGCAAATGAATAAGATGGTCTTATGCACCCACGCTCAACACACAGAGATCAAAGGGAGTCGCACTTATGGTCTTTACTTTTGCACTTCTGGTATTGCAGAGTTACTATGCATCAGGCACGGTTGGAGTGAGATGCAGTAATTGCATCTGGTTTTCCCTTTTTGTCATGACTGAAACATTGTCACTTCGTAATAGAACTGCATTTTCCCAGTTTATAACTTGATATTTCTTTTCCCAACATATAGCATTTTGCTGAGAAAATCTACTAAGTTATGGAAGTTTGGAGATAGAGATAGAGCTTTGTGTTTTTGTATGTATGATCAAATTAACAGAATAGAGCTCATGCTGTGCACGGGCACACGTTGTCGACACATTGTTACTGAAAGTAAATAGCTGTGGGGCTGTTTAAGTTTTTACAGTTATATAGGATGTCAGTGAGCATGATTATCACACGCTACAGTCATGCCCATATCTCTGAGTGGTCGTTAGTACTGATCATTTGCACGCGGTCAATGGTAAAAAAACTTATGCCCGCTGGGCATGTTGGGCAAAATTAAAGACTGCTCATGTGATATTGCTCTCAGCCAATCATTTGATTAGGATCCATATAACCATTTTATGATAATACATAGCATGATAACTACAGACTTGCAGTTGTTAGTGACAATTAGGGTCAAAATGGCAGTGAATTGAACATGTACCTGTACATTGAGTGCATTAAGTGCTATGTTTTGCCCCGTTTCTCCATAGGTACTGCACGACCTTGGGGTACTCAATCCAGATGGCCTAGCTGTGGACTGGGTGGGGCGAAACCTGTACTGGTGTGACAAGGGTCTGAATGTGATCGAGGTGTCCCGCCTGGACGGCAGGTATCGCAAGACTCTGCTCAAAGAGAACTTGGATGAGCCCAGAGCTATAGCTGTTGAACCGGGACGAGGGTAAGTAGTGAATGAAGTGACGGTCAGTCCTGTAAAGGTCTTCTACAACAGTGATGATGATGACGATGTTGATGACGATGACGTTGATGACGATGATGACGATGTTGATGACGATGATGATGACGATGTCGATTATGATGATGATGACGATGTTGATGACGATGACGATGTTGATGACGATGTTGATGGTGATGATGTTGATGACGATGATGATGAAGTTGATGACGATGATGATGATGATGATGATGATGATAATGATGTTGATGACGACGATGATGATGATGATAATGATAGTGATAGTAATGATAACAGTTTGCACCAAATGTGCAACAATCCGTCAAAAAAGCTGCTTATGACACTTAATGGCAGAAAAGAAATAAAAAAGAAAAGTATGTGAATTTGTTATTGCCATGTTAAAATATTTGTATATTGCAGTGATGTGTTGATATGTTTTTCTATCTTTTTTTTTTTTTTTGGCAGGTGCACTTTCAGATATTAATAGTAGCTGATATTATTAGTGGTTTTGTAGTTAACTAGTAAACATAGTTGTTGATACTCTATGAAATTGTCTTTGACAGCAGTGAGTGAGCAATACAAATGACTGAGAGAAAAACTTCCTGCAAATATGTGTATGGAAATGACCAAGCAAGTGTAACTCATGAATATGCATTTGTTGTAGAAAAATGATGGTAAAGATCAGTTCAGTGATGTTATAATTAGTTTTCAGACTGTGTGTGTTTTATATCCTCATCATATTTCTAATGAAAGAATGTTTCATCTCTCTTTCCTCAATTGGCAGTGAAAACATACCTCCAGATTTGTGTGAAACATATTCAGAACCATGATTTTTAAACAAATGAAATATGATATTAAAAAACAAGAGAATGGAAGTACTTCAGACTTTATTGAGCAATCACTGTAGGCCTACATTTGACATAGACTCCTTTCTTGTCCACAGTCTTTTGTTCTACACAGACTGGGGATCAAGCCCTCACATTGGACGTGCAAGTAAGTTAAAATATCTTTCCTCTCGTTAAGTGTTGGTGATTTCAGTATTAAAAGTAGTTCTGCTGGCAAACTCTGCATTGTCTCATAAAATCAATTTAGTTAACTTTATTTTCTCCCCTTGAGAGCATTCAATGATGCACTACTTGCAACATAGGATTGCTAACATGCAGTTTGATTATTATAGGTATGCACTGCTTCTCTGAATAATGCAAGACAATGACATCATCTTGAATTTTTGATAGGTTGATAGACTTAAAGTGACAATGATTAAAAGAATATGTGTAGTCAGTGGCATGCATTTGTCTTTGACTAGTTTGAGGAATTATGTGTCCAGTAATGCAGCTAAATGTGCTGATATTCCACTGGTATTGATTATGTAAAAAAAATCGAACTTTATGGAAAAGAGATGAATGTGACAGTAGTTATGCCATGAATGGATGTGAAAGTTTTTGTGCAGTGGCTTGTTCATGCAAGTTAGCTTCAGTCTGCTGTAGAGCACAGTAATCTGTACTTACACTTTATGATTCATGTCAGTGTAAACATGTTGTGAAGCCTTCATTTGTACTGTGAGTCCCTTTGCTTTGTTCAGCTGCAATATGTTATCTCACTGTCTCTCATCAATTTGGAGTCAGAAGGACACTAACTCTCTGGAGCTTGTGTCCTTCTTGTCCTCATGTGATCTTGTTTCTCTTGTGTGGTTCAGTTTTCTTGTGAATGTTACAGGTGTAATGCACTCACATGATTACAACTGCTGTAGGAGCAAATTGTGTCCTTATTAGCGGTGAAATGTAGGTACAGTTTACAAATAACATGTCTGCATGCACAAAAGGAATGTCATCGTAAAAGCATGGTAAATGTGGAAATGTATGTGTTGCATGGAAAGTTATGCCTGTTATGGTTTAGTGGGGGTAGGAGGAGCCACCCATGGGGGATGTTGGGGGTAGGAGGAGCCACCCATGGGGGATGTTGGGGGTAGGAGGAGCCACCCATGGGGGATGTTAGGGGTAGGAGGAGCCACCCATGGGGGATGTTGGGGGTAGGAGGAGCCACCCATGGGGGTAGGAGGAGCCAACCATGGGGGGTGTTGGGGGTAGGAGGAGCCACCCATGGGGGTAGGAGGAGCCAACCATGGGGGTGTTGGGGGTAGGAGGAGCCACCCATGGGGGATGTTGGGGGTAGGAAGAGCCACCCATAAAGGATGTGAGGGGTAGGAGGAACCACCCATGGGGGCTGTTGGGGGTAGGAGGAGCCACCCATGGGGTATGTTGGGGAGTAGGAGGAGCCACCCATATGGGGTGTTGGGGTTGGAGGAGCAACCCTTGGGATGTTGGGAACAGGGAAGAGCCCATGTACAGATCTGTAGGGGTGAGAGTAAAGGGAGCTAGGTGTAGCAGGTGCAGTGGTGTAGCATGATACAGCTATAATAATGATGATGATACGTGTTTGGTAATATGTTTTATTTGTAACATGCTTAACACAATGCTTCTAAGCACAGGGGGAAAGATGAGAGGAAAGGAAAGGAAAATGAAAATTGAGAGGCACAACATGTAACAAACATGTCAAAAATACAGATTACAAGTAAATAAAGAAGAATATGACATACATCAGTGTGTATCAGTAATTGGCGGGTAAAGTAATGAGATTTACTCTCAGTACATTGACTTTGGGGGCAGGTGACTAATTATGGAAAAAGGTGAGTTTTGGAAGTGACTTAAATGATTCTACTGATGGAGCTTCTGGTATATGAATGGGGAAATTATTCCATAACTTGGCTGCAATAACTGTGAATGAGCATTCTCTGTAGCGTGTCTTGCTGGAAGCTTTTGAAGGTGGGCAGTAACGTGGGAGTGTAGATGTCAAAGTGCAGAAGAAGTTGATTGATAGGATCGGAGGGAGATTATGTTCTGGACACATGATCTGGATGAGGGGGCTTGGTTGTTGATAGCTTTGTAGACAAGGAGGAGGAGATGGCATGCGAGCATGTCATGCATTGCCTGAGGGAATCCTGGGAAGTGAATGAATGGGGAAATGCTGGAGTCATCTGGGAATGTTGGTATTATTGGGTGTTGGAATGGTGTAAAACTAGCTGCAATATAGTCATGTACACAAAGGTCACTTTAACTACAATCTACAAACTATCAACACTTCAAAGCGTTCATGACAAGTAGTTTCCATGTAACACATATCCACCAGTTCTCAAGTTTCCATGTGCAACTACATGTAGAAATGGAGCCAGATTAACAAAGGGAGAATTGTGGTCATATGCTGGTTGTGTAGACGAAGCTGTAGTCAAGTCACCACTAAAAATGACTTTGCTTGATTAGATTGGGCTTTATTTTATTTTCCATGAGCAAATTATAATGTAATTACAATACACTTTAAGTTTTGGTGCCTCCTACTGAACACCCTGCCAGAGAAATAAGGAGCACACATTGTAATTCCTGTCATCCACTGCTCATGGAACTGGGTGTATGATATACACTACATACATCTGTATTGTATTTGAGATTACATTATTTCACAAGCAACAACTTAATACATAGTTCCAATATAAAACATTGATCAAGACAAAATGCTACCACATATGGGAGGGTCGTCAGTATGCCTGTATGTAAATGATATTAGTTTTCACATTGTTTTGGTGCTCCAGTTGATTTATTGTAGTTATTGGTGAGATACTAATTTCATGAGACTGATATGGAATTCATAAACACCAACATCGAATATAACAACAGAGAAAGTCTGTACATGTGACTCTTTCATCGCATGATTTCAATTTTGTTTGAATGTCCAATGCATGTGGTCAACTTTTAAGACAAGTGATGTTTGATGAATGATTTGTATTCATTTCCATGGAATGACCATCTCAACACCCTCTTCTTTAGATCATAATCTTATCAGGCCGCACACCATTTTTTCCCTAAAAAATATCAAGACTCTGATGATTTTTAAAGAGATAGAGCAGAAAAGAATACTCTTCTCAAAATGACTCTAAAGCATTGTTTCTTTTTATCACAAGTATCCATGGTACTTTCTTAAAATTGTAACACAGTAGATATATATTATAAGTGTGTTGAGGCTGATAGTCTGAAATGGATATCTATAACACACATTATCACACTTTTTCATGTGATCATGTTTAAAGAAATGCCTTTCAATGACATTAAGATGTTTGCTGACATTAACTTATTTTGAAGAATGAATGAACTGTTATTTCAATGTTTTTATCAGGCAGTTTTGCAAAACAAATATATAGTATAAGTGGATAAAGACCTATGTATATATATTTTTTTTTTCGTGGCCCTTGCCTTTTTTAGATTCCTGAAATGCTTTTTTGTATGACGAACTCAACGTGCATAACTTCCTAAAAACATAGTTCACATGAAAGACTCCAAATTTTTCAAATTCATTTGACTTCCTACAGTCCTCAAATCAGAGCAAGGTGTTGTGGGATACAAAGACAGACATGCAAGCTCTATATTACATCATTGTACATTACTGTAGGTGTGGCATTTATAGGGCTTTTTACACTTGTGTTTCTTAACCCCGGACTTTCTCTGACCCAGGACTATCGTTAGTCCCGTACCAAGTTTTTCAGCTTTTTACACTCGCCAATTAGTCCCGTACTATCTCTTGTCCGGGGCTAAGGAGAAAACTGACCTTTTTACACTCGTATTTCTTAGCCCCGGACTTTCGAAACCACATGAGTATTCATAATTACGCTATGTACTGTACACGTACATGCACGCACCGGCAGCACTTGATTACCTCGTTTCTGATTGGTCAGTGAGGGTCGGACTTCGTCTCCGTTGCTTAGCCCAGGATTATTTTTTCGTTCTGTTTACACTCACTTGCTTGGCACCGCAATTGCGGTGCTAACCCCTGCTATTTTGCAGGACCAGATAGTACCGTACTATCGGTGGGGCTAGCCCACTTTGACAAAAACGAGTGTAAACAGAAAGTGGGCTAAGGATAGTCCCGTACCAACGGTGGGGCTAAGCCCCCCCCCCCTTAGCCCCACCGTTGGTCTGGGGCTAAGCAAAAATTTACAAGTGTAAAAAGCCCTTATGTTGGAACTTTGGACTTTAGTTCTTAGTCACTTGACTTTACCTTGCACTGCATGACATGGCAGACCCTAGTTTTGTTGCTGTGAGCACATGGAAAATGTCAGCAGCATTTGTAACAGAACTTTCGTCTAGGAGTAATTATATGTGACCCGCTACAACAAAAAGGTCCTAAAGTCGCGCACGGTCGAAGCCGTGAAAATCGAGTTTGAAGTCAGAGCATTAAAATCGGCCAAAACTTACGATTTTCTGATGTTGATATATTATTGGAGTCTAACATGTCCTCTATCATCTGTCGAAATTTTGAAGCAAAATGGTGAAAGGAAAGATCAAAAAATAGCGTTTTTCTGAGTCATGTTTTTTGGCGTTTCAACGAAGCAGAAACTAGTTCGAAAATTTGGATTGAGCGCCACAGATAGGTTCCGCCCCTAACAACAACCAGAGTGATCTCATTGGTCAGTTTGCTGCTAACCGAAGCGTGAAGCTTGCACACTGCCCAGTCAACTGGTGCGTGCAGGCGGGGTGCGCCATGCTCAGCCGCTTCTCACATCCTGGTCACTGATTGGTTGGTGAGGAGACCGCCGACGCTGATGTGCTTGAATGAACTCTTCGGGGGTTGCTAGGGCTTACCTTCTATTGTCCAGAGGTGAAAACTGTCTTGCGTGTCCCTTCATCGCGATTGCGTCGAAAGGAAGACTTTTAGGGCGCTTTTCTCGAAACAGTGATTTTCCAGACATCTTGACATGCTCTCTTTTAAACATCGATATCTCCGCAGCCGATTATTTTTATAGAATGTGTTATATATCAATTTAAAGCAGAAAGATTAGGGAATCATATCATGCAATTTTCAAATAATCGACCTAGCCCGACTTTAGGATCATTGTGTTGTAGCGGGTCACATATTTCTCTTCACTGCTATGTTCATGGCTTCAGCTAACATTTGCCACATGATGTTCCTGAGTGCCGCCATCTTGGCATAAGACTTTGTAAGCAAGAAAAGGTCAGACAGAAAGGACTGCTGTGCTGATTGTGTTTTCTTGTCCTTCTCTTTAAATAGGTATGGATGGCCAGCATGCCATTAAACTGGTCACTGAAAAGATCCAGTGGCCAAATGCACTGACCATTGACAACACAACCGGCCTTATCTTCTGGGGTGATGCGAGGGAAGATCGCATCGAGTTCGTCAGCTGGAATGGGACCAACAGGTGGGGTTCTCGTACATCATTATCATCATTTTGTCTTTCCGTCTCATTCCAGTGAAGTATTGTATGAAGTATTGTATGGAGGAAGTACACCTGTAACAAGAGGTTTTCTGGGCTACAGCTTGAAGTTATAATTTGTGATTGAGTAAATTTAACCCATTGAGGACAGTTTGATTTTGCGACAACACGCATTTCCCATAGACGCTTGCCCGAGTTTACTCGGGACTTGTCCTCAACGGGCTAAGAGGAAGACCATAGTATTATAACCAATCTGTCTTTAATTGGCTGTTTAACACATCTTTCAGTCGATGTTTCCCTGTCTCTGCCTCACATTAGGAGACAGACATTTCACTTGCTTCCCATTTGTCATAGAATATAATATCCTTTACATTGATGTCATTTAGGTTGTATTTATTTCCCCTAAATGCCAATGTATGCCCTGCTACAGTGCCGACCGCGGGAAACGTCACGCTTTTCCGAGATCTGGACGAGGCCACTGACGCGTATCCCCGCGGGTACCCGCGGGTATACGCGTTCAGTGGACGAGTCCATCCGCCCGCACGGAAAATCCATCCTCGGGAATTTGCGTCTCGATTGACGCGGGTTGGACGAGGGTGGACGAGGGTGGACGAGGGTATTCAAGGGCACTTTCCCGTTAAGCTTTATTTTGACCGCTCAATCAAAATACATTTCATGGAGTTCCGACTTTGCCCATTTTCATCAAATTCCGATTTCAAGGGCTTCTTTTCGATTTAATCACACTCTGATGTCCACTGCCTTGATTGTTCGCTACTTTCTAAAGAAGTACACCTGCGGAAGTTGTGCACATGCGTTCATCACTCAAGTATCAATAATTATTAGAACATATCGACATCGGTTACGATCATCTCGCTATTCACGACTTTTAACGACCTGCGCCACCAAAATTTCATTGCTAAAAATTCGGTGGCCCAATCGAGCTACAAAAAAAGTCGGATGTTTGCCTTTACTTTTGGAAATGAACAGCGGTAACAGTCGGCTCCGTAAGACGCAAAAATGAATGTCGCATGTTTACTTTTGATTTTAGAAATGAATCACGGTGACATTTGACTCCGTATGATACTGGAATAAATACCGAATGTTTGCTTTGGCGTTCGGAAGTGAATGATAATATTCAACTCCGTAAGACGATAAGATAAATGCCGGATGTTTGCTCTTACGTTCGAAAGTAAATAGCAATAACATTCAGATCCGGAAGATGCTTGAGTAGGCTATATGTCGAATGATCCCTTTGACGTTCGGATATGAATAACAAAAATATTCAACTCCGTACGATGATAAAATAAAAGACGGATATTTGCTTTTACTTTCGAAAATAAATAGCAATAACATTCGGCTCCGGAAAATGCTAACATAAATGTCAGATGATTGCTTTTACGTTCGGAAGTGAATAGCAGTAATATTCTGCTCCATACGATGCTAAAATAACTGTTGGATGTTTGCTTTTAGATTTCGAAATGAATAACAGTAACATTCAGGTGCGTTCGGTGGTAAAATTAATGTTCAATGATTGCTTTGATGTTCGGAAATGAATAACAATGACATTCAACTCCGTAAATACGTTGATAAAGTATACAATGTATATCTGATGTTTGCTTTTACGTTCGGAAGTAAATAGCAATAACATTCAGCTCCCGAAGATGCTAAAGTAAATGTCGAATGATCCCTTTGACGTTCGGAAATAAATAACAAAAATATTCAACTTCTTACGATAATAAAATGAATGACGGATGATTGCCTGTACTTTCGAAAGTAAATAGCAATAGCATTCGGCTCCGGAAGATGACAAAATAGATGTCAGATGATTGCTTTTACGTTTGGAAGTGAATAGCAGTAATATTCTGCTCCATTATACGATGCTAAAATAACTGTCGGATGTTCGCTTTTAAATTTCGAAATGAATAACAGTAACATTCACCTGCGTTCGATGGTTCGGAAATGAACACAATACAAGTTAGTAATATTCAACTCCGTGTATACGATGATAACATGAATGTCTGATGTTTGCTTTCATGTTCAAGAGTAAATGGCAATAACATTCAGCTCCGGAAGATGCTAAAATAAATGTCGAATGCTTGCTGTGACGTTCGGAAATTAATAACAAAAATATCCAACTCCGTATATACGATTTTGCGTTCGGAAGTGAATAGCAGTAATATTCTCCTCCATACGATGCTATACTATAGTACCTGTCAGATGTTCGCTTTTAAATTTCGAAATGAATAACAGTATGCATTCAGCTGCGTTCGATGGTTCGGAAATGAACACAATAATATTCAACTCCGTGTCGTACACGATGATAACATAAATGGCAATAACATTCAGCTCCGGAAGATGCTAAAATAAAATGTCGAATGTTTGCTGTGACGTTCGGAAATGAATAACAAAAGTATTCAACTCCGTATATACGATGTTACGTTCGGAAGTGAATAGCAGTAATATTCTGCTCCATTATACGATGCTAAAATAACTGTCGGATGTTCGCTTTTAAATTTCGAAATGAATAACAGTAACATTCACCTGCGTTCGATGGTTCGGAAATGAACACAATAATATTCAACTCCGTGTATACGATGATAACATGAATGTCTGATGTTTGCTTTCATGTTCAAGAGTAAATGGCAATAACATTCAGCTCCGGAAGATGCTAAAATAAATGTCGAATGTTTGCTGTGACGTTCGGAAATTAATAACAAAAATATGCAACTCCGTATATACGAGTTTGCGTTCGGAAGTGAATAGCAGTAATGTTCTGCTCCATACGATGCTAAAATAACAGTCGGATGTTCGCTTTTAAATTTCGAAATGAATAACAGTATACATTCAGCTGCGTTCGATGGTTCGGAAATGAACACAATAATATTCAACTCCGTGTATATGATGATAACATAAATGTCTGATGTTTGCTTTTATGTTCAAGAGTAAATAGCAATAACATTCAGCTCCGGAAGATGCTAAAATAAATAACGCATGTTTGTTGTGACGTTCGGAAATGAATAACCAAAATAACTCCGTATATACGATGATAAAATAAATGTCTGATATTCGGTTTTACGTTCGAAATATAACAATAACAATCAGCTCCCTTCGACTTTCGGAAATGAATGATAATAATATTCAACTCCGTACGATGTTTAAATAAATGTCGGATGCTTGCTTATAATTTATATTGCTATGTACTTTCGCAAATAAATAGTAATAACATTCGGCTCCGGAAGATGCCAAAATGATTAATGTCACATGATTGCTTTTACGTTTGGAAGTGAAGAGGAGTTACATTCTGCTCCGTACTATGCTAAAATAAATGTCGGATATTTGCTACATGTGTATTACATTTCGAAATGAATAGTAACATTCGGCTGCGTTTGATGGTAAAAAAACAAAACAAAAACAAAACAAAACAAAACACACACACAAAAAAAAAAACTGTCTGATGTCTGCCTTGACGTTCAAAATTCGGCCCCGTACGATATGATGAAATAATTGTCAGATGACTCATTTCACTTTCGCAAGTGGACAACAGTGACATTCGGCTCCGTACGATGATAAAATAGATGTCGGATGTTTGCTTTTATATTTGGAAAAGACTAACTGTTTAATTCTGCTCCGTATACGACAGAGCTGCCAACCTTTCGAAGCACAAATTAGTACGTGTACTCAGCAACTCCAAAATTCGTATTTTCCACCAGAATTCGTATTTTTTCAATCTCCCTCTTTTTGCTATGAGGCCTACAGGCTCTAAACATAACGTTATGACACATGCCGAAGCATCCAGCTGGTCACCAGCACGATAAAGATTCTAAACTACGCAATGTTCAGCGTTGATTGATTGCTTTCTCGCAATGTGTACAAGTGCAAGTTTGTACCTCCAAAAACTTTCTGGGCTGATTATGGAAGCTTCCACTTTCTAGCAGGGGACGGGGAATGCTTGATCTTCTCAAGAGAGCTAGCTTCTGTGTGAGCGGATGCAAAACTCTGTTCTGTGTTTCCAATTATGTACTATCAAAACATAATCATGTGTTGTTTTCAGGCTTTTTTTCATTTTATTGGATTTTAAACATCAGTATTTTTCGAAGTATTCCAATTCCTTTTCCCCTGACTGGAATCGGAAAGTCTGCTATAACGACGATCGCAAAATGCCGCGCTGTGTGTGGAAGCGCCGATGTGGTGCAAACACGTGGCTTCATTTTCAAGTTTAAATGAATGCGCCATGTGCTCCTGCCTATAAGAGGTTACTGCAAGTTCGATGGATCGAATGCGCCATAGCTGAGCTGAGCTGAATGGCTTGTTTACGGAAAACATGCAGTTTACGTTCGATATGAAGAAATCATTACGTCTTTCACGAGGGAAAAACACACAAAACAAACAAACAAACAAACAAAATACACCCACGAACGAATGTTGATAGCCAAAACTTTGAAAAGTAATAAGCAGTTTTGATGCGCGTGAACTGAAATTAATTGTCATTACACGTTGTATTTTGCTGTCTAACCAGGTGATGACTGCATCTCATTGGATCTTCTTGTAGTGAATTTGTCTGGGCATACGAGACCTTTCATGTATTTCTGTGATTGCATTTTTAATTGACTGAATAATCAATCCTTTTTTTATTGTTCAGGGAACATTAGATATTCGATCAAGTACACTATAATCGACTGTTCGATGTTCCCTACTATGCGCCAAAAGAAAGGCTATAGACATAGAATCATGATATCTTTGGAATTATTCCTTTAATTCAACTAATGAGCTGGTTCTTCGATCGATATTTCCAGGATACTTACACGCTGTTTATTCCAATGCGCGCATTCTTTCGTCTGGCACGCACCTGGGTGTGGCACCTGCTTTTGTGGAAATTTCCACAAGGGAGAGGGGTGGGGTGTCAAGTTTCTTCGAGCCGAAGAGACTGCATACACAATCTCTTCGCTTTTATTTATTGTCATTCGTGTTTTTGCCTTATTCTTTGCTGATATTGAACATTTAGATTTAACTTTACGAAAGTTGCTATAGCACATGGTTCTTTTTGTTGTTAGGTGTACGTAATTTCTTTTTTTTAAATCATTCTTGAGAGGGGAAAGAAGAGTAAGGGGGAAAGAAGACTAGAGGGAAAGGGAAATAAAACAAACGTCACGTACGCTAAGCATTCACAGGAAGCCGTCTTTTTACACCAGTCACCAGCATAGTTATCATCACTATCAGACATCACTCAAGATCATTTTAGCCTTTTCCTATGATCAACATTAAGAAACACGCATAATCCCTCGAGATAAAATACCTAGGAAACTCAATAATAAATACAAAGTATCAACACCTCCCAACAACACAAACATTTAGAAAAGACAACAAATAGCACATCGACGCGGCTGGGATCAAACTCCGTCGCTTCGATTGCAGCGAAGCGGAGAAATCGCCGTTACGAAAATAACAGTGCGAGACACTAAGAGAATTACGTTTAAATACTTCAAAGTATAAAGGGAACGGATAAAGTGATGGAAAATGGAAGAAATCGTACTAAACGAGGTGTGAGAAACGACGGAAATAAAACGAAGTTTAGTAGTAAGCTTAGGCCCTAGCAAAAGTTTTGCAGCACCGAAAGCTACGCGAAAATAAACACACATATAAAACTCGGTATTGCGACGAGATCCTATGGGATCAAGTCAATAAACGATACAAAACAAAGGAAATTGATTCATTTTGACCGGAAAATAGTTTGTTATAAGTATTCTGTTATATGAGATCTCCTTTAATAGGCCTAGAAATAATCGAGTTTCCACGATACTCGGGAAAGAAAGTTCGAACGCTTTTCACCTGCACATAATACTGCAGAGGGCAGTGCACATCAGTCATCAATACACGAACAGAAACTCACCTCTACAACTTCCTTGCAGAAAATGATGCAATAGCGTTATAAAAAAAACACACACAACACTCTAAAAATCATTTCGTACTTGGGAGGCAAGGGACAAGAGGATGAAAAGAAGAGAAAAAGAAGCAGACATTGCACAACGGGACGCTTTCACCCCGCCTCATACGGTACTGTAGTGGCAGCTGGCTACAGTGTGCAGACACTCCCCAGCCGGCCGGCCACACATGGGGATACCACGGCGATCCATGTAAACATCCAGGGTCCGTAGGCGACAGGGATTCACGCGCGCGAAGTTCTGTTCGGTGTACACAGTACGCAAGCAGCGATATGCGTGTGCGCACATTTTTCTATTCAGCGCTTTCCACATACGGTGCGTACGCGTTGCATCGATATCCCAGCTGAATACAGATAACATGGCACATGCGACGTGCGTTTGCTATATTTTTACCCATTATTTTTCCCCACTGTGAATTCGTACTTTCTAAGGACGTTTTCATATTGTCGTATTCCCTTCGATTTTTCGTATACGAATTTTTCGGAACGGTTGGCAGCTCTGGTACTATGCTAACATAAATAACAGATTATTGCTTTCACATTTGAAAATGATTAATGGTATAAATAGGCTCAGTATGATGCTTAAATAAATAGAGGATGTTTGCTTCACATTCGGCAATCAATAAGGGTAACATTCAGCTCCATAAGATGCTAAAATGAATGTCGGTTGTTTGCTTTTATACAGTGTATTTGAAAATGATTAACGGTAATATTCGGCTCCGTAAGGTTCTAACATACTATAGTAAATGTTGGATGATTGCTTTTACAATCAGAAATGAATAGCGGTAACTTTCGGCTCTTTACAATGCTAAAACAAACAATCTGGAAATGCTCCCACTTTCTCATCCCAAAAGTAAGCTATGACCACCTAATAGGCATCAACTTTTATAATTATCTATAAGCCTATTTGCTAAATCTTAGAATTCAGAATAATGGTGATAAGATGATCTACTTTTGTATTCATTTATTTTAGACATGGGTACCTGTCACGTCAGTAATGCTTAATAATTGTTTTTAGTAGGACCGATTTAGTTTTTCCTATGTTTTTCTTGATTTTTTTGGCCACAAAAAAAAAATAGAAATCAATGATTTTGGTGGTCAAAAAATAAAAATTAGTTTGGAGCCCTGCGATATCATTGGGCTCATCATTACTTAATCTTTCCCATGATACGCTAATATTTATATCATCAATCTGTCGACGTCATCCGACAATTCATGATTCAAACCTTTTTTTTTTTCTTCGTCCGTAACCCAACTTTGAACACAGACAGGGTATTCTTTCTCATTCTAGAGTAATGAAGGAGCGCACTTTCGGCTGTGATCTAAGTCCTATTATCATCATGAGTTCATGTCGCCGTTTAGTGATCTAAACTTCAGCTTTGCTGAACTGTTCAATGTCTTGAGCAGGAAGCGAAAACAATGGCTGGACTAAGGAACCTTCGTTTTTAAAAGGGGGAAATAGAAACAAAATACAACACTGAAACCGAACAAGCCGGCCGAGCATTGTTTAGGTTAACCACGCGTGGTGATAATCGCGCCCATTGATCGCTCTGTCCAGCTGGCTTAACCCTATTCTAACTGGGAGGAGTTTTTACTGGGGGTGACCCCCCCCCCCCCCCCCCCTTCAGATCTCGGCCACCGATCGCGCGATCGCTGCGAAATTTTTCCTGAAGATAGAGCTGGATGTCAACTACAAGATTACATGGTCATACAATAGAAAAATATTGCCTTTCTATTTTTAATAAATTGATTATGCAAAGTAGTGCATGAAATCATATTTTCACCTATAACTCCATAAAAAAGACTGAAGTATTGCTAAATTTTTGTGTCAAAATTCCTCAAGACATATAAATCAATTTTCATTTAAAAATAAAGCACAGTCAAAATCAATTTCTTTTGTTTTTTTTGTTTTGTTAATTTCTTATGTATTTTATTGTTTTTCGACCTTTTGTTTTCTGTTGTTTTTCAAAATTTGTTGCAGGCACTTTTTCAGGCTTATCTACACTAGAACTGATTAATTTCAATGGTTCAAAGATGAAATACTCTAATTTATATCAATTTAACCAAAAAAACACAATTTGCATTCAATTTGCACACGATATCATGAATTTGAGCTGTTTTCCGGTTGACATGCATTTGCATAACATTACGTAACTTCAGAACGGTGTACTCAGACGTCGCAAATTTGGTCTCAAAATATGCGGAAGACTTCAATGAAAAAAGTTGTGAAACGACGCGGCAAAATCTTTGCGCGTTGCAGAATCGTGGCGCGAAACGGGGGGGGGGGGGGTCAATTTGACCCCCCCCCCCCCCAGTTAGAATAGGGTTAAGAGTATGCATATTGACCAAAAATAGTCAGAGGGATGCTAATTTACTCTTACAAGCTATCGCTACTATTTAAGTTGAAAACTGGAACTTTCTGAATGGTTAAAGATGATCGTAAAATCAGTTCTGGCTACAGGATTTTATAATAATTGTAATAGCATACAACATGTACCAAGTTTTCATCGTTTACCTGTCTAGAAAAGGCGGGAATACACCCTTTCGCAATTACCCGTACTTTGCCTCATCTTTGCCTCATCGTTTTATTTATTTTTTTATTAACAGTTGATCGTAATATTTACAAATTGTAAAGCAGTCTGCTATTATACAGTAATATAATAGTGTTACATTCGTCACTTGAAATTGGTCGGGTGACGCTCACAAAAATGTTTGAAAATCGCGCGATTATGTGGCATTTTGTTCGTTAGTTGGCGTCTTATCACTCCAAAGCAGTTCAGCTTAACTGTTGGCTTATAGAAGTGATCATCAATCGGTTAGGATTAGTCAGATGAATTCATGAATTCACTTTATGCATCACGGCTAATCGAACTATTCAACATCGTTGAAGTAACCATACTTTTTTATTTTCATAGTTCAAACTATTTCTTAACATTTATATGCAAAACGAAAGTACTCTACACGTTTTTCAAAATGCTCAGATGTAATGAGTCAATTCCACAAAGATTGCATTACGGCAACCTTAACTGACCTAAACAAGTTTTCTATAGAGCTATCAGTTCTATTATAATGGCATTCTGATAACTTCGACTGCGTTTTGAATTCGTACCGAGCACAACATTCAAAACAATGGGTTCCTCAGGTCCTCTTTAGGTACTGGTATACTTGCTAAAAGCATTCTCTTTAGCTTCCATTGACAACAACATGGGAGGAGAATGGAAGCGATCAACTTTCTCGGTAAATGAGGCTTTTCGTATATAGCACACATTGCGTGCCTCTTTCTTTTTTCTGTTTCTGTTGTTTCAAACTACACTGCAGCCGACACACACACAAACACACCAAAGTTTACATTCAGGCAACCGTATTTTGGTATTGGTTAGAATCGAATTATATCTGTCTTGTGATTGGCTAATTATCTGTAGCAAAAACAAAACAAAACAAAACAAAACGAAAACAAAAACAAACAAACACAAAAATGCTGAAAACTGCTTATCGAATATCAGTGGCGTGCCAAAGGAGTAAAATGGAGTCTATACTCTAAAGGGGCCTGAGCTTTTCATTCCAGAAGAATATTCGTCAGAGGCAAAATGATAATCAGGCAGGGAAAGCAATCACATTATAAAGAAGTTCACACAACACGAACAGTCAGGGACAGGCTAGGGACACGGAACAAAGAAAACAAAAGGAGAGGGTGGGAGGTCATGGGCAAGGAGGCCAACAGGTGAAGGGAGGGGGATTAAAGCAGGAGGGTGGATAGACAAAAGGCATAGGAGGGTCAGTGATAATCCTGAGTGCCATGGGGGTGCATCCATTTAAGAATAAATTTTCTCACACACCCAAGCTGTCGCCATTTATGTGTGTGCGATGAAGCGTTAACGCCGTCGCTAAGCAGGACTGTTGCATCATGGGGGGGGGGGGGGGGGGGGAACGGGTTGTGAGCTTGAACATAACCTGAACTTTAAGGGCGATTTTCTTTTTTTTTTTCTTTTATGACTTCTAGGGATGCGGAAAGGGGTTGTTTTATATATTATTGTAAAGATAAAACTATACAATGTATGTAGAATTCAAGTATTTATATATACATGTGTAGACATGCCTAAAATTTCGTTTACTGCGACATACGCATTTCGACCGAGCGCATCACGACCTGTATGGACTACGCACATGTATTCTTTTATCTTGCGCTCTGCTTTTGTGGGAATTTCTTCAAGCATAGGTGTCAGGTTTTCCTACGTTACGTCTGCGGTCATTAATTCCATATTTGTTAGTTTGTCTGCTTTCTTATTCTGTGTTTTATGCATTTTACTTGAACTTAAAGGTCTAGACATTTCGTTTGCTAAATGCACGCGAGTCACGTTGCATTGTATGATGTATTTTGTTTCGTTGACCATTCATGAGAAGCGTTTCTTTGAGCAAACTCTCTTTTCACACCAAAATCACTTATAGAAGGTAGTCATCCACATTGGTTATCAAAATAATAATTTCGTCGTTTTCCTTTCGTTCAGAAACAGGAATCAGAATTCTCAACACGTCATCCACATTGGTTATCAAAACAATAATTCCGTCATTTTCCTTTCGTTCAGAAACAAAAATCTGTTATTCTCAACACGTTATTACAAAAATTACATCTCACAGCGATAATAGGGCCTACTAGAACCAACTCATCGCCGCAAAATGACACATTACGGTTACGAGGACATACACAATGCTTGAACAAATTACTTTGCTTCAAAATGTAGAAACAGATGAAGTGACATAACAAGAGAAAGGGCGCACCGAAAGAGGTACACTGTATCAAGATCAACTAAGATAAACTCTAACAAAAAAAGAAGAAGAAGAAGGAAACTATTTCCCCCCCCCCACACGCACACACATACACACAAACGAGTAGATACACAAAGGTCATATGTTAACCTTTGGGAGCAGTGATTTAAAAGATGTTTTAGATATAACATGTGATGCATAATAGGTCCGTTGTGCAAAGCATCCTACATAATTTTTTGTAATAAAGCCTAGAATATAAGGAGATATCAGTATTTCTCTTATAGATTGTAAAGAACCTTCGGAATTAGGACCTTTGTTTCATTTTCGGATTAACGAACCTTCGGCATAACGAACCTTATTTCATTTTTTGATAAATGAACCTTTGGAATAACAAGTTACAAACCTCATATTTTCGGATTAACGAACCTTCGGAATAGCGAACTGTAACCGTTCACATTGTGTACTGTATTTTCGATCATACGGATTCAATTTTTTTTTTTCCAGCGGTTGTTTCTATCCCTATAACTCACATTTCAGAACTATGGGGGTTTTGTTTCATGTGCGTGGTGAATTAATACGCCTTTAATGCAAGAGCAAAAACATGGGAAAGTTTGAATGCTTTTCACGTGCACATCGTCACATAAAGAGAATCAGGTGCTGACGGACCACAGAAGTGTCTCAAAATCAATACTGCCATGCAGCTGGCACCAAAATCACAAGAAATACTACATGAAGATTCTGATAGGTATTATCCCGTAACAGGGGCGGATCCAGGAATTCCGTAAAGTGGGGGCGGGTTTACAAAATTAAAGGGGGGCGCACGCACCCCTCCCCCATTTTTTTTTTTTGACATTTCTTTTGTTTCAAAAAAAAATAAATAAAGGGGGGGGGGGGGGGCGGGCGCCGGTTGCGGTCCTCCCTGGATCCGCCCCTGCGTAACCAAGTAAGTTTGAGAGAGAAAAGTTTGAGCCAAAAACACAGCGTTGACAAGTACTACCACAAATTGCATTTTAAATATGGTATATAGTACACAGTACGAGAAAGTATACAGCACGAGATCTCTAGTTTGATTTTCATTTCGCTTCGATTAGTAGACCAGCAGTGACAATCCGTCAAAGTGCAAACTACAGCTAGGGCCTAGCGGCACAGTTTACAGGTCTACCTTCTGTTCACTGCATGGTACACATAAACAAGAACAAAAGCGTTTTCTTCTTTTGCATGTTAGCATGGGGACGATAGTGAATTAAGTTCACCAAGATTCAATGTTTGTAAACAAGAAAGCAGCGCGGAGCAAAGACCTCAGATCGTTGTTATAGCACACGTGCATCTATTGTGGTAACACTTTAATCAACGCACTATTGCTACACCATCTGAACATACTCAACGATCATGCCACACAATCACTGTGAAGGGGAAATGTTCAGCAACAACAAGAGCACGAGTATGTAGCCTACCATACTGTACGCGCATTCATTCCGTGAGTGCCAAATACAAGCTAGAAACACACGCAATAAAGAAACATCGCAAGTTCATGAACTGAGGGCCGTGGGAACAGCAACGAAATCGGGGCAACAGCGTCTCGTAAAGAATGTTTGACACTGCCATATAAAGACCTTTTTTTTTTTTTGTCTTATATCTTAACAAGATAAAGACGGTGTGATTTCGGGTGCTGTTCGTTATTCCGAAGGTTCGTTATTCCGAAGGTTCGTTTATCCGAAACACACAAATTCCCTAAACCATAGAGGTTCGTTAATCCGAAAACGAAAAAAGGTTCGTTAATTCGAACATTTGCGGCGTTATTTCGAAGGTTCGTTAATCCAAAAATGACATAGGGTTCGTCATTCCGAAGGTTCGTTAATCCGAAAATGAAATAGGGTTCGTTATCTCGAAGGTTCGTTGATCCGAAATGATATAGGATCCGAAATGATATAGGGTCCGTAACGAACCTTCGAAGTAAGTCGAGCTTTGTTTTATTTTCGGATTAACGAACATTCGGAATAACGAACCTTATTTCATTTTCGGATTAACAAACCTTCGGACTAAAGAACCTTACTAACGAACCTTCGGAATAACGAGCTGTAACCGTGATTTCATATCCGATTTGTTTAATTGGACCTTTTAAAAGCTATGATTGTATCGAATCATTGAGAGCAATGAAATTTAACGGCCTTCTGTCCGCCGTATCAAAAGTGTGATGATAAAGGGGATGTGCGCATTGTCATTCGAAATACATGTAACTACATGTAACTCTACATTTAAGTAATTAGTCTGATTATTATAGCAACTGATTTTGGGATTGATAGTCACTACTGACAGTTTTTATTCTCGTAAACGGCACCTGTCAATCTCACAGGCGTCAAGTCGAAGCACTCACACGTCATGAATTGACCATAACGTAAAAACGACAGAACTCTACACACACGAGTTCTGTGATAAAAACACGCTGGGCACACAAGATGAGTATGTTGGAACCACATGGCGCACTCACTGCTGGCAGGGCAAGCACGTGCTTTGCTCATCGAACTGATCGTTTTTATAGCGATCATAATATCGCTGCACAGCAGAGATTCGTATTCCAATGCACAGTAGGCCTACTCATTCTCTCTCTCTCTCTCTCTCTCTCTCTAAAAAAAAAAAATGAAAACATTCACACTTGAAGGGGTGGATACATTTAAAACGGAGTCAATCTAGAGTGAAATTGGAGTGAATTTTGAGTGAAAATGTTCATTTTCACTCGGAGTGACCTCCGGGATCACTCGAAGATTTTGGAGTGCTATTGATGTAGCGCGATTCCGCTGCTTAAATGCATTCAGTTTTGCTCATAACCATTAATTTCATCCTTCTTTTTTTTTTCTTGGAAAGCAAGCACTCCTTAAAGAGGGAAAACCCCGATTGGACAAATTGCGACGTAAACATGCATTGATATAGTTATGTGATACTATAAACAATTTATCATGAAAGGAGAGAAGGGTACCTACAGTACATGTATCCAAGATAAACATTATGCATGCACGTGTAGTACCACTTCTCGGGGACTCGAGTAAAGTTAAACGCAGCTTTGTTGATTACATAGTGCCACTCTGGTGGTTTCGCCATACCCTTCTCTCTCTCCTACGTTTTCTTTGTTTTCTCCCTCTCTTTGTCTTTTTCTTTTTTCCCTACAAATCGTGTACTTTAAGAATAGACAGACGGTGTTAAACTTCAACTCAAGTGGCTTCTTAAGATCTGCGCCTCTTTCATCCATCTTAGGGACCGTGACACTATTGTGAATGACACAATTAAAAGCATCACACAAGGACTTTCACGCCTCGTTAGACCTTTAAGACTCAGATCTCTTTCTTTTTTGTGTGTGTGTGTGGACGTGGACGCCATTGGGAAATATCAAGCTCGAGACAATAAGTGGCCACTTACAATATAATGACCGACCGATGTTGAAGGTAGATTAAATCAGTAACTAAGTCAGATATTGGGGAACCAGTAAATAAATAGGCAGCGATCGACACTTCGACGGTTTGCCAATCTAATGTGCAGCGATCGACGTCGAAAGTGTCAATCAAATACGTTATTTACGGTCGACGTCGAAGGTTGATAAAATCAGTAAGCAGCGATCGATGTCGAAGGTTGATAATCGGATGGGTGCTGTTCGTAATATTCCGAAGGTTCGTAATTCCGAAGGGTCATTAAATTCGAAACACACAAATTCCCTAAACCTACAGGTTCATTAATTCGAACGTTTGTGGCGTTATTCCGAAGGTTCGTTATTCCGAAGATTCATGAATCCGAAAATGAAATTAACGGAACAATATACCTTCTGAATAACGAATCTTCGGACGAGAGAGCCTTCGGAATAACGAACATCGGAATAATAGCTACCGATGTGTAAGGTTGATGAAATTATTAAATAGCGACCAATGTCCAAAGTTGATTAGGTCATACCGTCCGACGTCAGTGATCGAGAAAACTATAAAGTAGCGGCTGATGTCGAAGGTTGATAAAATAAGGACAATTAAATCAAATAGGTATAGCGTCCATAATGTCGAGATCAAATAAAATTGAGCAGCAACGAAGTGTCGAAGGTTTATGCAATCAACTTGGTATCGCACGACGTCGAATGTTAAGCAAAATTATCTGATTTATCCGACATTTGTTTAAGCATTGTAAAGAGGCTAAAGTTACCGTTATTCATTTCTGATCGTAAAAGCAATCATCCAACATTTACTAGTATTTTGACACCTTACGGAGCCGAATGTTACCGTTAATCATTTTCAAATGTTAAAGCAAACAACCGACATTCATTTTAGCATCTTACGGAGCTGAATGTTATCCTTTTTCATTTCCAAACGTGAAAGCAAACATCCGCTATTTATTTTAGCATCTAACTGAGCCGATTGATACCATTAATCATTTCCAAATGTAAAAGCAACAATCTGTTATTTATTTTAGCATCGTTCGGAGCAGAACATTACCGTTATTCATTTCCAAATTTAAAAGCAAACATCCGACAATCATTTTAGCATCGTACGGAGCAGAATGTTACTGTTTTTCATTTTGAACGTCAAGGCAGACATCAGACATTTACTTTACCATCAAACGCAGCTGAATGTTACTGTTCTTCATTTCGAAATGTAATAGCAAATATCCGACAATTATTTTATTATATGGAGCAGACTGTTACTGCTATTCACTTCCAAACGTAAAAAGCAATCATCTGCCATTTTTTGGGCATCTTCCGGAGCCAAATGTTATTGCTATTTACTTTCGAAAGTAAAAGCAAACACCCGACATCTGTTTAATCATCATACGGAGTTGAATATTAGTGTTATTAATTTCCGAACATCAAAGGGATCATTCGACATTTATTTTAGCATCTTCCGGAGCTGAATGTTATTGTTATTTACTTTTGAACGTAAAAGCAAACATCCGGCATTTATTTTTATCATCGTACAGAGTTGAATATTATTGTTATTCATTTCCGAACGTCAAAGCAAAGATCCGACATTTATTTTAGCATCTTCCGGAGATGAATGTTATTGCTATTTACTTCCGAAAGTAAAAGCAAACATCCGACATTTATTTAATCATCGTACGGAGTATTATTGTTATTCATTTCCAAACGTCAAAGGGATCATTCGACATTTGCTTTAGCATATTCGGGAGCTGAATGTTATGGCTATTATTTTACTTTCGAACGTAAAAGCAAACATCCGGCAAATTACTGATACTTTTCAAAAGATTTTCGCGGATCGATTTCAGCTAATTTCCTTCATGTAGCCGATGGTTGACGGGAGAGTTTGATTTTCATATCATTAATTCCGCGCTGGAGCGCTCGGGCAAATGCGGGTGTTTAGACGAGCGTGAAAGTGCGGGCGACTTCCCTCGTCTGTACGCGTCCAAACGCCCGCGTATAAACTAGTACGCCCGGACGAAAGGGCTTCCCGCATTTGCCCTAGGGGTTTGCGTGACGTTTCCCGCGGTCGGCACTGTACATACTTAAACAGCTACGTGTAGCCTCAACGTGTAGCCTCGACGTGCAGGTTAATGATAGTGAAATGGATTGGGTATTCAAAAGCTATTCAAAAGTACAATCTAATCTCTGCAGTTCCATGAGCATCGACTTTGATAGTTGGCTGATGATCTTCATTGACTTGTATTGATTGTGGCATAGTTTAACTTATAGACTCTATGTAATTCTAAATTGATGAATGTTCTGCAATTGATGGATACTAGTCTTGAGGAGAATTGACATTGTATGATTTGACATGACAACTATGAAATGAATTGCACTCCAAACAGGCGCACAGTCGTTTCAGAGGTGCCTCACATATTTGCCATGAGTCTCTTTGGTGACTTTGTCTACTGGACGGACTGGGAGCTGCGCAAGGTGCAGCGAGCCCACAAGTTCAACGGTCGACCTCGGGACAGCGTTGCCATGGTGCTCCACAGACCGATGGACATCCAGGTTCTGCATCCTCTGCGGCAACC
Organism: Diadema antillarum; assembly: GCF_040938485.1. Taxonomy (NCBI): domain Eukaryota; kingdom Metazoa; phylum Echinodermata; class Echinoidea; order Diadematoida; family Diadematidae; genus Diadema; species Diadema antillarum. The sequence continues at coordinate 9,459,958 of NW_027270960.1, forward strand.
AATTGGTGAGGCCCACCTTTGGGATCAATGCCAAGAATAGCTTGCCAGAGGGGTGTGGTCACTCCTAGATGTATTACCTTTAAAGGGACTGGGGATGAGTGTTCGGTTGTGCAAAACATGCGAAAGAGAAGGTGCTTTGGGTATAAAATGAAAGGTAGATATGTAACTTAACATGTGTGAAAATATCTTGGAAATCGGAATCTTCTCAAATGTTTTAAAAAGCGAAAAACAAAACATACTTTTCTGGAAAAAGACCCTTCGATACGATGGCGATACGTATTTGAATTGCGGAATACTGCTTGTTGACTGCGAACATCAAGCCAACTTACAGCGAAATCAAGCCGAGTGAGCTGCGGAACTACTAGTAGTTATACGTAGAGCAATTGTGGCTAGCTCTACGGCTGGCTGTGCTATGGGCGCGGCGAGCGCTGTCCGCACTTCACTTGCCATAACTCGCATCATCATACACAGTGTCCAGTGCTAGTGCTTCCCTAAGCTCGAGCTGCTGTACGATCTTGCGTGTTTTCATTTGATGAGAGCGCTAACCTAAAATCAAAGGACTCCTCCTTTTCAGATTCACATGTCCTTCTTCCAAGATATTATGAGAGCTAGTTCTATCGTCAGAAGACTCGGTAGGCTACGTATCCTAAAAGCCATCAAACTCCATTTATTACAAGATTCTTCGTTGAGAAGTACCGAAAGCGGGATAGGTGAATGCGGTAAAGTAATACGTAGCCCGACCAGACGCCGGGCGGGCTATATGTACAGCGCTGGGCTGTGCGTGTACGTACATAGAAACTTTTCCGGGTAAGGACGGACACAGCCGGCCCAGCGCTAGGTCGGTACCATGTACGCAGTAACTGCCATGCTTCGCACGGCGTCTGGTCGGGCTACGTAGAAAAAAAAATCAACGAAATCTCAATTTACAATAATTTACAATTCATGTAATTATTACATGAAACACAAACGGGTTGTGTTATTACATGTACATGCAATTCAATGCAATCTTCATGGCAAACCCATTTTTTTTTTCTTCAAAGATTTGAAACACAAGTACCGAGTAGGCCAGAGAATTCGAAGTATCCGGTACAATGTTATATCTAAACTTGCATTGGAACTAACCAATAGTTCATTTTTATTACCGGTACAACTTGTCATGTATTTGTAATTTCATGTGACTTTAATAGTTGTAACATTTATTGTGGATGATTTTCTTCACAATTGACACATGCACATACTAGGTTAGAAAGTTGGTCATTGGTATGGCTTAGGCCTTGCCTATTTTCTGTATAAATAGGGTTAATTGGAATTATTTCTTCTTCTTCTTCTTTCAATAAAGTACAGGCCACCTTGTGGTGTATCAGCCAGCGTACTGGTGTGGTGCTAGGTGCAGCCATGCATGTACAGTGCATTTCAAAACGTTTGCTCATGAAGACACATATGTACAGTGCTAGTTCTGCTAAAAACTGCTCCTGCCATCTAGCGGAGCTGGAGATGTTTCACCTCTTCCTTGAACATTAAAGGAGAGGTGCAATTGATGGCTTGGTCTGGTAGGCTGTTCCACAGTCGTGTTGTGTCCGGAATAAAACTTCTCTGGTAGATGAGGGTACGTGCATGAGGAATGTTCAGCATCTGGGAGTGGCCCCTGCGGGTCCTGGGATTCGTGGATAGAATTGTATTGGATGGGATGTCTACATGAGAGTTCATAACACAATACATCATGTAGACTTTCGCTTGAGCTCTACGTTCCTGGAGTGAGGGCCAGCCCAATTTATGAAGCATGTCGGTGACACTGCTTGTTCGTTGGTGATCCTGAAACACAAAGCGGGCATAACGGCGTTGTACCATCTCCAACCTGTTGATATTGACCTGTGTAAAAGGGTCCCATATTATGCTGGCATACTCCATGATTGGTCTCAGGAGGGTCAGGTAGCACAGCACTTTGATCTTTCTTGGACATGCATGGATGTTTCTTTGAAGAAAGGCACTGGTGGAGTTGGCCTTCTTGGCAACTTGATTGATATGGTGGTTCCAGCTAAGGTTGTTCTGAATGTGAATACCAAGGTATTTGGCTGTGTTGGTGTTTGCCAGTGGCTGGCCATGGATGTTGTATGAATTAAGAAGTGGTTTCCTCTTGTTGGTGAGGTGAAGCACTTTGCACTTGTTTGGGTTGAACTGCATTAACCAGTCGGTCTCCCAACACTGTAGGGCATCAAGGTTTTGCTGTAATATGTGGGCATCTGCTTCTGACTTGATTGTTTTATAAATCATGCAATCATCCGCAAATAACCTCACAGTGCAGTCGGTGGATAGACACTCAGGCAAATTTCACAGATACACACAAAAATGTTGGGAATCAGATCATTTTCAGTCTTCTAGACTGAATAATGTGACACCTGTAATAGTCTAATAACCAATCCAACAATTTCTGAGGCTATCTTATACATTTTCTTATTTATCATATGTACAATGCAACCATGCATGATGCAATGTCTTGTTCACCTATACAAGGAGAAAATCAAGACACAAGGAATAATCTGTTCAAGTCAATTATTTCCACATAGGTCAACAACATTCACTCAGTTTTATCTAGAACCCTGATTGGGTTTTTATCATCAGAACACATTTTTTTCTCATTGGTAAATTGACGCTTAACAATTAGGCCTGTATACACAGGTACCAGTAATATCTTGTTGTGATATTTCAGTGAATTTAAATCTAACACATTACTTATGTAGGGCTAGGGTTCACTTAGCTCTCTAGCACTCGTCACACTAAAAGCAAACTAGGGCAGCACACATGTGTTACTTGGAAGGAGTCCCCTGGCTAACTAACTTGTAGCCAGTTTATTCTTCACATAATTTGGCATGGGTTTACATGTAATATATACACAAAATCAACATAACAAAACATGCAAATAAAGAAACAAAGGTTAAAACTAAATATTCATAATAATATGTAAATTATGTGCAGGCTTGGGTGATTTAGGCATGATTTCAGTATTACAGGGAACAATGGGTGAGAAGTGAAAGAGTGGAAAAAGTCATGTGATATGTGGTGTGTCTGTGATACAATTGTAGGTGGGGTGTGTGGATGCATGTGGATGTGAATACCGGTACTACTGTATGTGTGGGTTGACGTATTTATGTGTAGAGGGGTGGTACCTGTAATAAAAGAAGGGGGGATACACTTATAATAAAAGGTTCAAAATAAATCCCTACACTTACGTTATACTACCATGCATAAATACAAATTTCATGTGCACATATAAATTGCATGTGTACATGGGACCTACATTAGAAGTTGTGTGTACCAGGGTACACTGACCTTACATTTTCTTTTATCTTTGCATGTATATTTGCATTTGGTGTTGCATCATGAGCACAGGTTCTAAATGCAAATGTGCTACATGTATTTAGAAACTGCTCTCACAGTAATGTGATGTGATATACAATGTAGAGATAACAAATCTGTGCTGGCTACTTGCATGTAGGCCTATATCTTTTAAATATAAAATGTCATAATAGAAATAGTTGTAAAGCAAAGATTGCCAATTGACACAGGTAAGGTAATCATTTGCAGAAAAAAAAAGAAAAAAGAAACTGCTCAGCATTCTGTCATTAGTCAATTTGGGCATCTACACATTATACTCCTATCATATTGAACAATTATGATAATAATACTATAACATGTAAATTAAAAGAACCTTACAAATGCAACCACTTTCAAATAACTTGCACATTTGCAGGGAAAAAATATTGAAGTGAAAGTCCAAGAATCAATGTCACAGGGTTAATGACTTCAAGTACAAAGAACACTATACTATTTCAGTGTGGAGACCTTCTACATATTGCATTGTCAAAACACAATTGGTTTAGGGTTTGAGCATATACAATTATATCAGTAGAACATCATGTAGGGACCTACCAAAATGTATATTACAATGTATTTTTATATCTATGTGAATGAAAACTGAACATCTTGTTTGAAGCACTTCCAACACATTTGTTTATCAAAATTCATACTTTTTTTTTTTTGGCCACAAAATATAGATGCAATGAATATTACAAGGGCACAAACTCCATTTACCACAAAAATATTGTCCTCATAATAATGTGATTTGATAGAGTTATCACAAAATTTTGTGCTGAAAAAGTGTCTTCCAAAATGCTGATGGACAATGCTACTGTGTAGGACCTGCTGTGCCACTTGAATGTAACACATGGCATGATATCAGTGATCACATAAATGATGAGGATAATAATCATTATGAAGATGATGATAGTAATACAAAATTAGCAACAACAACAATAGTAGTAGTAGTAATAATAATAATAGTTAGAGCAATAATGAAATGTGTGAAAGGCCCTTCAGTGATGTACACTGTTGTGCATGACAGCCCTGCTTAAGTTCACTTTAAAACACTGATGCAATATTTTATCGTAACCGAGTAATTGTAGTTTTTCACCTCTGAAACACCTGGGAAACACAGGGGGAAAAAAGACCAAATGAAAAACAAGAGACCCGCGGGTCACGCGCTCACCTGAGTATCGCAATTTCACCTTCCATGCATTCTTGCACACTCTTACCTGAGAACATTGGAAACTTTAGGTCTGCATATGGATCCCTCCCCCCCCCCCCCCCCCCTCAACTCGGGGGGGGGGGGGGGGGGGTAGGGGACAGGCAGTCCTGGATCTGAATCTGCAATTAACAAACTTGGAACTAAAGTCATCAATGTTCAAACTCATGGTATTAACTTTGCTTTATCATTTCTGGTTCTAGAGCAGAAGATTTTAAATATTCCTCAATGTGGGGGGGGGGGGGGGGTGGGCCCCCTAGGGGGCCCCCAAGAGGGACATGGTGCCCATTTGAAGGAATTGAGATTCTATCCCCCTAGGGATGCTACCTGCTAAGTTTGGTCAAAATTCATCTTGAGGTTTTCAAGAAGAAGATGAACATGTACAATTCAGGCTCCATTACAAGTGTTGGACTTCTCCCCAGCCCTCTCCTGGGTCCTAAGGGCGTGGGGGGGGGGGGGGGGGGGGGGGGGAATGAATCCGCCAACCCCATGAAAAAAACTTGAAACTACAGTCATCAATGTACTAACTCATAGTATCATCTAAGCCCTATCATTCTTGGTTCTAGAGAAGATTTTTAAAGGTTCCTTAATTTTAGGGGGTTTGGCCCCCTAGGGACCCCCAGGTGGGCAATGGTGCCCATTTGAACAAATTGAGATCCTATTCCCCTAGGGATGCTACCTACCAAGTTTGGTGAAAATCAGACATGGCGATCTCAAAGTGAAGATGAAAATGTACAATTTAGGCCCCATTAGGACCCCTCCCCACCCCCTCACCTGGGTCCCAAGGGGGGCACCCCTGATTCCCCCATGAACAAACTTGAAACTACAGTCATCAATGTACTTACTCATAGTATCATCTAAGCCCTATCACTTCTGGTTCTAGAGAAGATTTTTAAAGGTTCCTTAATTTTAGGGGGTTTGGCCCCCTAGGGACCCCCCAGGTGGGCAATGGTGCCCATTTGAACAAATTGAGATCCTATCCCCCTAGGGATGCTACCTACCAAGTTTGGTGAAAATCAGATATGGCGATCTCAAAGTGAAGATGAAAATGTACAATTTAGGCCCCATTAGGACTCCTCCCCACCCCCCTCCCCTGGGTCCCAAGGGGGGCACCCCTGATTCCCCCATGAACAAACTTGAAACTACAGTCATCAATGTACTTACTCATAGTATCAATTAAGCCCTATCACTTCTGGTTCTAGAGAAGAAGATTTTTAAAGATTCCTTAATTTTAGGGTGTTTGGGCCCCCCTGGGGCCCCCCAGGTGGGCCATGGTGCCCATTTGAACAAATTGAGATCCTATCCCCCTAGGGATGCTACCTGCCAAGTTTGGTGAAAATCGGTCATGGGGTTCTCGAGAAGAAGATGAAAATGTAAAAAGTTTACGCACGACGGACGCCGGACGAAGAGCGATCGCAATAGCTCACTTGAGCCTTCGGCTCAGGTGAGCTAAACAAGGACAAAACACTTTGTGCCTGGATATTGCAGCCCTTTCAGTTTCCAGTAACAGTTTAACGCACATGCAGTTTAGGAGTTTACAGGATTTATTTTCCCTACTTGCTACATGGGGCAAGAACAAATTTTCCAGGCAATCAATTCACTGTTTCATTCTGATTCACACATTTGAGTACTAACATGTTTGTTGTTACCTCACAGGAAAGACAGAAATAGAGAGTTCAGAGATATAAATGTAGTGTCATATCAGTTATCACTGCCATCACATGAATGTAGTCTATGATTGGAATTGATGTTATTCATGTTCAATGTGCATTTATCAGAATCCCCAACAATCCTGGTACAAAGGTGCAGCTTTTTCATTACTAACATGTCTTTTGCTATAATACACAATGAAGGCATAAATTGACAGTAGGCCTACAGGAAGAACTGGTGTCAGAGCTATTATCATTGCCATCACTTGGATGCACTCAACATAATTATGATATTGAAGTCATCCAAGTTCAGTTTTCAAACATTTGCCAGCCACAAAGAAGAACATGAGAGGGGATGTCACTGGCTTCATGGAGCTAAGTAGTTGGGAGGGCTGGTTCTGATTGATGAGAGGGGATGTCACTGGATTCACTGAGCTTGGTGGCAGAGAGGGCTGGTTTCCACTGGCGAGATGGATGTCACAGGTCTCACCGAGCTGCGTAGCCTAGAAGAGGCAGTCTTATTTGGCGAGAGGGGGTGTCACTGGCTTCAAGAACCTGGATATCTGTGATGGCACTTGGATGTGATGCTAGCTGTTCCACTGCAATAGAGGCCAACAAGCACATTCTATTGATCTCTCATCTAATGACTGAATGTTGGTAATAAAGTAACTACTACACATTTACAATGAAAAATTATTTTACTACTCATATAGACTCAATTAACTATTCAGTAATACACATAGTAAATATTCTCTTTAAAGACTATCATTCAAGCAATGACAAGTTTAGTACTGATGAAAGCAATTATGTTATATGCTGAAAGTCCAATGAAAATAGCTCATTTTATTTATGATACCTGTATTTACATAAAAATTCCCTAATATGCATGCCAAAGGGACGTCTTCATCATCTACTGTAAAAGTGGAAATTTCTTGCGGTGTTGGTTGAAATTTTCACGCATTTCGCGTAAGCCGAAACTAGCGCGAAAATAAAAGCATGCGAATATTTTTGCTCGCCATTTGTTCAAGTAGTTGATGTCTTGATTCCGCGGAACTATAAATATGCGAAGCTCTTCTTACCCCGCCGACCGCAAAAAATTAGTCGCGCTAAAATATCCACTTTTACAGTAACCTGTTATCTCCTTACATCTGCCCAGGCTCTGATAAAATCAATATCTGTCAGCACTCTCACCAGGTTTTGATCCACTTCAATTTGACCCAAGTCCTTTCCTCAGAGTAGCATTTTCCTCCACAACTAATTGGAGAAGGCAACGGCATTCATGAACTTGTCCTTTTTCCATTTCACAGGGGCATCTGGACTGGAGTTCATCTGTATATCAGACACAATGAAAGGCATTAACACGGACTTACAATTAGGATAGTCCCGTTAGTTCTTCACCAATCTGTAAATTTAGTCACAGAACTTGCTATCCCATGTATTTCAGTGTAGAGTCTACCAGGTAGCTTTATCTTGTAGTGCTCACATACATGCAACAGAGAAAACTCCATGAAATATGTTAGAAATAGACTGTCTACTGTAGAACTTAAATAGCAAAAAGGAAAATAAGACCTACAGAGACCCTAGCCACATTTTTGATGAGTTGACACTGCACATGACGTCGGGATGACCTCAGCCTCTCATTGTGCATCTGGGTAATTCTGTGAAGTTGGGGCACGAAGTGTGACATTTTAGCATAACTCAATACTAATTATGCTATACATGTACTGGTTATAGGCTTTGCAGTTGTATTGAGACCATACATTTTCCTGGAAATTTTGTGCCATTCCGACTCAATTTTGATGAAATTATTAAAACGATATGTAATGGTGTCCTGTAGCATCGTGACGTGTCCATGTAGCATCGTGATAGTAAACATTTGGTCCTAAAAGACAAATTAAGGCAATTAGCTTGACCAAAATTTGATATAATATGCATAATTACTAGATTAGTCAGATAGCTAAATATCTTAACTCTCCTTTCCACAGTTTTACACAAAAAAGGACACCGCATAGCATCGTGATACATTTTGTAATTTTCTTTTAAAATTGAAACCGTGTACAGGAAATTTGAGATATTTAGCTATCTTATTCATACCTTGTAAATATGCGTATTGCATCAAATTTTGGTCAAGCTCATTGCCATAATTTGTCTCTTTGGACCAAATTTTAAAATATCACGAAGCTACGTGGACACGTCACGATGCTCCAGGACACAGTGTTACATATTGTTTAATAACTTCATTAAAATTGAGTCTGAATGGCACAAAATTTCCAGGAAAATGTGTGGCCTCAATGCAAATGTAAAGCCTACAAACAATAAATGTATAGCATAATTGATATTGAGTTATGCTGACATGTATTTTGTCAATATCACGATGCTACATACATGGACACTGCCCCAACTTCATGGAATTACCCATCTACAAAGTAGGCCCTATTTATTTATATGTTGTGTATACAACCTCATATCGGGCCTATGATGTCTTTCAATCCAGCCACATGCAAGGGATTTGGGGGTCTGTATAATTCCACATACAATCATTTTTTAGTAGGCCTATATGTGGCTGCAATGTACAAACTATGTAACTTGTAACCCTAAAAGTAATGATCAAGACAACCATAATCTTATTAACCACTACCACAGCTTTGGGTTTTAAAAAAAAATGTTATAAGTTAAATTACAGCAAGAACAAGAACAGCATCGTTTGAGAACACAGAGTTATCTATTCAATTTATTGATGTTTTGTGTACTAAATATCAACATTAACTTTCATTTGCAGGTTCAAAACAGTTGTTGGATCTAGGTGTATTAAAATAGTACCAGGTAATTAAAGTTAGTTTGTACAAACCTTTTGTACCAACGGAAGGGCTGGTCTCAATTGGCAAGAGGGGATGTCACTGGCACTGGAGACAATAACAAGGTACTGGTACCTTACCAAACATGTGAATTCACGTTTTTGGTCCGATCATAGCTGTGATGACAACATATACACAGTTGAGTCTCCACAAAGTATTTTGTAAAAACCGAGAGTTACCAGATTCGCTGACACTTTCATTCATTCAGTGTCGTTTCGTAAAATTGGATTTCTCGCCTATCGCCAATTTGTAACAAACGTCAGTTCTGATGAGTGTCGTAACTTTCTTATTTCGACATTTTGAGACCCATAATTTGACATGAAGGTAGAATAGGGCAACATAATCCAGAATACGGTAAAATAGGAATTCGTGTATTTACATGCAAAACACAAATAGCGTGCCATTTCTTACTGTGAACAGCGATTTATGTGTAATAGAGAAGCACATTTCAAAAAGGAGAAATGTTGAGCCAAATTTGGGATGTCATTCATAGGCAAAAAAATTTCCATGTTAACTTATGGTAACTATACACTGCCCAGTTGCTGTACGTAGGTACATAGCGACAGGATTCGCACAGCGTACCGTACTTACAGTGTCTACCACTCCTAGTCCGAGGCCCTTTTTCTCTGCCATTATAGCTGTAGCCCGACCACACGCTGTAAGTACACTGTGCGAATCCTGTCGCTACGTACGTACAGCGACTGGGCTGTGTATAGTTACCATAACTGGAAATTTTTTTGCCTATGAATGACATCCCAAATTTGGCTCAACATTTCTCCTTTTTGAAATGTGCTTCTCTATTAATTACACATAAATCGCTGTTCACATTAAGAAATGGCACGCTAATAAAGTGTTTTGCATGTAGATAATACGCGAATTCCTATTTTACCGTATTCTGGATATGTTGCCCTATTCTACTTTCATGTCATTAAATTATGGGTCTCAAAATACATAGGTCTAAGATACCTACCATACCTCAATCGCATTCTGAATACACCTTCTTGTGAATCTGCATGTAGCCTTTCTCCACATATGTGAGTATTAACAATCTCAGGCAAACTCTGATAGGCCTATAAGCATATCTTTTAGTTTAATAGAAAAATGTTAGGGTGTGGCATAGGACACCTAACAAAATTACTAATCTAGGCCTACTATCAGTATTACTAAATAGTAGGCCAATAGTGTGTGTAGATCCTCTAAGTGACATCTCTATCAATTAATGTTACACTAACAACACTAAACACTGTAACAGTTGTTATAGGTCCTACTCACACTGAACTAGTATGACTATGATGAGGTCTTCCGAGTTTCACAAATTTATTACCGATCCAGCCGAAGTGAAATGACATCTCTGTCGTTCAGCCCCTATCTTCTAGTGTCTTGAGGGGAATTGGGACTCTACATTTTATTTTTCTGTCACCATCTCCATACTCTGTCACTGGTTTTCATGGTCTTCCTCTTCTTGGAGTCAGATCTCTCGCTCTCCACCTGCGGCTCCATTGTTAGTGTGGATGGTATTTATACGCAGCCAGCAGATCAGAGTTCAAGCGGGCGACCCGTGCCAGCTACAAGCTGCCCGGCGGATCCCGGGAAATGCACCGATAACGCTCGCTAGCCAGTGAACAGGCACCCGGGTTTCGCCTCGCAATAGGGGCGATATCTTGGGCTTACTTTTCGCCGAGGAGAAGGCAATACATCAACGCTGTGCCAAAATCGGACAAAAGAGGGAGGCAAAAACAACACTTGAACGGAGAGCCTCTAAGCCGACCCCCCGTGATTTTGACAAGCGTTACATGTAACGCTCTTCAAAAAATCATAGATATCTTCATAATGCCGTATTTTTCATCGATTCTTTTTCATTGCTTAGTCCTTTCATAGACATTGGTCCTTGTTTTTGCCTGTTTCACTTCATGAAATAGCACTTTTGCATTTTGGGTTCCAACACTCCTCCCCAGTCCCTTTAAAGGGAAACCAAACTCTGTGTTTGAGTTGGCTGTAGTGAGAAGAGTCAAAATTTCCTTGTACCCAGTCAAAACCTTTAAGACTATGAAAGTTTAGAGTTGAACATGTTTGCATTAAACAGTAAAACTAGGCAAGGTACTGATGTGACTTCCTGACAAATAGTTCGCGAAAGAGAAATTATTGAGCAGTTTGATGTTTACTCTTGTTAGCTGTCATCGTCATGCTCATTGTTGCTGTTCAGATTAGTAAATCTGTAGGGTATTGTGAAGACTTGCGTGTGAGATAATGCCTGGGCCTCGTGCTTGTCTTCTACCCCTAGTTGCCAGTGCATGTGATGTGAACAACGGAGGCTGCAGCAACCTGTGCCTACTGAACCAAGAGGGTGGTAGGACTTGTGCCTGCCCAAACAACTTCTACCTGGCGACTGATGGGGTCACCTGCGTCTCAAACTGCACGGGAAGTCAGTTTGTCTGTGCCAACGACAAGTGCATTCCTTTCTGGTGGCGCTGTGACGGAGAGAACGACTGTGGGGACAGGTCTGATGAACCAGCTGACTGTCGTAAGTTTACTGCAGGCCTCATGGTATACTGTTTTGTATATTAGTGGTGATGGTGAATTCTTTAATTTGATTGGTCAATCAACCAGGTAATGTATCCCATATTCTGTGAATGAGGTCATTGCCCCTATTGTATTTTATGTTTTGCATTGTTGTTCATGGACCGTTTCAGTTTACTGCAAGCTAGAAGCACCAACTGTACTGCAGCAGTTATGAAAGAAAGACAAAAGAAGCATAAGTGGTTGGTAGACCAAAGATTCTTAAACTTGCATTGGGAGTTTATAATTTTGTATAAAATTTACAAATGAGATTACACTGGGATATACAGTATCTACAATCTGATGGCATATTCCATTCAGCCTTAGGCCTCATGGAATATGGCACCAGACCATATATATTTCCTGTATTTCATTAACAAACAAGGGCAAGTAATAGTGCCTTGGTTCGCTGCTTTTTTTAAAGTGGTGTCGTGATATTGTGAGATGTGTACATTATTTAGCTGTTTACTTTTCAAGAAAACGGGGAATATGAATTCTTAGATTGACCCGAAGAAGTTAAACATTTTGTGTTTCTCTTTTCAGTGTTTTTGCATTGGTGATGGTGACTGGGCTGCAATGCCCTGATTTCTCCATTGTATTACCATTGACCTTAACTCGACAGCCACATGACATGTGTTTTTGTTCTATCAGGTGAGTTTCACTGCACACCAGGACAGTTCCAGTGCCACAACTCCACTGAGATGGCTCCAGAGTGCATTAACCCCGCCTTCATCTGTGATGGGGAGAATGACTGCCTAGATGGCTCCGATGAACTCAACTGTAGTAAGTAACAGTCAGGCTGCCAAATCTCCCTGATTCTGCAGGAGGCTTCTTGAAAACTGAACTATTTACCTCCACCAAGGGAGGAAATTATGATTTCATTGGCATTTGTTTGTTTGTTTGTTTGTTTGTTTGTTTGTCTGTGTGCAAAATAACTCAGGAAGTTTTGAACAGATTTGGATAAAACTTAAAGGAAAGGTTGAGAATGATACAAGGAACTGATGATAAGATTTTGATAGTGATCCGGGAATTTTTACGAATTTTTGAAGGATTTTTAATCTTTTGGCAGATACGTGTAGAGTCAGTGAACTTGGGAGTTCAAGCTGAAAGTATTTGAGGTTTCCATACGTGCACTAAAGTGTGTGCTCTGCTTGGGCTAGGCGCCGCGTAACTGGAAGCTGATGATGTAAACAAAAGGCTTGTATATTGGGAAATTGGACGATTGTCAGCATGTGTGTATGGGTGGAAATTAGCTCCTTGGTGGAGGTCTGCACTCTCAGAGTGCTTTTTGGTAGGTTTTCATGTCCTGACAATCAAATACAAAGGGCTCCCTGATTTGGTCGTGATTTTGGCCCATGTACGCGATTTGCATGTACAGGTAACACAAGTATCCTCCTGATTGCACTTTATCACCCTGATTTGGATTTGGGGATGTTAATTTGATGTCACAAGTGACTTTTATGTGGAGAAACTGTGGCGGGGGGTTGGGGGAGAGAGACAAACAAATTACCAAAAAATTTTACCACAATTTACACAACTTGAACTCCCAAGTTCATGCAGCAACACACATAAATTGTGTGTGTGTGTTTTGAACACAAATGTGCAGGGATTTAGGAGCACATAATAGTGATATGCAATAGGCTGAAGTCCTCATAGTTCTATTTACACCATAGTTGTACCTTAAAGAGCCGCAAATGTTGATCAGTCGTTCATTGCTTGTAATGTACTGTATTTTGTCTCCCCAGGGACACATGCTTGTCTCCACAGTCAGATCAAATGTAAGAAGAGCAACAAGTGCATTCCTCGGGCATTCAAGTGTGACGGTGTGCAGCACTGTGAGGATGGGGAAGATGAGGAAGGCTGTGGTAGGTATCCATCACCATCACCATTATTAACATTACCATGATTGGTATCATCTTCATCAACGTTATCGTCGTTGGTAACAACGTCATCATCATCATCATCAACATCATTATCAGTATCATTGTTATCAAAATAGCAATCACTGATTTCATAGTCATCATCATCGACATCATTTTCATCATCATCATCATCATAATTATCAGTATTATCACTATCATCAGAGTCATCGACATCGTCATCATCATCACTATTGTCTTAACATCATCATCATCATCAACATCGTCATCGTCATCAACATGAAAATATACATCATTTAACGTGATAAACATCATCATCACCTGTATGCCTACTGTATGTACCATCACCCTCTTCATGCTTTGGATCTCTCTTTTCTCCATCCTGCTCTCTTCCATATCTCGGTCACTCTATCATTCACTCAGTCTATCTTACCTCGTTATGTTGTCTCTCTTTTCACTCCCTTTGTCTCTTTCTCTGTCTGTCTGTCATCCCTACTCCGTGTCTCTCTTTGTCTGCCTTTGTCTCCGCTTCAATGACTTGGTTTTGATAACTGGGGTAATTCACACTGTATTTATGGCTAATTTTTGTTATGCATGGAAAAAATGAAGAGAACGGTGTTGGGGTCTCTTTTTGTGTCGTAATAAATGTGTCCAGTTTTTTTCATATGATTATATGTTACCCATAATGTTAATTGATATTTCATTGCCATGGTAAGTTCAGCTTAACTGATTACCTTTGTAGTGTGATGATATTACTTGTAAGTTCCTGAAGGACCTTAGTACCAAGTAAATCAGAAAATTGCATTAATGTTAACTTCAGTTCCAGTATAGATACTGTAAAAGTGGAAATTTTCGCGCATTTCGCACAACCAGAAACTAACACGAATATAAAAGCATGCGAATATTATTACTTGCCATATGTTTCAGTAGTTGATGTCTTGATTCCGCGGATTTAAAAACATGCAAAACTCTTCTTACCCGGCTGAGCGCGAAAAATTAGTCACACGAAAATATCCACTTTTACAGTAAGTGAGTTCACTTATAGTTGGAGAGTGTCCACCATGTGTCTTCGTTCAGAATGAAATGTTCTAGTAAATGAAAAGTTTATCAGATAATTGGCAACCTATGTGCAAATCCTTTCTGAAATATATTGAGTATATTTGATGAAAAAAAGATGTATGTTCCGCATGGCATTTAAAAATGAAATGCTTCACTCTTGTTCGGCATAATACCTTGTTTTAAGTTTTTTAACACACTGTGTTTGTGACCAATGTATGTCAAAGTTCATGGGAATTTCTAAATGTCTTTATAGGGAATGGATGTACTTCATGCCTAAAGAAATGGGATACATAAAAATCTACGACAGTAAACAAACTGAGAGCAACCCATACTTAATGATATTTATATACCTGTAATTAAGAAGAGATACATTTTAGACATACCTCTTTGAAGATGCACAAGCAGGAGTAGACATTATGTCATTCTGTTGTCATGGTAGTTGTTCTGTCATATTGACTCTGTTATCAGGGTCCCGTTTCATAAAACTTGTCAGTAACAACTAGCACATTTCTATGTCTAATTTGCTCTCAGCCAATCAGATGCAAGGATTTCAGTAACTTGTAACAACTATCGTAACTCATATCGATAAAAAGTTTTATAAAATGGGGCCCTGGAGTGTGGAATCATATGCTGGTTGTAGATTCTATATGAAGTACTGTTTTCCTCGTGCCAACAGCCCAAGTCAGTTGCCGTGACGACCACCTACAGTGTGCAGACAACCATCGCTGCATCCCCCTGGTATGGCAGTGTGATGGGGAGAGAGATTGTGAGGATGGCACGGATGAACCAGATTTCTGCAGTGAGTCTATAAACTGCTCACCTTTTCTTTTCCGGATGATTAATCTTCGGGGTGCCATATTCTTTTCCTCTTCTGCATTATAGAAGGCAAAGTCAGTGTGCACAAACCTATCTGGTAAATTTGCGGAGATTGCAAGAGATATGCCCGATGGTCAGGGCTGAATGCTGGGAATACCAAACTGGATGCAATGCCAACCATATGCATCCACCATTTCTGAATATATGACACATTGTTTTCTTGAGATTAGGGGGAAGTCAACCCTGCAATTGTCGTTTCTTAGTAGAAAATGTACTCTTGTATGTCTTACATTATATTTTGAGTTTAATAGAATGTATTACCAAAATTGATACAGCAGTAGAGAAGTGTACGGTATTCACATTTTTACATCATATTCCCATTAGATATTTATGGTACGTTCTACTTGCAATGATTGCGTTCACAGATACTCATACAATTTCAGTTATTTTGCGTATTTCTGTGATTCACCAGTATTTACCTTGTCACATCTGTATATGCAATGAAGTCACAAGCCTTCCCCTAGCCTGTTTATTAATAATGATAATGATTGTTGGTTTTGATGTACAAGTAGTGCGTTTCAGACTTGTTTGGCATTTCAGTGGCCTTTACAGTCTATCATCACTGTATTCCTTGTTGATATCTATCAAAAAGTCAAGGAAATAGAAATGGAGAGGATTTGTTTCACAGTAGTGTGACTCTCTCTTTCATGTTTTGATTATTCTTTTCTTTTCCACAGGTTTGATGAATATATACAGTTTTTAATGATTTTATGCTCATTTTGTCTGTTTCCTGTCAGAAAACCGCTCCTGCCCGACAAATGAGTTTGCCTGTGAGAGCAATGGCCGCTGTATTCCCCTGAGATGGCAGTGTGATGGGGAGAGGGACTGTGTGGATGGTTCCGATGAGAAAGAGTCAGAATGTCGTGAGTGATTGCTTCATAGTCTGGTATTCATCAAAATCACTCACAGATGATATCTCTTTGCTTATCAGGCTTTAAAGGACAAGTCCACCTTCATATACATAAGGATTGAGAGAATGCAGCAATATTAGTAGAACATATCAGTGAAAGTTTGAGGAAAATTGGACAATCCGTTCAAAAGTTACGAATATTTTAAGTATCTGCACAGTCACTGCTGGAAGAGAAGACTACTACAGTGTATGATGTCACATGCGTACAACTATATAAGCAAAATAAAAAGAGAATTTCACAAAACTTTACTTTTTGAATAAAGTGCACATTTCTTTGACTTGCTACTGACGTATGTTAAGGGTAATATTATTCCCCCTGCCTTCTGAAAGAGAGAAGTTGAGTGTTCTTTTGTTATGCGAGATAAATGGAAATATGTTGAATTTTCTTTATTCTTTCTTTATATCGTTGTACTCATGTGACATCACAAGCTATAGTAGTCTTTTCATCCAGCCGTGAGTGAGCAGAAACTTCAAAAATTCATAACTTTTTAACGGATTGTCCGATTTTGCTCAAACTCTCACTGATGTGTTCTACTAATATTACTGCATTCACTCAACCCACATGTCTATGAAGGTGAACTTGTCCTTTAATAACAGCACATTGAATTAATTTCAGGTTGCAGATACTAGAGATCATCAAAAATAGCAATTGTCACCACATATTTATTGACATAGAATATTTTGACAGGACTTGTCACTACATATTTATTGACATAGAATATTTTGACAGGACTTGTTATTTCTTGTTATTGTAATCATTTGTCTTATTTAAATCTGCTGTTGGCATCCAGTTCTTGAGGTGAACTTTAAGAATAGTCAGCATTCTTGAAATCTTATCCTTTGTGTTACTGCTAAAAAAACCCAACAACAACAACAAACAAACAAACAAACAAAAAACAGAAAATGAAGATGACAAGATTCCAGAAAGTGGTATGATGGCTAAGCACAAAGTTTATGAGGCAAGGCCAATTTTCCATCCTGTACTTGGCTTATATATTGTGCATTTCTTTGGCTGAAGAGTCTGAGACGTCATGCTTGTAGAGATCATGTCCAAAGGAATGCATGATGAAATTTCCTTCTGTGTCTCTGTATGTTGACAGATGACCAGTCCTGTCCTAGCGACATGTTCCGTTGCAGCAACTTCCGCTGTGTGCCGCGGCCATGGAGATGTGATGGTGACGATGACTGCGGTGATAGTTCCGACGAACGCAACTGCAGTAAGTGTTTAATAGAGATCATAGTGCATGAAGGAGTTGTATTTTTGTTAAACCTGCATAAAACATCTGTTGTTGAACTGTCTTTGTAACCATGCACTGGGTGTATGAAGCAGCCATGAGGAGACTGTGTGTCTTGAGAAAAGATGAAATTAGCCATTTTGCAAACTTTTGAACCATTTACGAATAGTTAGAATGTTGGTACTGAAATAAGTTATTTTGTTGCTTGTGTAAAGATTAGATGACACTGAACATCCACAGAGGAAGTTATATGAATCCAGAGAAGAAATTGATTTGGTGATCTCTCGAACAAGCTGCTCAGATTCCTATTAATGTGGACAGGTAAACTTTAAGAAAAAGAAAAGAATTGAAGTGAAAAAAAAAAAAAGCCTGGAGTGTCTTCAGTGAATTAAACTGTTAAATTTGATTGTATTCTTTCAGTATTCCCCGTGATCAGAGTTTGTGTTCACATTTTAATTATATCAATATCGCAGGTAATTTGTGCCCACCGAATAACTTCCAGTGCGCCAACAATGAATGCATTATGATGGAGCTCAAGTGCAATGGAGACAAAGACTGTTCCGATGGCTCGGATGAAAACCCGGACATCTGTCGTAAGTTGACTCACAGCCATTGTAATATCGTTAAACAGAGTTAATTTGGCTCGTGCCAAACATAACAATAACAAGAAAAATTATATGGTTACTTTGCACCAAAGTTCACGGTAATTACTTTCGGGGTCTTTTAGTACGTAGGTCCCTTAGATACGACATTTGGTCCCTAAAGGGCCCAGGAAAAGGGCCCCAGAGCAAAATTTGAGTGAATGTCAAATATCACATTCAGAAGATTTTCGGCTAAGTTGTACTGTACAGTCAACCTTGCCTAATTCTACCTCGCGTAAGTTGTATAATCGCCAAAGTCGAAGGTCTATTCAAATCTTCTTTTCTTTATATGTTATTGATTGTAAGTCAAAGCCATTTCTTCAGTCCAAATAGATTTGACTTAGGCAAGGCTGACGGTATTTACATTCCTTTAGAAATGAAGAAAATAAGTTTTAGCACTAACAGGCCATTTTGTCTTCTATGTGGATTACATTTTGATGAGGAGTGAATTATTTGATTAACATTTTAATCTGCATGCCCGATGTGTATCAGTCATCACTTTGAAGGGCTCAGAATTATACAAAGTTCCGCAGTCTGTAGGTGTTGTATATGCTACGTGATTATAAAAACTAAAAGTATAGTACATGTATGCCTCCTCCAAACCAAGTAGTGGGATTATTGATGATACCAATTTAGGGCAGGGAAAACAAGTGTTCATTGCTCTTCCAGAGTTGAACTCAGTTGCCCCCTATGTAAGTATTTCTGCAAAATGCATTCTCATCAGATTTGAGATCACACTTGGGAGTAGGGGACACAAAGTTATTCAAATGGGAAATATGGTCTCCATAGGGGCCTACGTTCAGGGTTATTAATTATATTAATTAATTATTTAATTAATTATATTATTAATTTTTGTGTGTTTTGGAATTTACCGATGGCACCAGACTAGTAAAATTTACAAAAATAAAAACACAGCAAAATATATGGCATTTACAGTTTGGAGCAGTTATGATTAATTTGTATTGTGTGTAGATACCTTTATGAGTAAAGGAGGATACTTTTTATTGGATCCCGTAGAGGGTGCTATGATGATAGACGTAATGATATACCAGGGACAGGCACCACAAAGTAATTGTACGAGGGTCATACATGTATGTGCCATCCCTGGCTCTTATTGGGTGCACTGTGGCATAGTAGACACGACATGTGACTTTCAGTCAGAGATCCCAAGTCCCATGAATAGTGCCTACATCCTTGAACAAGATGTTTTTACCCACCACGTCCCTGTCAACCCAGGTGTATAGACGGGGACCTGGCCATGCTTGGGTAATAATGATATTAGGGCCCTCTGGTAGAACAGTGGCAACACTGAAGAGGCTACCCTGGATGGATGAGACATTATTAGTGTGTTTTTCCATATCAGTGGGAGAAAAAGAAAATGTGACCTGCCATGACAAAAGAATCCGAAAGTCACTGACGGCTGAGCCGTGAATATTGAGTTTGAAGTCAGATCATCAAAATCAGTCAGAACCATCAAATTTCTGTTGTTGGCATAATTTTGTAGTCTAATATTTTGTCTATCATCTGCCGAAATTTTGAAGCTAAATGATCAAGGAAAAGGCAAGCAAATATTTTTTTCCTGGGCCATGATTTTCAGACTTTCAACGGAACGGAAACGCGTCTGAAGATTTGGATTTAGCGCCAAAGATAGACTTTGCCCCTAACAACAAGGAGTTATCTTATTGGATCGGTCAGTGCGTGGCATCCTAGATGGTTACTTATTGGTTATGCGTAGACTGCTGGCACTAAGCTTAAATGAACATTGCGGAGGTTGCTAGGAGCATACATTCTATTGTTAAAGGTGAAAACTGCCTTACCTCCCCCTGAGCACAATTGTGTCACAAGGAAAACTTTGTATGCTGATTTCTTAGACCACTCAACATAATCTCATAAAATCGATATCTCTGTAACCGAGTGCTTTTATTAGTCATGTTATACAGCTGTATGTGAAATTATAGCAGAAGAGAGAGGGAATAATGTCATGTCACTTTCAGAAAATCGACCTCCCCCAACTTTCGGATCCTTTTGTTGTAGCGGGTCACAAATATGGGAATACATTTTCAATTAAGGTCGGTGCCTTGATACATTTCACTTTGTTTTCTGCAAGCAGCACAAGAGGAGTGTACCAGTATGGAGTTCCAGTGTGATGATGGTCGCTGTATCTGGGGACGTTGGCAGTGTGATGGAGATCCAGACTGTAATGATGAATCAGATGAGAAAAATTGTGAGCCACCCTTTCTGAATTTTACTTATATCCTTGTCAAAATGACTGCATGATTGTGCCAGGGATTTTTAAATGTTGGTAGTAGATTTTTTGCATACCAGATGTAGAGGTTCAAGCAGGCTTTTACAAACATCATTATTGTTTGAACATCATTTGTAGGGTAGAAACTTTGTAATATTGTATACTTTTCTCTGTAGAAGTGTAGAGGTTTTTGTTGTAAACAAACTTGACTGATCCTGACAGTAGAATGGACTCTCTGAGACATTTTAATCCATTAAGGACAAGCTGATTTTTCCATGATACTCATTTTCCATGGACAACTACCTGAGTATACTCGGGACTAGCTTTCAGCGGGTTAAAGGGATGGTACAGTTTTGGTTGGAAAGGACTTAAGGTTTTCAACATTTATTGATGATATTATTTTTCAGACAATGATAAACCTCAGGTTTGAGTTTCTTCAGTTTGTCTCCCTCTACAAATTCACCCCTCTGAATAATATCTTTCTTTCAATGATAAACCTTTTATGAAATATGAAAGAATATATGATTCTAAGAGGAATTCAAAGTTCATTTGATAAAAATTTGTTTTGAAATAGCTGAGATATCTGAAATAAACCGAAAAAGAAACTAATGTTAACAAAAGATGGGACTCACCTTTTACTTTATGAGTGCTTTGCTTTGCTTTGTTGGTATCTCAGCCATTTCAAAATCAATTTTCATCAGATGAGCTTTGAATTCCTCTTCAAATTGTATGCTCTTTATTAACATTTCATAAAGTGGTTTGTAAGTATCTTGAAGAAAGTTAAAGGCTGAATCCTCATGTCAACCAATACTACGCCATCCCTTTAATGTAAATTTCATAACATGTTTCTGTTGGGAATATTACAGGTAAATCATTTGAATTTTGTAGGAGTTTTAATCGAGGTTGAAATCATTTTTTTTTTCTTCATTGCGTGAACTTATTTGAATGATAGAAAAATCCAGAAAAGAGATGGCCAGATAATCAAGATGGAACTGTCAAACCTACATGTATGTAATGTATTTTCTTTCTCTCTCTCTCTTCTCTAGGTCAGGACAAGTCATGTCATGACAATGAGTTTCATTGTGACAACAACAGGTGCAAACCCGAGATATGGCGATGTGATGGGGAGGATGACTGTGGAGATGGGTCAGATGAAAATCTGGAAATGTGTGGTAAGACTCTCTGAAGTATAATTGTATAGGCCCATGTAGGTCCCCTGTCCAGACAAACCCCACTGAAGTAAAGGGTCTGCCTGATTCCATTTTTAAAGGGGGAGCCCTACAACGCATCATACAGACTTGCTGTGAAAACAGCCTGACAGCTGAGTGGGAGTATTTCAACCCGTTTATAAATCAAACAAACATGCATTCCTGCAATGGTCTTTTAAGAAAACAAACAGACACTCTATGTGAGTGGTGTAGTGAGATATGACAGATGAATGAAGGTCATGACTTGTCAAAGATGTGTGTGAAATGTCAAGTATGGAGTCAGATAGTGTCAAGCAAAGTACGTGTAGCATCTCATGTATGACTCTGATATTGTGTCAGAACTCCTCCTATATCTGAAGTGATGCAGATGCACTTATGACACACATGAAGAGGACACTTTGCATGGCACTGAGCCATGTAGAATGTATATCAAGGTTGTGATATTATTCCTGTACAGATTAGAGTCTTTTCCCTTTATTTTTTTTTTTTTTTCTGAAAAGAAGTTGATACAACATCTCACACAACTTGTTTGCTGTTTGCAGTAAGATATGTTGGATGAATCACCACTTTTTACCTATCACAGCTTTATTGTCTTTTTTGTTTTTGGTTGTTAACTTGTGTTACCAATGTAAACCCTAACTTTATTTGAAATCTGAGTTTGTGAGGGATTCTTATCTTATGTATCATGTGATAAACCTGTCACACTGCTGTAACTTAGAGGTTAGTGTTAGTGAATGTGCATTTTTCAGTCGCGTGTCATCTTAATGGCTCTAAAGGACTCAATAGGCTGTCTATCAGCCTGTCTTGAGATGGTGCTGTGGGCTATTATTGAGAAATTTGTATGTGATATGAAGAAAGCACCACCCTAATGTCTTTTTCTTTCCATTCTGTGTCGTTTGGACTACAGCTACCATGCATTGTCCTGTCTCCAAATACCGCTGTGCAAATCACATCTGCATCAATTCACGCTTTGTCTGTGATGATATTGACAACTGTGGTGATGGCAGTGATGAACAGTTCTGTGAGTATCAAAAGAAGAGCTCTTTGTTTTTTTGAAAGAAATCTGAGTTTTGTTCTTTTCCTTCCTAAGTTTCTTTTTATATACATTCAGAAACCTGTGTGAGAAAAAAAAATATGGCAATAGAAAACATCCAAACTGATTTGGAAATAATGAAATGCTTGTAACTTTATCTCTCTGATCTCTCTATGTGATTCACCATGTACAACTGTACATTGTACTTGTGCCTTGAAAATTTCTCATTCATGTCATGCAGCTAAGTATGAGTTGTAGTAGATCCAGTGCTTTTTTTTTTTGTCGAAATATGATCAGTTTCTACAGTCCTTTCATAGCTATTTGGAAAATATCTATGTTGTCATATTATCAATATAGTATATTTTGTTGATTTAATGAATCCCATATGATATAAATTATATTTTGGTCCCCTCATTAGAGTACTAACAAATTTAAGAGATGCATCGATTATAAATTTTTATATCGAGGTGTGACATTTAGTGTTGTGTTAGTAAGGTTGACTTTAACTCTATTCTGCATATGTCTTCAAGTTAATGATGTGCATGAACTGTGATTATGAATGTGTGTGACATCTTTGCCCTGTACTCCATGTGCAAGAAGACTCTATTTCCCCTGAAGAAGTAGACAATCATATTAGTTACGTTCAGACGGTGATCCTTGATTCAAGAATAAACTAACTTTGACGATAAGCACTATGGGATGCCAAGAGTCATATGGTCAGTATTGTTTCAAAATTAGTCATTTTGGCAACGAAATGGCCATTTCATGTAGAAATCATCTGTATGACGCTTGGCACCCCGTAGAGCTTATCCTCAAAGTTGAGGATCACCATCTGAACATAACTATTGTTTTTCTCACAAATGGTTT
The DNA here is from genome assembly GCF_040938485.1 of Diadema antillarum. NCBI lineage: Eukaryota > Metazoa > Echinodermata > Echinoidea > Diadematoida > Diadematidae > Diadema > Diadema antillarum. The sequence goes on from NW_027270960.1 coordinate 9,483,551, forward strand.
AGAAATTGTAATAGTCCATGGTATTGATTATCACTATTAAAACAGCATGATAAACTATGCTACCAGACCAATGAGTGTGTCTGCTGTGCAATGATATTTGACATTATAATCTGATATATGTGAATGAAAAATACCACAGGTGATGAGCCTCCCATACCGTGCATTAGCTCACAGTTCCAGTGCAGAAATAACCGCTGTGTGGATTCGGGCCTGCTGTGTAACGGTGTGGACAATTGCGGGGATGGATCAGATGAACGGGGATGCAGTGAGTAATCTTCTTTCTTATCACCTTTTACTCTTAACCCATCGAAGACTAGCCTGAGTATACTTGGGTAGGTGTCTATGGGAAATGCTTGTTATAGCAAGATCAGCTCGTCCTCAATGGGTTAAAACATATGAGCTGTTGTGATCTTTGGGTCTAAACAATTCCAAGAGACTTACTATAAAGCTGTTTGTTTCGTGAGGTTTAATTTTTGCAAATTTTGTGAATCCCTGGTGGGTTGCAAATTTAACAACACGTCAAAATATTGCTACATGCTAGAGTATTATTGCACTTATGATAGCCTCGGCATCAAATTGCAAAAACAGCAGCGTGTGAAAATATCAGTGACCTCCTCATTTGCAAAAAAAATATCTGTATGCAAAAATTACAGCTTTTACAGTAGTATATTCAAGACACAACTTTGTATAATGGGGAAATGACATGGGATTGTGAAGTATTCTGGAAGAGAAAATGTTATAACCAAAAATGAAAAGTTGTCTCGTGGTGGAATGGTTTTCTGAGCTAAATGAATGAGAATATTGTCTGTGGAGTTCCCTCTCTGTGCCATGTAATATTATGATTAGTCATCAAACTTGGAAATCATTTTGGTAATAACAAGACAGCTTTTTCTTTTTCTTTTTTTAAACCGTGCTTTCGGGATCAATGCATAGAAGAACCTCAAATAATCACAATATTTTATTATATGTCATAATGCTGTCACGACATGACTGCTTCAGGCAAATGAAAACTATTTGATAATTACATGTATGTGCTATTAAAGCAAACAGCTTTGAGTTTTACAACAAAGATATGAATCGACGTGCAGTGCTCTGTGACTTGTGACTTCATTTCTTTCATTTAGGGGGCAACTGTAATAACAGCAACATTGAGTGTTCCCACAAGTGCTCTTTGGTGAATGGCAGCTACTACTGTACCTGTCACTCAGGCTTTGAGCTACAGCCAGATGGGGTGTCATGTGGAGGTACGTCAAGTGTGATGGGGCTAGAAGTGGTGGTTCCATGGCATTTGCTCCTGCGACAATTGCTCTCAGGAAATATATGCACACCATAAGCCAAACATACAAAACCTACCCACAAACATAACCCTAACCCTAAAGCGAATCCTCACTTCAAATTGAACCTAAAACCATATCACAACCTTAACCCTCACCCCAAGTCCATGGAGACAATATTAAAAGACCAGAGCAAATGTCACAGGAGTAAATGTTGTGTCACCACCCAAGAATGATGATGATGATGATGATGATGATGATGATGATGATGATGATGATGATGAAGGTGATGATGATGATGATGATACCAATGATGATGATGATGATGATGGTGATGATGATGATAATGGTGATGATGATGATACCAGTGATGATGATGATACCAATGATGATGATGATTATACCAATGATGATGATGATGATGATGATGATACCAATGATGATGATGATGATACCAGTGATGATGATGATGATGATACCAATGATGATGATGATTACACTAGTAGCAATGATTAAACTTTGATTTGAAGTATAGTGGTCACGTTACAGAATAAGGAGATGCTCACTGCAAGGTGGCAGCTGAAGTTATGATAAAAAAAGATATATATTATATCAATAAAATATCATGATGACAAAGATAATGGTGGTGGTGATGTGGAGATACCAGTGGTGATGATGATGATGAGTTCTTTTCTAATGATAGTTAGGAGTAGATTTCAGGTTGGACGAGAAGATTGTGTAATGACTGTGAGCCTGTGAACTGCTAGCAGAAGTTGATGGCACTCGAAGTGTCCATTCATCCACCAGCTGTAAGTTATTTCATGGCAGATGTGAATTTGACGTGAGATAATTTAAGTCTTGAGATTGGTAATTTCTGAGATCTTCATATCATACTGTACATGTAGAGCTGTTTGTTCTATACATGTAGCTGTAAGGATCCATCAGTGGAAAACAAATACATGCTGATATGACAACTGAAAATCTTGCTTTATGTGTCATTTATGTTGCAGACATCAATGAGTGCAGACAGTTTGGTGTTTGTTCCCAGGAGTGTGAGAATAAGCAGGGTTCGTTTGTCTGTAGCTGTGTAAAGGGTTATCGGGAGAACCGGCAAAATGGCACCACCACATGTCGCGCAGAGGGTAAGTACTGTCAAACCAGATTTTTTTCATGTGCTTTCTAGTTTCACAAATATCGCGAGAGCCAGGATTCGTGAGATTCAAATTCAAGCGAAAGTTCTTGTTTACACTACATGCATTGAATGCCAGTGGAAATTTGGATGAATTTCATGCCGTGGAAAAGGCAGTCAGCTCCAATATGCAAAATGTTTCATGCTGGGAATATTTCTTGCTTTACAGAATGTCACAGAACCTCTAGTATGTGAGCAAAGGGGTCAAGGGTCAATTAGAGTGAAAGTCATACAGTCTTAAGTAGGCCTTGGGCTATCTATGGTGTCTGAACACATTTCTGCTTTCTATGACTGAAACTGTACATGAAGTAATGACATGATTCTGTAAAGCATTGCAGTTCCATGAAATACTGTGTACGCCATATATTTCGCGAGTCTAAATCTTCGGGAATCAGGAATTCCCAACGATTTCATGAGTGGTTGAATTCGCGATCGTGGAGTCCTGTACTGAACGTAGAAGTGTACACGTGAACGTCACATTCACATCCGGATCAGAGTCAATATTTTCATGTGTCTTTAATTTTGCGAAAAGTACCTGACTTGCGAAATTCGCGAAAATAAAAACCTCGTGAAATGTTCAGCGTATACAGTACTTGCTTTGTTTCTGTATAGGCAATAGAAAATAATCCTTCTTGTTAGGAAATGAATCCCTGCAGTTTGAATATTTCTAGGGTTTTACATATAATTTTTGGATGCTTATGATGGACAATGGAAGTGTCTCAGCCAAAATATGTCATGATAAAGCGGTTAATGGTTCCAATTAAGCAGTGAAATAACACATAATAAGTTTGTTACATTGAACAGGGTTCTCGCTAAAGCGAGCCCTGACTATTGGGTGAGCACTGTATACACATTACCAATAAATGATAATAGCATCATCTGTGTATGAGACGATAGCAGTGTATATATATATGATATCAGTTTTCACTGGACTGAAAACTTAACTCTTTCCTTGCAGGCCCAGAACCATATCTGTTTGTGGCCGAAGAGGGAGCCCTTCATCACATTGCGACACATAGCGCAAACTCCTTCTTCCGCGAGGACACGAGTGTTGATGTCGGAACTCGAATCGTGTCTCTTGACATCCACTACGCCAATGGTCACGTCTACCTCATGTCCGGCTTCAACGACACGGGGTTCAGGTTGTCACGGTTACCACTCAACAACGATGCCAGGAGAGAGAAGCGACAAGTGGATAACTCAATAGGGGCGGTGGAGGTTCGTCCTGCTCATACATTACAGAATTTCTTGTAGAACAAACCAAAGTCTAATATGTTGCCTGTAATAGAGATAGTTGAATGTTGAATGATTGCCTCAATGCATGTATACACAACTTCTAAAATTCATTAATAATGTATTATCTTGTTACAGTTGATGGCTGTGAAGGCTGTGATAGTTCATGACATTCCTGCATGAAAACAATGTAAAGAAAGTAGATAGAGAATTCCACATACTTTCATTTTTTTTATGACAGTAACACATTCCCTTTACTTGTTACTGACATATGTTAACTGTTGAAGACTAGGCCCGAGTATACTTGGGCAGGTGACTATGGGAAACGTATTATAGCAAAAGCAGCTCATCCTCAACAGGTTAAGGGTAATGATATTTCCCAGCTTGTTGAAAGAGGGAAGTCAAGTGCTCTTTCATTATGCGAGAAAAATGAAAGTATTTTCAGTTCTCTTTAAATTTTCTTTATATCGTTGTCCAGCAGTGATGTCACAAACTGTTGTAGTCTTTTCATCCAGTGATGGTGGCACCAAAATTTTAAAAATTCATAACTTATGAATGGCTTGACCAAAGTTCCTCAAACTTCAGTAATGTGTTCTACCAATAGACTGTCTAATTTGTATTAAATGATTGTCAATATTTTGTATTCATGAAGTTTATTAATTCTTCTTTAAAAGATCCTATGATTTGTACAGAAGAGAAAAGTATTTGTATGTTATGTATATCATGAAATTGCAGAAATAAATATCAAATATTTTAATCTTACATTCACTCAACCCAGACATAATGATGATAATGATGATGATGATGATAATAATAATAATAATAATGATAATAATAATAATGATAATAATAATAATGATAATAATAATAATAATAATAATAATAATAATAATAATAATAATAATAATAATGATAATAATAATAATAATGATAATAATAATAATAATAATAATAATAATAATGATAATAATAATGATAATAATAATAACAATGATAATGATAATAATAATAATGAAGAATAACACCTATACAGTGCTTATTACTGGCATTTCTAAGCAGATTAATATGGAAAAATATTAAATTAAAGTGTGGCATGTAATTGATTACCAATAATGTACATATTAAATCATATATCAAAACAATACTGTAAAACTTGATATATTCGCGGCATGAAATTTTCGCGAATTGGAGCCGACGGCCTTCTTCGCGGCATGAAATTTTCGCGAATTGCCACTGGCGTTCAATGCATGTAGTGTAGACAAAAACTTTTGCGTGCATTTTAATTTCGCGAATTTTGGCGCTCGCGAAATTCGCGAAATTAAAATGCACGCGAAAATTCCTTGTTTTACAGTATATTTGGGTATCATTCCCCTTTCATATGGCACACTGTGGAGTTCATTGTTGAGTTGAATGACATGCAACTACTGCCTGTGGGACATGATGAATACTCATTTCCCCACTGCACACACTTGTAGCTCCTGGAGCTGGATCGACCAGAGGGATTAGCTGTAGACTGGGTGGGCAACAAGCTCTACTGGACTGATAGCGCCCTCAACACACTCGAGGTGGCAGAACTGGATGGATCAAGCAGGCGGATTCTCCTGTCAAACTTTGTCGGATCACCCAAAGCTATAGTGGTACATCCCAAGAGGGGGTAAGTGCCACACACAAAAACAGACAAGTCCATATCACTGAAGGGGAGGACTAACTGTGCTTTAGAAAGTTGCATATCGCATATTGCATATTGCATCAATCCTTTATTTTCATTTTGCACACATTATTTTCAAGTTACTGAGTAAATACATTTACATTAAGATTTTCTTTTACATTTCATAAAAGTGAGAAGAAGAAGATCAAAATGGGTATTTGGCTACCTGCCCTTCGTGTAGGAAAACTCATATTCAGCCATTTGTTTATTAAACCCTTCATGTGCTCATTTTATATTCTATGCCATCAATTTAAAGATTCAGTGTTTGTTGGAGTTTCCCCTTGGAAACTTTTTCTAGCATAATGAAAGAATGTGTGTGTGTGTGTGTGTGTGTGTGTGTGTATGTGTGTGTGTACCACTTGGAGAATTCTTGATATTCTTCATCAATCTTTAGCACTGATGGCATAGATGAAGGAATACTGATTGTCCATCAAAATATGTATTGAACAAATGTAAGCAGAATGAAACTGACCAGAAATGAATAGAATTCATTAGTGGAAAAATGGAATCCCATTTTCTTTTGTCATTTCTCCACTAATAAAATATGTGACCTGTGACAACGATTTCAGGCAAAAGACGCAAGTGCAAATTCCCTCCTAGGCGGGGTACAAAGATTTTGACCATTATTTTTGTCGATTTTGGGTTTATGCAGAAATTGAATCTTTGATATATTTTCTACATCTACACTAAATTTCACAGCATAACACTAAGTTTTTCCTACCGAAAATGGAATTTTAAACAGCCTATGTTGGATCGCACTCGTCAGTTTCGATCTTCTTTCGAATGCCGTGCCACTATGCCCAGTGTTGCTATGGCGCGGCATCTCGTGTGTGCTGGATAGTGCGTCGCACACATTTACATAGTTTGGCTTTCGGAGATACGCCTTGCAGCGTATCGGAAATGTTTTGTCCACGCATGCGTGCTCCATTGTTGTTGCAACAATAGATACCAGTACACTCGGTCTTTACCGTACGCTCTTCGTTTGGCTTTCTATCCGAGCTTTTCTACCGCAATGTTTGACAACAGAAGTGAAACAAAACGTGAACAGCAACACGATGCAGCACTAACTTACGTAATGCGAAAATAGTTACGATGCGGAACATGGTTTAAGCGTATCAGAGTGGCAAATTGCCACACAAATCGTGCAACATACAATCGGAAATTGACTTCTTAATTGTGCTTGTGGTAAATACGACAGCAGGTTGACTCAAAAAGACAACAAAGAGAGAAAAGGAGTGGTCATTGAAATGACCAGTATTCACATAATACACCCAACATAGTAAACATCAAAATTGCACCTAACTATTAAAGTGAAGTCGTGTTTGATTGTTTGTTTGCTTGTCTGCTTGTTTACCGCACAATGCAACACCTGCACGGCTTGAAAAAAAAAAAAACAGGAAGCGATACCCTTTTCATCTTTTTGCCTTCGAAAGAGTTCCAATGATGAAATTTACGAGACAAATCAACGCTATGAAAACGTGATTTGTAAAGATGTGGATACGAATGTGCCGCCCGTTCCCGTGACATTATATGCACAGGCATAGCGTGTGGATGCTATTGAGTAATACATGCACCATACACACGTAACCAGCAGCTTGTAATTATCGTATCCGCCATCTTGACAGACGTACTGGTAAACAAACGGGATTGAAAAGCATTGTGCATTGGGCTCCATATGCCGAGTTCCGAAGAAGGTGCCCGGGAAATTTGACTCTCTCAGTTAGCCAGTCAGAAGCCGTTGTGGTTGCTAGATGTGGAGCTTAATCCCGATTGGCACGATTGTACGGATGGGTGATTCTCACCTCGCATCCCCGCTGGGCATTGTCTTCGAGCATGATGGGAATCTTTATAGCACGTTTTCTCGCAATTTTGTCAGGCTAACAAATCAAAAAGTGCATTATGTTTCGCTTAATATGACCACTTACAGTACCGGAGAATACAAGTGTTTTATATCAATGTAAAGCTTAGGAAATGGGCAATGTTATTCAATGAAAAAATGAATTTTCAAAATTCCCGACTTTTGCCTGAAACTATTGTCGCCGGTCACATATGTATTAAGTACAACATGTCAATGCATAAAACGTGTCATTTACAGTATTTATAGCTGGATGTTTCAGGATTACTCTAAATACAGTTCCAAGAGATACATAATGTACACCAGTCTAGGGCATAAACTGTCTGCATGACATTGGCGGAGGGCTAGATACGTCATGCGAAGCATCCACAGTGCATGCTGTATTTGTTGAAATAGATTTTCAATTGAATTCTTTTGATAAATTTATTTCTTGCTTCTCATAATGGGATACATTATGAATTATAATGGACACAAAATATTGCACGTTGACAATTGCAAACAAACAAGAAAATATATACACATGATATACATGCATTAGTTGTGATGGCAATTGGTCAATATCATGGCTACTACTAAAACACCGATCAATTCAGTGCTTATTTACGTCGAAGTAGGGCAATTTGTCAATCAGTTGCAATAAACAGCTCAACTTGTACAAATGTTTGAGAAATATGATAGGACAGTCTATAAAAAAAGCAAGTTTGTATTGATGTACATTGCAAGCCCTAAATAGGTTCTAGATCTACAAAAAAAATGGTGAATGTATTTTTATTTTTCTACATTTTGTTTGTTTATTTGTTTGTTTTTTTAAATCTAGCCTGGTCTTTTTTACTACATGGGGCAATGAACCTGGAATTCATCGCATCAACATGAATGGCTCCAATTTTGTCACAATAGTCAAGGGCAACCTAGACCAGCCTACCAGCATCGCCATGGACTATGTGACCGAGAAGGTGTACTGGACAGACAGTAAGGGGCGCCGCATCGAGTGCTCAGACCTGAACGGTAGCAACCGTGTACCAGTTATCTCCTTCCCCAAAGGTCAGTGAACTCCCCGGGTGGTGATTTGGCTCAGTCGGTAGCACGTTTGCCTCCAGATCCAAGGGTAGGCCCCTACCGCATTCGATCCCAGTCTCCCTGAGCAGTGTTGTGTGGAAGCATTCCGTTCCCTCTAGTAGAGAGGCAATCTTTTGCGAGTAAAGCATGCATAGAATTTGAATACATTACAGAAATAGTCTATTGATAAATGGCGAATAAAATACAATCAACTTCAATCATGACTGTCTAGTTTATTGTGTCCATATTGAAAGTGTGATGTGCTTGAGGTTTGTTATGCTGTGTTGTATCACAGTTTTTAGTTTTGAATGAACTGAACTCAGATTGTTGCTACCACAAATAAACCTTCCATTGTGATGCATACAGTTCATGGCGTTAGCATTAACTATTCAAGTGCCACGTTGGCATGCCTGAATCAGTTGACGGTGTGCAAAGTTTGCATATTTTGCTCAAACACACAAACCCACCCAAACCGATCTACAGATTGCCAAATACCACAGTACAGTGATAGTTTCACTAGCGTACTTGCTATTCCATTCCTCTCACATGTAGCTTGCATTGCGTGGTGATTGAATTGTATCAGGGCAATTGCCCCCAAGGGTCAGGGGAAGGGTCCCGGGGTAATTGCCCTAGACCTGATTGAATACCATTGTTCCCTAAAGTGATTTGTTTTTTCAGGAAATTGTAATTGCCTGTTATAAAATAGTTGTGTGTGCAAAAGTCTTGGCTAATGATGTAGCTCCTGGCCATTTGAAAGGGGAAAAAATAATTGATTTATCATTAAATTGACATCCCTGGAAATCTTAGAATTTTGTGTACAACTTTGCTCACTGCATGTCTAGTGTAAACATTTTTATAACAAGTTACATGGCTTTAAAATACAGAATGTTTTCAACAAGCGCATGTGCATTGCAGTCTCAGAATAATGTGGCACACATGGGGTTTACATTGTGGCACACAGGGGGTTTACATTGTGGCACATGTTAAAAAGAGTTGATAGAACTTTTTTCAACTTTTGACTTCACAGATTCTGGTGTGCCCTTCTCCGTTGATGTCTTTGAGGAATGGATCTATGGAGTTACCAAGACACCATACAGGGTCTTCAGGGTCAACAAATTTGGGAATGAGAGTTCCCAAAGTGGTCAGCTGACTTATCTGACCGAGCCACTGACCAGGATGTCAATGGTCAAGATTGTCCAGAAAAACAAGCAGGATAGTAGTGAGTATTCGTTCCAAATGTTTTGACTTGGCTGACACATTCATGTGCATGTACAGAATTAGTAATGTGTATCTACAACTTTACTGTAACTGTTTAATAACTTTTGTCATAGCTGTTCAAGATAATCAGTGTTTGTGCAATTTATGAGATTAAATTATATGAATATTTATTGTTGTTTCAGCTGCTAAATTTGGTTTTATCGGCTGGAGTGTAAATGGAATTCCATTTTATTGAAGGACATGCATTGAGACTGTACTTGTATGTCAGTGACTATATTATATGCGTTGTAAGTATGTTCAAGAATATGCTCTTGCCTTTCAGAAGCTAACAGTAACTACAGCCAGTGTTTGTGTGATTTGCTGTAAACCTGGCTAAAGAATTGAGCCAAAAAGGAGCCTTACTGAGAGAGCATCTAATGTTCAAAATGAATTCAATAGAATTGTGAACATGTCAGAAAGCATTGTTTGTAAAATGCATAGGCTAGTTTACTCATGTATTTTTGGAAGTGATTCACACTTGATGCCGATGAAAAGTTGAGCCATTTACAATCCATGTTGAACTACCCCCACTGTCCAGCTTTGACCAACCCCTGTCTGCCAAAGTCCTGTGCAAACCACCAGCTCTGCCTCATCAATGATCTCATGGCAGACAACGCAGGCATCACGTGTCTCTGCCAGGATGGTTACATCATGACCAGAGGAATATGCATCAAGGAACAGGGTGAGATTTTGCAAGGAGACATCCTCTGATGCATTGGGTTTGGATTGTAGCTTGATTCAATCACCAAACTATAGAGTACCAAAGTGTGACTTCATAGCTGTATATCGTCATGGAAACGGGTTCTGAACAACCTCACAAGCCCGCCCAAATACATTTGTAGCTGTGAACACAATGGTTGCTGCTAGCAATGATTGTACCTGGTTCCAACCCACTACCCAAAGCCCTGTGCAAGGATATCTTGTTTGGAGCCAGTACTAAGCGATAACAAAAGACCGTGAAATCATCATTTCAATGTTCTATGTGATATCTGTGTTAGAAGAGGACTATTTAGCAGGCACTTATTAGAGGTGTAGTGTAATTAACAGATTGCTTTCCTCACTCATGTACATGTAAATTACTGTAAATGTGTCATGACTTCGCATATTGCTCTCATCAAACAATGATGATCTTTTTGTCATTCCAACACACAGGCTTAAATTCTAGTCAGCACAGCGCTGTCAATGTTTGTTTGCAATACCAGTATGTGACTGTTACGCAGACATATCTGAGCAGTAGTAACCATTTTGTACCAAACATGGGGGATGGTGTCCATTTGTATGAATATTATCAGCAGTAGTATGAATATGACAGTAAATTTGAACATTATGGAAAATTTGAATAATCTTTTTTCAAAGTAACTCACATTTTGGATTAATTTAATAAAGAATGTACATGTTCAAGTGCATTGTTGGGGCCATTTTAAAAGAACTTTCAGAGATACTTACTTTGGAAATTATGCAGAATTGCAGGCAAGTAAATTTTTGGCATTCCTTTGATTGCATGTTCAAGTCAGGTGTACCTTGACAGTCCATTGATGAGAATGAAAGTCTTTTACACTCTAAATGTTTGGACAATGTTTACCTTAGTGTTCTCTGAAACTATGACTGCTGTTTTTCTCATTTGTGTTCATATTTTATGTGTTATTCTTCTGTTTTACAGTCCAGTCACCGTGCCAAAATGTCCAGTGCATGAATAACGGGACTTGCATCAAAGTGAATGAAAAGGGGAAATGCAGGTGAAGATATTTAAAAAAAAAAATTAAACTTTCAAATCTCTGCCCTCAGACTGACATCAGGGTCATAGTATACATATATTGACTGCTTTGAGGGGCATGGTTAAAACTATTCACCCAGAGATGATCTCTCAACAGTGCTATGCCTTAGACTTCATCTTGGGGCATATCACTTCAGAAATCATATAGGGCAAATAGTTTTAACCTGAACCCAAAAAGAAGCAGTACCGGTAAATACATGTCTTATATACCATATCCCACGTGATTTAAGTTTTAAGCTGAATTACGGCATTGAAATGAAGCTGCCATGTCACTGGTCAGAGAAATTACATGTAATATCATATCACAATGCCCACATATAGATACGTGTGCCAGATATACTTACATGCATCTTGAAAAGCCACTATCTGACTGCTGGGCAGTGTGGCAAAAACTATTTACTGCACCTTGGACCAATCAGAATCGAGGATTTATCAAGTGAGGTATATAATGCAGAATAGACACTTCTAACATTTCCCCTGAGACTGTAACTTGGCTAGAACACCTGTAAGAGACATTGTTTAGCTGCCCCTGCCTCATACACAAAAAGAAGAAGCCTGATAAAGACAACTTTAACACCTCTACATTGTCTGGCAGTGCCCCGTTTCATAAAACTTATTAGTGACAAGTTGTCATAGTTGTTATAAGCTACTGAAATCCTTGCATCTGATTGGCTAAGAGCAAATTTGTCACAGAAATGTGGCAGTTGTCACTGATAACAAGTTTTATGAAACGGGACCCTGGTCTTACTACAAATAGTAAGATTTTAGTTTTAGGTGCTCATGTGTGATTATGACAAGGAATGGTTTTGTAAAAGTCATATTTCATACATTTTTAAATGCTTACTCTGTTTTACTGATAGAAAAGACTTCGAGCAATGTTATCATATTTTCAATCTAAGTTGTATGTTGTGTGTATATTTACTGTATTATAAGTTAAGTGTACTGTCATGTAAAGACTGAGAAGGCTCCAAAAAGCAACAGTAGCCGCTCTGTTCATGTAACAATGAAATTTAGGAAGGCAATGATTGTACGCATTTTATGGCATGCTGATGTTGATAGAATCAAAACTGAACACAGGCGTATCATGCAGGGGACCGTTTCATGAAACTTTTTGTCAGTGATTTACACTGACAACTGTTAAAAGCTACTGAAATCCTTGCGTCTGATTGGCTAATAGCAAATTTGTCGGTGAAAACCTCCGACGAACTCGTTGATGAAACACCCCCCAATTCTCTCCTCTATGGTACAGGTGCCCGTTCCCATTCTATGGTCCATTCTGTGAGAGAGACAGGTGCAAGTCCCACTGCCAAAATAATGGTCAGTGTACCTACAGTGCAGGGGGAGTCCTTAGCTGTGAGTGCAGACCACGATGGGAGGGACCGTACTGCACCATCGACAAATGTCGCAGCTTCTGCAGCGGCCATGGGAGGTGCATTGAAAATCAAGCTGATGGCACAATTTCATGCAGGTAGGATTGGGCCTTTGTTACTATTCTTTGTCAGAAATGAGCCATTGTCCTGTTTGTTGTGATGCATATTGACTTAAATGATATTAACACACTTTTATTATGGCTGAAAGCATCGATAATCATTGTATCAGGTTATAAAGTGTGAATGATAACAGCTTTCCTTTTGTAATAGGGTTGTTCCTTTTTCTCTTTTTTTTTCAGGGAAAGGGTATAAGCCTTATTCTTTCTTGTGTTTCTGTTTGTTTTTTTGTTTTTTTTTCAGACATCTGTTTTCAGTGAACTCTTGAAGATTGATGAGAAATACATTTTTTTTTGGCACCGTTTGCTTCCAGTTTGTTCCCATTTTTTGAACTTCAGAGTGAATGTGTTTGCACTCTACCATTTTCTGCGCAAGAGTTGCACGATACCAGTGCTCAGATGGTAATTCTACTCGTCTCTGCATGTATTCTGCATGTAGAGATTTCATGTGTTCAATCTGCCACCATGTCTTTGCCTCTTACTCTCTTTCAACAAATTAGCTGTGACCCTAAATGGACGGGAGACCGCTGTGACGAAAGAGTATGCGATAACCACTGCCAGAATGGTGGTGTTTGTCGCTATGACAACCAGGGGCAGCCCACCTGTCACTGCCCCAAGGAGTTCCCCGGTACAAGGTGTGAGGGCCTGCCGTTTTGCCAGGAGTTGTGTGGGCAAGGCAATGACTGCGAGCAAATAGGTAAGAAGCTTTTTTTCTTGGTTGGGCTGTTTATAAGGACGGCTGATGTTAGTTTATGGAATGAGAATATGAGATGTTCATTACTCATACTTTGGCATTGTAGAGTCATGAAATAAATTGTTCACATGTTCTCAGATGTCGGGAATGATTGGAAATTTAATGTCTTCCTTATCACAAATTTTGTTGGTAGTAATTTTCAGGAATTTGTGATGAGAATAATCAAGTGAATTTTTAGCCCCTTTGTAGTTTTGATAGTATTTGTGTCCTTTGGTAAAACAGGAAGAATGTAACTACCACTTGCTTTCAAGGCTAGCAAAGAAATAATGTTAAGATTTTTGAGATGAATGTAATGCCTGTTTATGGTGTAGAAAAAAGCTTATGCATGGTGTAGAAAAAAGCTTATGTATTTCAGCTGCTCAACTGCATTCATTTAGACAATGTTTGCTTACATGTAGTTACATAGAAATGCTATGGCTATGTCATTTAGCTGTGTTCTCCACATTTTCATAAGATCCTTTGGTATTCTATGACTTCAAATTCATATGTCTTTTTTTAAAATTAATTCTTGAACTTGATACTTCTTCGAGTAAAATCATATGAAGTTATTTTTTTTTACCTTCAGTTTCCATTTCAGTTTTCTTTTAGAGCCTACTTGAAATTATCTGTTTGTACTCCAGTAAAATAAATTGATTTGTGAAATGCTTGGTTCCTGCCGCATAGTGCTCAAAATGTGCCACATACAGAGGTCTATAATGGAGTAAATTGTCTTCAAAGATAGAGGTGACCAGAACTATCAAGTGTCAGTATTACTCTGAATTTTTGCATGGTGGAGGTGGCATTCTTTTCAGACTTTTGTTGATGACTATTCATGCATGTAAGAATGAATTTGAGGTAACAAGTTGTGTTGTGTGTTTCCTCTACCAGGAACGGAAGTCAAGTGTGTCTGTTCATGGAGATACCAGGGGCCACAGTGTGAGGTGGACCGCTGTGCTAATTGTAGTGGAGCTAACCACTCCTGTACGCTGGAGAATGATGCCATAAAATGCATGTGAGTATGCCAGGGGCAGTGACCAAAAAACCAAAAAACAAAACCTTACCCCCCCCCCACCCCCACCAAAAAAAAAGAATAAATAAATAAATAAATAGATAAATAAAATACTTTCATTTCCATTGCATCATTATGACACTTTCTTGTTCAATATTTTTTCCCTCACTTTGCAAATATCTTTGGTGACAACAATCTCAGGTATAGTTCATCGTCGCATGCCGAGATATATCTTCTTTGCGCATGTATTGATTTTTTATTGGAAAACTTAGTTTGTCAAAGCCATATATCTGGAGCCTTCAGCTCTACTAGACTATAATAGCAAGACCTTTAGTACCAGCTGTTTATCAAATTAAGATTGTTTTTTCAAAGATTGTTGTCAAGTTGGAGATATATTCATGACATAAAGCTTTTATATTGTTTGTGTTTCTTTTCAACAGTAAGCCCGACAAGCATACGTCCAAAAATACCCGGCAATCTAACAGTAAGTCCCTGCATTGGTACCTGACATTTATAGTAACACTGCACTTCCATGCACTGCAAGTTTTACATTAAAGTGTATAGTGAATTCTAGGGTCCGTTGCATAAAAGTTACAATTATGGCAACTTTGCCATCCAGTGGTGACTACCATGGCAACAATACTCAACAGCCAATCAAAATCAAGAATTCCAGGGAAGTTCCCATTGGATGGCAAAGTTACCATAATTGTAACTTTTATGCAACGGGCCCCTAATTTTGTACTTCAATGGCTGTACGACAAAGATAGGGGGAGAAAATTCTTTCTCCATTCCAAAACACTGTATCTAACTTACCAGTTGAAAGGAAGAATCTTACATCTGTCTTTCTGTACAGTGTTACAACACGATGATCTCACAACTTCATTGACTTTTAATGACTAATAATGTGCATACTGTGATGTCATGCACAAGAGAGTGATTCATTCATGATGCCTACCTGTTGCTCAGAGTTAGCTGAATTTTAGAAGGAAAAGTTTCACTTGTGATTAACTGGAAAACAGAGAAAGCTTTCCATAGCCTACTTCACGGCCAGATTTAACAGTGATGCTCATTTTCACACAACAAATACAATGTAATATTATTGCTAGTGATGAGGGAAACTTTTGTGATGGTGATGCAATAGTGATCCCGTATATCTTGGCTTTACAACATATTACCACCCTGTTCCGGCAGTCTTTATAAAATCAACATTTTTCACTTTTTGATATTAAAGGGACTGTACAGTATTGGTTGATGTGGGGATTCATGTTTTGAACATTCCTAAGTGAGATAATGAGAAACCTCTTATGAAATATGAAAGAGCATGTCATTCTAAGAAGAATTTAACGTTTATTTGATGAAATTGGTTTTCAAATGGCTGAGATATCCAAAAAAGTGATAGTGATAAAAGGCGACAGGCCACGCCTTTTATTAGGATCTCTTTGTTTCACCTAGTTTTTGGATACCTCAGCCATTTCAAAACCGACTTTCATCAAATAAACTTTTGATACCCCTTAGAATTGCATGTTCTTTGACATCTCATATAGTGGTTTCTGAATATCTCGCAAAACGTTAAAAGCTCAATTCTCACCTCTACCAGAACTGTACACACCCTTTAAATGTTGGGACCTACAAAGCAAGTAGACTAGTTGTACAGTTGAGTGTTTGTGTCTGTGTGTGTCATCATGTTTGTGTGTGTTTATCTGTCTGTCTGTCTGTCTGCCTGTATTTAGGATGTCTTTGGACATCAGCAACGGTGAAGGACTCTCGAGTTCTACAGACTCATGCTGCAATGTAGGACATACTTCCATAGTCAGTCTCTTCCTTAATAGCTAAGAAAAAGTTACAGTTAATGTTCTTGTCATTTCATGCTTGTACCAAGAATGTGAATTTTGAGCCTAGTTTTTTATCCTCTCCATCTTTATTCACGCACAGTTGCAGTGGCTGTGGTAATCTCTGTGCTCATCGTGGCAGTTCTTCTCATCCTTATGGTTTTGATCTGTCACCGGTGGAGAGGGAGGTAAGAAATCATGCCTCAAGTCTTTAAAACCTGAATGTTATATACTGAACTATTTCTGAAGGGCACAGCCTCCAGAGTACGTTTTTCTTCAAATAAGCATTCATGGTAAATAATGCTCTCCTAGTTTGTTCAGTTGGTGCCACAGATCAGCCATTGAATACTAACTCCGTATTTCAGTAGAGTTTGCAACTCTGCATCATTTCGTTATTAAATTACAAGAAGAAAACAAAACAAAACAGAAGTCAACATACTGACAGAAGGGAATAAAAAGGGAATTCCTTTATTTCTGACAATGTGACAGCTAATATCAGTAATGAGAGAGGTTGGTGCAATTTGGTATATCAATAGGTAGCCGGAGGTTAGCAAAGTTTGACATATCACTTATTCTCTTGTTTCATTTGCTCTGTACTTCTCATTTTAATGTTTGAGATTGGTTCATGTCACATCCAAGGTCACATGGTGTTGATAATTTATTTTCTTTTCTTTTTTTCATACAAAGATGTGTATGTACATTCAGTCCAGTGGCTTCTTTCTATCACCTGTTACCTGTTATGTGTATGAATGTTTTTATTGATGATGAAGAGCCATGACAGAATGAGAAAATATGTCATACATTGTACATTGGCCCTGAGACAAGTGGGTATAAGATGATGAGATATACAATGTAGTAAGATGAACATTTCAAATGGTTCAGATTCTGAAAATATGCCAGAACAATAAAAGAAAAACCATCAGAAATATGAAAAAAAAAGCATAAACACTATGATGGCTACCTCCTTGCTAGCAGCAAGGGATAAATGAACCAGTGTTGGCTTCTTGACCTCTGACCTTCTTGGCATGCGAACAGATTGAGAAACAGTTTCCGTCACCGGAGGATAGAGGAGGAGGAGGAGGAGGATGACATGGAGTTTGGTAACCCCACCTTCAAATACTCCCGGCAGCTGAACCAGGAGGAGGACGAGGGGGATCAGATGGAGGGGCCTTTCACGATACGAGATCACAAGGTAGGCATATACTTCCCACTCCTCTGGAGACTAACTGTGTGCACTGTCTTCTGTAGGGTGGCATATCAAGATGTATCTACACAGGGGACTATGGCAGTGGCGGATCCAGGGAGGACCACACCGGGTGCACGCCCCCCTCCCCTTGTTTTTGTTTTTTTGTTTAAATAAAAAGAAAAAAAAATGGGGGAGGGGTGCATGCGCCCCCCCCCCCTTTAATTTTGTCAACGTGCCCCCTCTTTACAGAATTTCTGGATCTGCCCCTGTATGGGAGACATTTATGTGCTTTTTCAGTGGAATCAAGATCTCAAGTCCATGAATTAATGAGTCTCTTGATGATTCTCATTTTACAATGAGCTCAGATGATAGATAGCATAAGGTGACTGTCACTAGTCATCTGGAGCGAATCACAAAGGGGTCGGCATCATTCACCCATTTTCCAGGGTGGGTATGTGGTGAACCACTTTACTGGGTAGCACCCTGTCTCTCGATAAAAACATTATGCGACCCATTACCTTGTTGAAACAATAAAGTCGTAGATGTTAAATTCCGGAAACTTACAAAAGTGAAAGGTGATTCAGTTGAAAAGCAAACATATTAAATTTTCAGTGATAAATCTACAATTTTAATGTCTGAAATACTTTCTGTCTGAATATCAATGTCTAAGAATGTTTGAAATGTATAGACGTTGTACTCCTTTTGAAACCTGTTACTGAGGCATGTGCAATCCTGAGAGTCTTGAAGAATCTGGAATACCAAGAACCGAAAACTGACATTTGGCGACATTTTTTTTAGGTTGGCATGTTGATGCATTACATATGCTCACACCAAAGATGCTTAGATAGCTAGAAATGTGATCACAGTCTTATAGTTCCTACATCACCATCATTGCCCATGAGTCAATGATTACAAGGAATATCATTTTCTCCGTAAATCATTTATTTCTGATTTCAGTCATAGTTAATCAATTTTGATGGAAATCCTGTTAGTATATGATGACATGTCATGACAGGTTTGAAAACCAGGCATTTATGTACAGTCAAAAGTGGATGCAGTGAGATATATTATTTGAAAAGCACTCTGCCTGCAGGACTATGGGAAACTTCACAACAGCTTTAAAAAAAGAAAAAAAAAAGAGGAAAATTAAAAGTTACCATCACAAGTGTTGAAAGGTCAGTGTCAACACAGGTAAAATTTGATCTTCTTAAGATACTGTTTGGGAAATGATAAAACACATACCATTCAAATGGTTTGAGATACCTGTACGTTGTGGAAATGATTTTTACAAAATAAACGCCTTCAAAATTTGACCAGGTCCAGAAGTTCAAATGATAATCAAAGAAAATAGAAACAGTAATTGTGCTTTCCAAGAATGCACATCCATTTGCAGCCTTTGATATTTTGTTTTTGCTATTCTGTTGTGTCCTCTACAAGATTTTCTTTTATTTGTATATAGTTATTATTATTTTGACTAAGGAGCACCATTTTTTATGCCTTTTTTTATGAAAGAGTTTTATTGGTTCTGCATTAGAGAGGGAGAAAAATTGCAAATCTAGGCGTGCCTTGCACTAGTGGATATTTGTTTAAAATAGAATGATTTTAAACAATGCCATTTTTTATGCATGGCTGGTATTTTGTTTGTCAAATAAGCATTTCTTGTTCATAGTTTATTTTTGGAACGAAGGATTCTGTTGTTTCTATATTGTAATACATGATAAAGTGAAACTTTGCTGTGTTTCAAAATGCCATCTTGCAATCATCCTATTTTTGATGTGTTGTAATCTCCAGCCTGTTTCTGTACTCTGCTGGCTATCACTATATCTCCATTCTTCTATGTGTTTTGTTTTGTTTTCAATGCTGCCCGCCTTGGTTGCTGCAGGGAGCAAAGAAGCTCAACACACCAATTTACCAGAGATTGAACAATGAAACTGAAGACCTTGCGGTCGATTCTAACATTTAAATAGCCCAACCCACTCCAATACATACATGCAGGTTGTTTGCTGGAGTATATTTGTTCTCAAACCTATTGCATGCTATGATTGGTGATCATGTGCTTTTCTAGAGTTTCTCATTCTTTTCTTTGTGAGCCAACTGTTTTGTTAAAGCTTCTCTAAGTTTGGCATAAAGAATAAAAGCTGTTTACAGCTACTCATTGCAAATAGATGGGAATTGCTTTCCTTGATGTTTTGTCGTCATGTGGCTTGGGAATACATTGTGTTCTCCCTATGGAAACCATTTTTTAACAGTTATGTCATTAAAGGGTTCCATTAATTTTAAATTTTATCAAAATGTAATTTGTCTCTAGCCATCATCTGCTGGTCAAGCTACTGTATTCTAAGCTGACCATTGTTAAGATAACTGCTTAATAAACCAGATAGATCTATGATGCCTGTATTATTTTGACCCAAGTCATATTTAGATTAGATGCTCTCAATCACATGCATGTCAGTCATGTTAAGGAATTGTTGATTGTGGTTTTTAGTTGCATTGGGCAATGTTTAGTCCATCATATTGTTCAGTGAAGTTCAGATTGTTAAAATATGTTGATGGACATTATAGTTATATTCTCATTGTCTAGTTCTAGTGCACGAGTGGATCTACACTGTATTCTTGCAGCTCCCTTGTCATTTAATATGCTCCATATAACTCTGCTGTGATAGTGATTTGAGATCCATGTCCTACTACTACACTGAAATGATGCGAAGGGTGACAGTGAAAGACAGAGAGCTTATGGAAACCAGATTGAGGAGGGAGACACTTTGCAAAACACAAACAAGCAACAACAGAAAACCCCAAACAAACAAACAAACAAACAAATATGCAAGGCTACTTCATTGGAAAGCTGAAGTGTACTATACTGCTTGCGAGTGAGAATCAGCCAATGTTTTCACATACAAGCCAGAGTCATTTCTTTCCAGTTGAAGTGAAGTTCCAATTGTTTGAGATTTGACTCTAAAATTGGAAGGGGAGAGGGAGGGGGTCTCTTAGCTTAACGTATAACCAAGTAGATATCAACTGTGTACCTTTGTGTTGTTTATCAGAGCTTTGTTATTTTTATTTGCTTGTATTTCTGGACTATAATCAATGGTAGTCAATCAAATGTGTGAGTATGATGAACCTAAAACATTGTTGATCATGTGCAGGAATAGCAGTATTTCTGTTTTTAGTGCATTTTTGTGTTCAGTCTATGTGACACTGGTTCATTTGTGTAGTGCATATGTAGCCATATATGGAGTTCATAAATTTGTTATGTGCTTTGGTGTATTGTGCATGTGTTATTCTATGAAGTTTTCATATGCTGGACATGATGCGTGAATGTCTGAAAAAATGAAAGCAGTCAGACACATGTGACCTGAAGTCCAGTAAAACAAGTTTTGATTGTCAACATTATTCATCACATAAACCTAGATTTCAGCTTGCTGCTTTTATTGCTTTTATGCTGTTTATTAGAAAAAGGGGCATTAGACTAGAATAAACCTCTTTCAGTCATGCAGATAATATCCACATCATTTGATTTGATCAATAAATGGGAATGGGACCTGAGCGATCTGCCTATTTTCAGTGCTGCAAGTATCCATATTGATATGTGCATTTTGACAAGACGTGAAGTTTGTGAATGCAATTCCACAATAACGCGGATTAGTTCTAAGCTGCGTTCAAAACTTCACCTGTTTTTTGCACGTGCGGATTAAACAGTACATCTTGAGAGGAGCATGTGCAGTTATGATGATTATATTTATTTGCAGAATAATTTTTTTAAGGTTGTTTGTTTTAAAAAAAATAATGTGGATTATTTTCACATGCATTATTCTTATTTTTATTTATTATTATTATTGCATTAGGGGATGCATTTGTGAAAGGGAGTATTGTTTCATCTTTGTCTACTCTTGAATGCCTGGTCAGTAGACATTACCACTAAAGACACTGTTTCATGATACATACAATTCTTCAACAGTGACTGCCATGAATAGGCTTGAGCCTATCGTCGCTGTCATTGTTGATGAAATGTGCATTTTTACGAGCACACAGTGCATTGACTACCCGAGATTTAAAAGTGCATCAATTTTCTATTTCTTTCCTGAATGCCCGGCCTGTCGATACATGTGCAGGGTGTTCTTCATTTTGAAATGATACTGTAAAACACGATAGATATATTCATGGCATGAAATTTTCATGAATCGGACCCGACGGCCTTTTTCACGGCAGGAAATTTTTGTAAATTGCCACTGGCATTCAATGCATTTATAGTGTAGACGAGAACTTTCACATGCATTTCAATTTCGTGAATTTTGGCGCTTGCGAAATGCGCAGAATTAAAATGCACACAAATATTCCTCGTTTTACAGGATCAAGAGATTCAGAATTTTCTTGCTCCTTTTCTTACAGAAAGACAATTAAATTCCCATAGATTTTGTTAACTTTTGATTTCTTGTCTTCTTTTGTGTGTGTGTGTGTGTGAATGGCAGGCAAGGACAAACTTCTCCAACCCAATTTACGGCTCACTCATCAACAGCAGGGCTTCAGAACTCAGTCTGGAAGAGCAAAACAGAGGCATGGACATCGTGCAGCAAGATACGGAACGTCTCCTGGAAGACGACGACGACGACGAGATCTGAGAGAAAGACGGACAGAGACAGAATTTGATCAGATCCTCTTTGAGCTGACACCAAATATGACTTTTTAAAATTTTGTGCTGCCAAGATTGACTATGAATGGAACTTGTTGAGCATCAGATTTTGACTGCTCCTGTGTTTTTATTCCTGTGGGGAGATTTGATCGGAAGACCAGCAGGTAAGGGAGCAGCGAAACCATTCTCCATGGTAAGAGAGCTGATGTAAGAAGTATGCAGCATTCATGACTGGTTCCTGGCAGCAGAATGGATACAAAGAAAGAAGAAAGAACATTATAAATATGACCACTCTCAGCCTAAACACTATCTATGCTTTTGCGTTCATGATTGAATGTTCATCAGTGTAAAGAGTAGGTTACATACTTTTCAGAAAGTCATCTGATATGATAAATTGTTTGTAAATTTCATTTGAACACATTATGTCTAACACCATTACATTTTTTGAGCTTGAGCACTAACACATGTTAATGCAAAGATGGAAAAATAACAGTTTTGTTTTGTTTTCTTGTATGCCAAGGTATAGATTCACTAATTATTATGCATAATATGAAAACAAGGTCTTGACATGTACAGAACATTGTAGAACATTAGCACCTGAGTGTATTCATGTGATGAAACAGTACTGAAATGAAAAAAATCCAAATGCCAGTATGTGTTTGAAAGTAAGATACTAATATATTTTTACAAGACTGGAAAAAAGGAAGATGAAATTTTTACCCCATATTTTATGCATTTATTACAGTGTTCGTATCTCCTTTTATGAATGCTAAATTCTATGCTTCTCTGTTTCTCTGTTCTATAATTATTGTACTGAATGTCATTGTACCATGTATATTAGATACATCAGTTTATAAGGTCTGTGGGGTTTATCAGTTGGATTAATCATAACTCTAATACTTCTATAATTTGTTGGTAAAAGAAAGTTGTACAACTCATAGCTTACATACCTGTCATCGAGAGCAAATGCAAATTGATTCCTGTTGGAGCAGAAAATATTTGTTGCCTTGATCTAGATTTGATGTGATGTATATTGCCATGGTCACATGCTAATTTGCATCAGTCTTGGACACATTTTTATGCCAGATTCATTTAGGAATGTTTCTCATATCTATTACTTTTTTCTCTCAAGCTCTTTCCAAAATTGTCCCACCACCCATACCAAAATTTACATGTTTTTCCGGTAACTGCACCAAAAAGCTGCTTACCACATTTACAGACAGAGTGAACAACTAATAACGCACCTTTTGTGATATAGCATCTTTTTTTGTGTGTCTACATTGATTGAGTTGACAAATGTTATCATCCTGAATTGTGACAAATGTCAGAGTGACTACACTGATTCAAACAGAGAGGCTTTTTATAATCTATTTTTGCACTTTTCTTGAAACAAAGACAAAATGTTGCTAAATGTATTATTCTTCTTCATTTGTATTTATAAAGAGTGTATGTGATGCATATTTCTTTCTTTATTTAATTTTGTACTTTATAATATGTACAGATATATTTCCAGTTGTGTCATCACATGTCATCCATGTTTTGTCACCCAAACAGCTGTGAATGACAAGTTGTATTGTTTTTTCCATTATTTTTACAGCTTCTATTCTGTGTATTACCTTTTCACATCCTTGCACATCTTGGGGTTTTTTTGTTTTGTTTTGCATTGTTTTTTCCAGCGCTGTGATATAAATGTATTTATAGATTTGCAAAGTGCTCAGAATCCTGTTTGTGCACAGCTTAAGCCTTGATGTTCCCCATTCTTGCTGTCCAGGTATTTTTCTGTGTTACAAAGTTTTTTAGTTGTTACAGTCGAGACCAAAATGATATTTAACAACTCTTGTAAACTACAGAACGGTTAAGCAGGGTTTTCAAACATAATTATTTGCAAGGTTTCTTCACAAAGACTCTCAAGGTCTCAGAAGATGTACCCTATTACTGTAATAGTTATTTACTCCAAGGTACATAACAGTATCAT
Organism: Diadema antillarum; assembly: GCF_040938485.1. Taxonomy (NCBI): domain Eukaryota; kingdom Metazoa; phylum Echinodermata; class Echinoidea; order Diadematoida; family Diadematidae; genus Diadema; species Diadema antillarum. The sequence continues at coordinate 9,507,745 of NW_027270960.1, forward strand.
AGCATAATGTACCAGTATGGAGCTATCGGTAAACAATTTCAAGCTGATGTTTTGGGGAGTTCAAGCTGTCTTATTTTGTGTCGTTCCTCACTGACTGAGCACTGAAATAGTTTCACAGATATTGTTTGTTTCTTTCAGTTTGCCTATTAGAACGTCATGCAGCACTTTTCTTGTCTCCCGTTCTTGGAGCTTGAAACAAATCGCATCGTCTGTGGCAGCAGTTCCCACAGGAAATATATATTGTATTGACATTTTTACTGAAAATCCAGAATGAAGCTGTGAATTTCAAGCTTTGATTTACATCGAATGATTTGGTAATCATGACCTTTAGATGATTGTCACATAGTGCAGCACAAAGCACTGCAAACAGTCTGTGTCACACTAACCAGAGGATATCTTTTGATATATCCAGGTACTGTGACCTAAGACATTCTACAGGAATAAATGTACTCATGCTTTGTTTTAGTGTGAATGGAAGAGACATACAAAGACAGTGTAGCAAAACTGATGGAATACATTTCACCATTTTGTGAAAACTGGATGAACTTGGTTTTGATTTCTACTAGAGAGTGCACTTTAAAGTATTTGTGCACACTAGATCTTTTTTGTTTTGTTTTGTTTTGTTTTATGACAAACAGGATATTTTTGTTTTGAAATATAGACTGTGGTTGTTGGAAGCTTGCTCTGCAAAGAATTGTATTTCAACTGGTTCTTTATAAACCTAGGTTAAAGTGTGAATTGAATTTGCTTCATGGAGTTTGATTTGGATTTTACTGGAGAGGATAAAAAGTGTTTGGTGCAGTCAGGGAAGGTGGTTTCCCACCTCCCTGGTGCAGTTTAGCATGCCATGCACAGAGTAATGATTATGTAAGTACTTCCATTGTGTTTAATTCTGTAGAAAATAGTGCTCTCATTTAAAGCCAGAAAGAACCTAAACCTATTTTTCACTTTGATTCATTTTTATTATTCAAATTGTATGTATTAAAAAAAAAAAAAATCACATACAAGTCATATTGACGAAAGACATACACTGCTTGATAAAAATCAAGGTAGTTGGTGTTCCCCTTTCTTTTTCTCATAATTATGTTTCATCTCTTAAAAAAGAAAATGACCAAATTCTCCCTATCATACTATTCATCATAAACAAACTCAATGGTGTATCTATAAGTCATTTCTTATGCAGCTACCTATATTTAGAGTGCTCTCCACTAAATATGCCCTATCGTTTTCTTTCAAACTTCTATACTAATACATGTACTTGTCTATTCTTTATTGCGATTAATTTCTTAACTTAATGTATGTTTTACGACTTCATCCAAGAATTTACCACTTGATTGAATGTGCATTGACTTTTTACCTGGCATTGTATTTCACATTGTTTGTATTCGTATGAGAGTTATGGTCCCCTTGAAAATTCAAGGTTTTGTCAAGACTTAAATCTATTGTGCTCATTATGAATTATGTAATTTTGAATAATTTTGATAATTTTGATTTGCAAAAGAAATCTAAGATGGACATTTTCTCATTCATTTTTTTTTTTTTTTTTTTTTTTTTTTTGGTCTCTGAGGCAAATGATTTTTAATTGACACATCTTGTCTAACCTTTTCGTCATTCTAAATTATTGGCTTGGTACATTTGGTATGAAATGGACGTCACCATGCTTCACATATCACTGTACAAAAATATTTTTGCCGGTGCTAGCCGTAAATATTTTATCCTTGTATCTTTCTTTCGGTGAGGTGTCTTTCGTCTCGATTCATCTTGCTATATGAATATGTTTACTTGAGAGTGGTTATCTTCTGTATTTTGCCATTTTATACATAGTTATCTTGTCTACCCACCCACAAGACAATTCATTAGGTGTGAGTAATTTAGAAATGTGCGTGTCATAACTGAAAACGCAAATTCATCTGTTGTTATGCCGGTGATCACTTGTCTTTAACACTTTTAAATGTCGTACATTCATTCATTCATTCACTATTGTGGCGGTGCTTTCACAAGAATTTTTTTGTTCTTGTCTGCTTGTAAATTAAACCAAGTGAAATATGTATGACATGTTATGGCCATATTTCTGTGTTTGTTTTGTGTCTTTATTTTGAGAACAATGAGGGAAGAGAATGAAAGTTGTTTTTTTTTTTTCATGGTCATGTGAAAGAGGAATGTATGTTGCGCATACATTATGATAGATATAAACGTACCATAAAGTACATGTACATACCATTTTTATACTGAATATGATTTTTAACCGATTAAATGTTAATTTTAATCGTACAAATAATTCTGGACTTGTATCGAAACACGAAAACAGAAGCAAACATGAAAAGATGCCTAGGTTTCGCCATAATTTGCTCAGAAATTTGTGTTCCCGACTATTGTCTCGCTGGATATCTAGTGCGTAGTCGATTGTTTCGAAGAGTAGAGAGAGCAGTGTATAATGAAACAGGAGTATCGCCCATTCAGCCGTATTTACAGAATACAACTAGATGTAATACAAAACAATGTGCATTATTCCCAAGGTGCAGTCAAAAGGTCACATTTTCCGCTGCGCGCTCAACGGACTGGCGTGTGCGGTTACCATGACAATTGTCCATTTGCTTGGGGTTTTTTTTTCAAACTTTTTTTTAATCATTACTCCTAAGGGTGCACGTTATTTTCAGAGCTAGTGAACACAACTTTTATCGAATTACAATGTATTTAATTTTCCGCATAGCTAATATGCGGACAATTGTGGGAGCATTTGTGAAAGGGGGTATGACAGGCCCTTGGTTGAGCGGACTCCTCCCTGGGAGCCCCAATCATCGGACACAAAGCAACCCTGCTCTCGGAACGCACCTTTATACTCGCCTATTCCACTATTGGCATCCAGGCTGGCATCACCACCACAAGCTCACCCTATATACACACATAGTACGTTACGCTCACATTCAATTCGATTCAATTCAATTTATTCGGCACAAAATAAAGCAAAAGTACATTATGTACACAATAAAAACAAAAGCAATGTGCATAAACATACATGCACATGTTATGGAAATTAATGCCGGGACACCTTTGAAGCATCTGGTGCTTGTTGTTGGGGCCCAAAACAAAATTATACAAAATGCAGTTGTTAATGGCATATTGTGCAAAAATGAAAAGAAGGGGAAAAAAAAGAACACACACACACACACAAACTTATCAGCCCTACACTATACACACACAACATGTTCTTATCACACACACAGCGCAACACACTCATTCAGTAGCAATGTCAGGATCAGAGAAGTGAAGAGAAGAAGAAATCTGGTATCAAGCAGTCTACTCAGTCATGGATAACAGTTTCTTAAAAGTATGTCGTTTGAATAATATTCTGAAGCGAGAAAGTGTAGTGCTGGACTTGAGATCTGGAATAACTGAATTTCATTCATTTACACCTGTAAAACGAATTGAATGAGTTCTAACTGTTACGAGCAATGTTCATATATACGGTCACGTGGTTTGCAGATCCCGCACTTTTATAATTAACATCCAACAAAGCAAACGTTCTTCACAGAATATGCACCACATGATACATGGTTCACACAGTTTCCCAATCTACTGACGCAATATCATGACCCAATGTATCATGATAATATCAACATACCGTTACCGCTTGTCATTTCCCTTTTACGATGTTTCAACACCTCCTGATAGGAACTACATTGCCGGTTGTATGTAAAACGCGACCACCTCTCATCTATGGGACCATACATACGACGTCAAATACGAGATTATTATTTTTTTTTAATGAAAATAGCCCCTCCCCCGACAAAAAAAAAGGACAGACACAATGACAAGTACAAAATTGCCCTTGGATGTTTAATTGATAATCTCAGTTTATTGTAGATTTTTTTTAAAGAAAGATTTTGATATTTCACTTTCACTTTAAATAGCAATACGACGTAACATCACAAATTTGTGTTACCGTATGACGCCTGTGTAACGAAGTTATAGAAATTACACAACAGAAAATCGGCATGTTTTTGTCATTTGTCACTATCAGGGGAAAAAGCAATTTAGAATTTGAACTGCAGCAGGTAGCTCTAGGGTAGGGCCTACGCTTTTTAAATAATAAATGTCAGTTCTCTCTGCCGGACAAAACTGAGGGTATATATAGGCCTATTCGGTGACCTCGAAAGAGCAATGAAAGCTACACACCAATCGTAAGAAATTGTGAAATGAGATTTCGGAAACATGGTTTACAAACGGAATGCACCTTATCAATGTGAATGCAGTGATTGCTGTAATAAATTGATGTTAAAATTGTGTTGTTATACCTGTTTCAATGTTCTCCTTTGTCTTTAAATAAAACTGCAATAAAGTGATAATGTTGCACAAATAATGAATGTTTATGAGTTCAATGGATAGAATATTTCATGAGGTGAAAGATGAAATGATCCATTCAACTCTGCTGCGCCTCGTTGAATGGATCAAACATTTCATCTTTCACCGAATAAAATATTCTGTCCATTGCACGAATGAAAAACATTTAGAATTTGTTTTATATAACGCCTAAAATAGATCCTTGTCATTTGATGTTTTATTAATTTAGAAACAAGAGAGAATCTGAGATCGTTAGAGTGCTCACTGGTAGCGCGCTGTCGCATATTATTCACACTGCAAACGCAAGCGTTTTACACGCGTATAATAGTGTGCCAGGCTCTCAGCGAGCGTGCAATGGAGCAAAAAATCGTATCCTCCCGGATCCAAAAAAATTGCGCGGAATGTAATGAAGTTGCTATTGCACAAATGATGACGTCATGGTGAAATGGGCCGAATAATCAGTGTCAAACAACCAATCAAAAGTAATGACAAGGATCTCTTCAAGCGTTATGTAATGAAGATTATTAATGAAGATATAAACTAGATATAATCTACATAAAAGATGATCCTTGTCATTACTTTTGATTGGTTGTTTGACACTGATTATTCGGCCCATTTCACCATGACGTCATCATTTGTGCAATAGCAACTTCATTACATTCCGCGCAATTTTTTTGGATCCGGGAGGATACGATTTTTTGCTCCATTGCACGCTCGCTGAGAGCCTGGCACACTATTATACGCGTGTAAAACGCTTGCGTTTGCAGTGTGAATAATATGCGACAGCGCGCTACCAGTGAGCACACTCTCAATCTCAGATCCCGCACTTCTCTCTTGTTTCTAAATTCATAAAACATCAATGATAAGGATCTATTTTAGACGTAATATAAAACAAATAAATGTTTTCATTCGTGCAATGGACAAAATATTTCATTCGATGAAAGATGAAATTATTGATCCAAGGGGGCAGATAACACTAGAACGCAAACGACTTAAAGGCCTGCTCAAAACATATAAATCCAAACAAAGTCCCACTGCATTCTATCAAGACATTAGCAGATTATGCAATAGTTGCTGGGGGGGGGGGCTGCTACCCCCCCCCCCCCCCACACACACACACACACTTTTGGGTCCGCAAAAAAGAAGAAGAAAAGAATGCGAAAAAAATCACAACCCATGAATTTTAGTTTCCAAAGATTCCGCTCTCAGATTCTCGACGTCTAAGCCGGGGGGGGGGGGGGGGGGTTCTTGACCTTCAACCCCCCGTCCCGCAGGCGTTTTTTTTTTAAAGACGGCACAGATTGGGGCATGGCGCGTGTTAAACCTATGGGAAAAACGTTGGGTTAGGGTTTTTGGTTATGGTTAGGGTTAGGGTTAGGATTAGGGTTGGGGTTAGGGTTAGGGTCAGGGTTAGGGTTAGGGTTTGATGGTTAGGGTTAGGATTAGGATTAGGGTTAGGTTTAGGGATAGGGTCCCCGATAGATTTTTAGTTTCCCCAATCTGTGCCGTCTAAAAAAAAACACGCGTCCCGCAGCCCCTCCACACCAAAAAAAAAAAAAAAAAAAAAAAAAAAAAAAATGTTCCGCGGCCCCCTTTTTAGGCGTTATATGAAACAAAACAATAAATGTTTTTCATTCGTGCAATGGACAGAATATTTCATTCGGTCAAAGATGACACCTTTGATCCATTCAACGAGGCGCAGCCGAGTTGAATGGATCATTTTCATCTTTCACTATTGCACTCATAAACATTCATTATTTTTGTACACGTTGTACTAATTTATGACGGAGCATGTGCTCATTGTGACGTAGCCTAAAGCAAGTTCGCGAGCGTGACCGACTTTAATACGCGCTTCGGCAGAGTGATGCGCGATTTGTTTGTTGTTGGTTTTTTTCACAGTGCAACGTCGCAAAACGATACGTGGAAGCCTACTCAAGTGTAACCGTACTGTGTGATACGGTTACGTACACCACGAGTATCTTGTGTAGGATCTTTGTATTGGATGATGTGCTGCTGGCATGGCCGGCTTGGGTTGCGCTTGCGCATAATCATATCAGCATGTGTGTAATCACATAATCATGTTGATAATCTTGGGCTAGCAATGTGATTATTATGCCGCCGGTCGCCCGTTTTCATTCACATTTTAAGTGAATACATCTGTCATGTATGAATGCCACTAATTCATCTCTGGAAAACAAAGTTGAATTGATGAGATTGCCCAGACTGCAACTTGCATCCAAAAACTGTAATCATGGGTCAAACGCACTGTCGTGGCGAGTATCGTGACACCAATGACAATGTCATTGTCAGGCTGATGCCACTGGCGATGATGATGACGATGGCGATGTCGATGGTAGTTTGTTTCAATTCGATAGCGACTGCAGAGGTACTTGTAAGTATAACGTTAGAACTCCGAGACTTATTTTTACAATTGGTTAATACAAAATAATCATTTAGATCTAGGTCTAATGCGACTGCTGTTGAATTTAGAATCTCAGAATCACATCGTTAACTCACTTGATTGTTGTATTGTCATTGATTGATTTTCTCAGGACCGAACGTTACAGCTTAATAGATGTCTATTTTCCAATCTATCAAAGACTTGCATGAAGTTTCAATATCTAGAACTAACGTTAGAAGTCTAGACAGACTCTAGATCTACAGCCACAGGGCCTATTCTAGTGCTACAACCAACCTGACGATCTATAGGCCTATACACCTTTGTCATTGGCTTTGGCTCACTCGTTTTTTGTTTTGGTTTTTTTTTTTTTTTTTTTTTTTTTTTGGGGGGGGTTGTTTTGTTTTTGTTTTTGTTTTTCGTTTTGGTTTTGGGTGTTTTTTTCGTTTTGTTTTGCTTTTGTCTTTGTTTTTGTTTTGTTTTTTGCTGTTGGGGAATTCGGTCGCAGAAATCATTTTACTTTGAATTGAATTGAATTGAAAAAGATGATTTATTGATTAATAGGGCCTATCCATCGCAGCCCACAGGCTGAATTGCAGACATTGTACACAAGGGACCATGAATACATTAAAAATATGCACATGATACAACGTATCTTTAGTAAATAAAAGAATACATAGAACAAAAAAAAATCAGGCTTAATCATAGCTATTGCACAATGAGATCAACCTGTGTCTACAAAACAAACACAAAATTACAATTTCTGAAATCACTAGTTGCGATAATTTTAAATAAATTGAGTAGATCTATGTGTCAGTTGTGTATAGCGGTCACTTATACTTATTAATACAGGTGATGATGTTATAAACATTCCTAAAATCTACACATTTTATGCAACAAAAATAAGTTTAACAAAAGAAAATATTTTCTCACAATTCGTTCATTCATTCATTTATTTTTCCATCTCCAACAGAACTTGTAAATACATTTTTTTTCCACATAAGATATAAGCACAATGTACAAATATGTCAACATTACAAAATATGAGAGAGAGATGAAGAACTGATAACATGATTGGAAAACACATAGTAAATTAAATGTCGATGGTGGAGACAAGTGATGAGTGAATTAACGGAGCAGCTAAGCCATACGCATGAAATTGGAGAAAAAACGAAATTAAATGTTCCAATACTTTTACAATTTTACATTGAGAACTTCAGCAAAAATTTGCCTCTTTTTAATTAGAATATGAAAATATACATATCTAATGATGTATTTAATGAGATACCATAGTGACACAATTTATAAAGAAGTATTTCATGATCGATGGTATCGAAGGCCTTGGAGAAGTCCAGGAAAACTCCCACTGTATGATAGCACTGGTCTACGGCTTCGGCGACTTTTTCATCAAAGGAGAGAATAGCTTGAGATAATTATGTTATGCTCTTTACGAGATCGTAATTGAGAGTTAGAAACAATCTTCTCTTTGTAAGCATTAACTCTCATAATTATTAAAATTTATTCAATCTCCACAAAACACATTTAATCAAATTTGTGAATAAATAACTAAATACTATGTTTACATTATTATACAAAGATAGCGTTTAATATTTGCACATCTCTCTCTCTCTCTCTCTCTCTCTCTTCTAATTCCCATTCCACTAATACACACACTCTCTCGTTTGTGTTATATCTACCAACGAATAACAAAATTATCTAACCAACATTTCTATTATTATGATTGCACATAATTACGACAGAATCGGATCTCAAACAATAAACAACACCAGAACGCTGAAACGTTACATCATGAAGATACATTGTACCTTGAACCAATTCGGAGATATGGAGAAAATACTATTCCAATATTTTAACATGTCATTTAACCCTTGGCCCCATGGTCCAAACCTCTCCTATGGAGAGACTCTCGCATTGCGTACTGTGCACACCATATTTGTATAAAAGTACTTTCAGGCTTTACATCTTTACATAAATATGAGGGAAATAGTGAAATGCCCGGCGGCACCTTATGGAAGAGGCATAAAACATTTATAAACAAACAAGCAAAACATATCTTATTCATTTAATAAGCGTATGAGATAGGGAAGGGCACTACTTTGATAAAGTTTGATAAACCGTTTTGTTTTGCAGTTAAATTGTTGGTATACGTAGACTGTAATTGACATCCTGGGTAGTGTAGGAAGCCAATCACTGCACAATGGGTTTCTGGCGATTTTAGTGGCAAAATCCAGGTAAAGCTTTTTTCGCCTGTCTCTGAGGGTTTCCAAGGAACATATCATACGTGGTATTTATTATCCTGAAAGACCGTTGTGTTTTCAAGGAGATCACTATTTTCTATTGTTAAACTGGCCCTGAAGAAGGTGCTCCGTATACACTCAAGGATAGGACGGATGTATCCACTATAGATTGTGGTCATGTCACGCGATGGCTGTATCTTTTCAGATACTTTAGCATGTAGTGTTTTGTTCACATCGTTTCAGTAGGTCAGATATATGGGAATCCCATTTCATATTTCTGGAGTCTAGTATTTTGGGGGTTGGAAGTGCGGCAAAGTTACTCTCACTGGAATTTTGCGGTTTCAAGCTTATTTCGCTTGTCGTATTATTCACACAAAGTTGTGTATGGCGGCATTGCTTTCTCGTACCACCCGAGTTCCACGCGATTATGAAGGGAAATAGCCGTAATGCCGAGATTTTTTCATCACTTTCCAAGCAGACAAAGGTGCTCTCAGTGTCTCGCTTGAATGTCTCAGTTGGTTAAGTGTCGACAAGGAATACAAATGTCGATGAACCGAGAGTGTTGCAGGATCAGGTCCAGGATAAGGGCTGATGTCACCACAAATTAAAAGCTCATTTGAAAAGATGACGTACTATTACTGTAGTACGGAATTCGTACAGTTTGAAGTCATTACAGTTACACTATTTAAACACCCGACAGTGCCGCCACTGATTCCGAAATGAAATGAAATGAAATGAAAATTTTATTCATATTCCACATACATTGCGGACATTGTAAACTACAGTCTTCATACCGGTTCAACATAACGTGACATTTTTGCATCTGTAAGTATGATGCATGTGGCGGGGACTACTAAGTAACTTTACTATGACGAAGAAATGGAGTTGTGGGTGGTAGGAATTGGTAAACTCAATGACGCAGGATAGATCGATCTCGTTGCCTCATTCTTGAAAAATTTCTAGATATCTAATCGTTCATGCAGAACCGCAATTTAAAAAAAACAACAAACAAAACAAAAACAAAACAAAACAAATCCAGCAAAGAAAATAGCTGAGCTTTGGGTTAACAACTTGATGTCGAATGCTGATCCATCATTACCAGAGGCTTACTCGTACAAGTTGAACGTTGATCGCATCATTTCTTGACTTCTATCAGCACTTCTCGTTTCATTACATTTCATTTTCAGAAACCGTTGCGTCTTTCCATTGAAGAAGTCCATGTTTATACAAATGGGAGGGACATAGATGGTAAGTACTCACTACGGTGCCAGGTTTAAATGTCAGAGGTAAACATGTCATTGGTCAAATATTCTAGGAAATCAACTGTAACGTAAAGGTTGATCTTTTAATAATACCCGCTACATTTTGGAGTGCATGCTCGAAGATTCATTAGAAATGGTGTCATTTTTGCCGTGCTTTCTTTTCCTCCTTTTAATTTTACTTTTGTGTAATCTTATATTTGCGTTGTTTCAGTTTTCCCAATCCCAAGATTTAAGATGTGAGATATTTGATGACTTCATCAGGAGTCTATAAAACGAGATTCCAGTAGGATGGAATCTGATAGTATTGCAGTCTCCGAAATTAATTCGTCAGAGAGCATTTTCACTTTGTAAAAAGCATTATTTTTCCACGCTTAATTTCCCCTGCTGATGATCGCCACATACTATTGTCAATCCATAATTTCAGCACTGCACTTTATGTGGTTATGTTATCTATGTATACGCAAAAATGATGTGCATTGGTGCATTGAATTTATCTATTTGGGCTTATTAAAGACACGATCCCGGGAATACGATCGATTAACAATGATCGATGAAGAAGGTGTACAGGGAGAGGGGGCTGCAGCCAACTTCCCCCCCCCCCCCCCTTGTGAAAATTACAACATTCGAGCAACCGCCACGAATTATATAGCGAGAAGCCCGAATTTCTTCATATGTACCGGAATATTTAATACGTATATCTCCTTTTCTCTTTCACAACAAAAAGGCTCAAGGTGTTTTATTACTCACTTCGCTCCCTTGAAAATCAGTGAACACACACACACAAAGGAAAGTTGATAATCAGACAAAATGTAAAGTTTTTGTAAGCTACTTTTTTTTTCTTTTGTGAGTTTGATTTATGTGCACTTTTTTGCCTCACATATTTTTACTCTCACTTTTCAACCTCCGACATTTTCACCTCTGACGACTTTACACCGTACCTTCGCTGCAGGAAATAAGGGAACTTGTGATTGTGACATAGTATACATGTTTGTACATAATCGGACTATAAGGCAATAATGACTATCTACTCATAAATTTGTGAGTAACTCGTGCAATTCGTGATTCTTGGATATAGGGATGCAGCAGTAAGAAGTCGCTCGTACATAATATGTATTGTATTTCATCATGAAATGACATTGTCGGTTTTTTCATATCACATGAGATTTTTCAGGAAGTAGACGTGCACAAACAAAAAGAAACAAAAAATGTGACGGACTTATAGCTCATTTAACAAGGTAGGAATATTGCTTTTACCAGTTAAGAAACGCTGAACAACCACTAATTCGTTCAATAAAATGTGCACCCTTTGGACCAGTGTGTTGTTTCTTCCTTGTATTAACATCTGGACAAAAGAACGTTGATATCTTGATATAAATGTTAGGCAACAGATAATATGAGACACACCATTACCTGGGGGAATTGCCTTCATCATCTCTTCATATATCAGTGGGGCGAGATTAATCTGTTGTAATATGTCAAGCTTGTTTTATGTAAATCTCTACTGATAAAAATCAATGAAATTCTCTCTATTCTAGATCACGACATAACGTCACCTGAATATCTCGATGCATCCGTGATGACTAAACGCAGTGTAGACTCACAATCAGCCGTTGATGGCGATCTCCTGGTGAAATTCCGTGCCTTCGGTGAGGATTACCTTGTTCATCTCCACCCGAACTACTATCTAATGCGGCCAAACCTCGTTATTGAGACACTGGGAGAAGATGGTGTGATTACAGAGGAAAGCTCGCCAAACCGAGACTGTCACTATTTCGCGCGTTTATTATCGCATGGAGACGAGTCGGAGGGAGCCCTCAGCACGTGTAATGGACTTGTGAGTAGACTGGAGACTGTACCATGTAACAAGTACAACCTGCGCATATCATCCATGCGTTGCCTAAAATCTATATCAGTCTGTGATATGTGCTTTATCAATATCCATACATTACATGCTGTTGATTGATCTTCTGAGAACTTTATTTCTCTGCAATAATGAGAAAAAAAAAAAAAAAAACCTTACAGGACAATTGTATTCGTGATTACCAAAAACGGCGAGATCAAATGTATGGTATAAATATATGCTGCTCTCTGCATTCCTATACCTGTTGTAATACACATAAATGAATGTGCATACATGTACGTAATATGTATCGTATGTCAATGTTGGTTTTCTGAAGTCACAGTGTAGTACTCTAGTCAATATATTCATAGATTGTGCAAGTACATGTATTAATCTCTACAGTAACCTGTCATCAGCATTTTTAATACAATGTATGATTTCCTTTCAGCGCGGTGTCATTATTCACGAAGACAATGAAATTTACGTAGAACCGCTAAAGGACGATCACGAGTCTCGCCTTAGACGCGATGTCGGGATATCGACGCAAGAACGTGCTCATATTGTTTACAAACGAAGTGCGACCAGCCCTTGGTCGAGTGGGTCGCCGTCGTACGGCTCGTCGTCGAAAAGTTCGTCGAGCAGCTATGAAGACGAGGACGAGTACGGCCAGTTTGACGAGGACCAGCACGAGGCTGATGTCGGCCGTGACAACGATACAGAACCAGAGAAGTTTTGCTCTCCAGCTACACGTGAGTGCACGAAAAGTCATCTTGACGAGAAAGTTTTTGTCAACAGCGGACAATTAAAGTCCTCAAATATAACCGTCAGTAGCAAAATATGACCTACATTTTAGTTATTGAAATAATGTTTCACATGGGTAACTCTAACAGTAAAACGTCTGATGGGTTCAAATCACCATTAACCTGTCAGCAGTTTGCTACTCTTAGCTGATTGCAGGTTTTGTCAGATTTCATGATATTAATTATTACCTTAGAGAATATCACATTTTCACAGTCAGATGTGCATTTTCACAGTAAATGGACACAACACTAAAGATTTCAACCATTAGCGAGTGCATTATTCGTTCATTTATACGTCCTCTTCTTTCCTACATCTTTATATCATGCTCTGTTGTCTCGGCATATATGTAGTTTCCTATCTAATCTTAATTGTGTTTCCTGGTCCGCCATTTTATCAATATTGATGCTCGATTGTTGTTTTTCAATGAATTACAATCTGCTATTTTTTAAGTACACTGTATCATATTAATTTAACACTTTTGACGTGCAATCTCCGTTAAATTGAAAGCCCCTGGACACAACCCATACCAGCCCAGACAGAAATTGCCGCCGTTTTCTGTGAATCCTAACGTGGGGAGGGCGGATGTATCTAACGACGAGGAGCCACAAACAGAGGACTTGGCAGACGAGCAGCCGAGGTTCGAAGACTTCCGACAGGCTGTGGTCGGGCAGCGATATATCGAGATATTTCTCTTGATCGATCGCAAGATGGTTAAATTCCACGGCGATGATGCTGTTAATTACACGATGTCTCTGATGAACATAGTAAGTGACCACTACAACAACCCGAAACAAGTACTAACATATGTCAACAACTCCATTCCTATGCAACCACGGCAGAGCGTTCACGCTCGTTTCATATCTTCATCAGATCTCATTTCATTTCAAAATCGTTAGTCTTTTAAGCTAAAAAAAATAAATATAGGCAGTTGAATACTTCTGCTGCTGTAGTTTTGACGAAAATAGATTTTGGTCATGTTGATTAAAGTGTTTTCGCTACTTTACCAAGAAGAATAAGGAAATAATTGATATTATGGTAACTCTGTATAAAATGATTTACAAGAATGATTTTTTTTCCCTCAATTCTAGCGACCAATAAGACCAGTGGTGTATTGCACAAAATGTTTGACCATTGCCTTCAGTCCAGGTCAATACCTTTATGTGTCTAGATAGGTTAATGAATACATTGTAGGTGAATAGATTCAGAACGTAGTAAAATTTGTCCCTAAATTTGACAGTTTCAAAGGTATCCTTGTCTAGCAAGATATTGTTCAGATACATCGTGGGAAGATACAGCGCAATAGGGAATGATCCTAATTCGCTTTGCTCATAGATGCAGTCTGTACTACCCCGAAGAGAAATAATTTAAATGGTAGTTAAAGTGCAAGAGGTTGCAACGCACAGGGTCACCTCAGCGGTAGATGTGAAAACACCGGACAAGATCAGAGGGTGTGTTACTCTGCACGTGGATATTAATCTTAGCACACCTTTAACGTTAATCAGATCTCTGTTCTCTTACACAGGTATCTAGGAGGTATGCACAAGGGTCTGTCGGTGCACAGATCAGACTTGTTATCGTACGGGTTTTGGTTCTGACGACGAACACGCCTTGGGTAAGTCGCACATTTCCTGGAAACTGCAAACCTGCCGTATACGGCCTGGCAGTGTGCCGGCGTCAAGAAACTGAGGTCGTGTTCAAGTGCATACTGTAGTTCATACTTTTGTTTAAGAATGAAATGAAATGAAATCATCCGACACGGATATAATATGCTTTCCTTTACCATCTCCCTTTCACGGCTTGCAAACCAGCACAGCCTTGCCATAAAGCCATTGCCGTGTAATCGGTCAGTCGTGCCCTCTACTATGGAAGGAAACCGTATAAGCAAAGAAGAATGGCAGGGCCTGGTATATTTAACGACCATTTTACATTTTAATTTTCAGATGATAGGGCTTGACGGGATAAATAGAACAATGGTCGTCTCTGGCAACGGTGATGAGGTCATGGATGAGCTGTGTGGCTGGCAGTATCACTTCAACCCCGTGAGTGACGACGATCCGGGCCACTGGGATACGGCAATATTGATCACAAGGTAGGTCTGACTGCCGTGAGCGTGGCAGTATAGATCGATATCCTACTTGGCGAACGCCCAACGCTATGGAACTGCGGTGTCCCATGCGCGCACACGTATGGCGAATACACAATGTAATGGCGACTGGCTTGCGCTCGCCGGCGCCGCAACATTATATCATGCATTCAGCACACGCGTGCGGAACTGGGACGCCACAGTTATAATGACGAATTTTCAGCCACGATAGGTTGAGATGGGTTGGAAGCAAATGAATAGAAGTCGGACCCTCAGTTGTTGTTTGGATATTGCTCAGAGTTTTGTTTCTATGTCTTTACTTGTTAAATTTGCTGATTTGTTTTGTTTAATCATAGTTCATATTATATCTAACTTTATAATTTTCAGGGAGTATACTTCTCACTACTACTACATAACAAATACAATGCATCTGACAAAAAACTGAGTATTTTACAACCTTGATAAGAGTGCAGTAATATAAAGTAGACAGGAATGAAGGCTGAGAACTGGCTGTTGTTTAAAGAAACTGTAACTGTGAAAATTTCAAAGTAGTCATTTGATAACAAAATATCAAAATTACTTTAATGATCATTGCATTTACTTAATTCGATAAGGTTGGATCTATACACGATGGCAGCTAACAATAGAAAAAGCTTTTCCCTGCTCGGCCGTGCCTATGTCGGAACAATTTGTGACCCCGAGTGGTCCTGTTCAGTCAACCAGGATGATGGTCTCCCCGCGGGCTTTGTGATCACCCATGAGCTGGGTCACAGGTGGGTTAGCTGAAAATGGCCATCGATGAGCATGCCAATCAATCATAGTACGTACTATAATCAGACAATAGAATCTGGCAATAAGTAATATCTTTGACAAGGTTTTGTTTTAGATACAACCACTCAACGCAAACTTTCCCGTTTCTCATTGATACTATGTTTAACCATTAATGACATATGACGTTGAGATTACGTTGGGACAGTGTTTATTTTGTTTGTTGCTGCATCAGTTCCGATGACCATTGATGTCGCTTTTGTTGTAATCTTGTCTTTATTAATAAATAAAAACAAAGGACATGTTGACATATATATCAGGTCCATGGTCCTATTCTGAACACATGGCAGGTAGTGACACACTTACAAATACTTACACAGTGAATAAATAACAATGTAGCTGTATTCGCAACAGATTTGTTAGGTTGACAACAATTACACAAAATTAACTAATCTACGTACATTTACACTGTATAACCAATGACTCATTTCGTTATTTTGTCCGGGATTTCTATCCAGAGAGGAAACTTTTTTTTTTCTCCTCACAAATTGCGCTCTTTCACGCGTGACATGGAAAACCGTTTGACATCGCGTCTTGACATAGTACCTTTTAAGATACCATGTAATGAAATATGCCAAAATTATAAGCAGTATTAAGATTTTGTGGAACGTATGTGCGTTTGTTTGATTTTGTTCATATTGGTTTCCACACCAACCAGTCTAAGTTTGAGCCATGATCCGACCTACGGCTGCCAGAACAATCGTAACATCATGTCATCCATGCGCCCCTCGGGAATCCACTCTCTTCAGTGGTCGCAGTGCAGCCGCGAGTACCTGGCCGACTTTCTTGAGTAAGTCCTTGGACCTCTCTTGCTCCGTTTGTACCAGCGACTTGCGACTTCGTCTGTTATGTTAAGATATTCTATCGTTATAGACATTGTAGATGTATTAAGAATCAGTGGGAATCTAAATTCATCGCCAAGTCCATACTACTAATGTGACATAACACTATTCGAAGACTGCTACCAAGCATATTTACTTTCCTCATTGTTCACAGAGAATTGCGTTATCGAACCTACAGTAGGCCTACTCTACTATTGTATGTCGAGAGTTTGGTGCTGTTTTCCACGTCTTTTCGGTAGACTATTCTTCCATTGACACACAGTAACTGGGTGTCACGCACACACACACGCGCGCATACACACTTTATAGAAGGTGGATGCATAGTCATAATGAGTGCGCTATATAGGTTGACAAAACAGGAAAAGCCACCATGTGAAATGTGTGATAAACCTTGCAGGCCTGACCGGCTCAATTACAGCAGATGTTATACAGTACAGGCGCAAGTGACACAAAGCCCCAACATTATGGGCTAGCTAAGGTCGTTTTACATTTTATGCACATGAATAAGGTATCGTGTCTTTCACTATTTGATGAACGTCATTTTTTTAAATTGATCTATTTTTTTTTCTTTTTTGTTGCCAGATCAGACAAGTCAAGCTGCCTCTTGGACGAACCAGCAACGGATGAGGAGAACGTCCAACTCCTCACGTGGGACCAGCTTCCAGGAGTGCGATACGATCGACTAGAGCAGTGCAATAAAGCGTATCGCCATCACCATCGCATCACGGAATATTGTTGGGCGAATCGACTTAACGTGAGCATAAAAAGGAAAGATCATAAATGAGAAATAAAAAGAGGTGGTAGCGCCACCTCGATATGATGAATGAAGCTTGAAAGAAGTTGCCCGGTTCGTGCAAGCGCATTGTGAGATATTTTCTGACAAACTTGCTCTCAGCCAATTAGATGCAAAGATTTCAGTAGCTTAAAACAGTTTGACAGATAAAAAAATCTAACAAAACGCTTGTTGAAATGCCACCAGGTGTGTTCAACCTCTCGGACAAGACACTTTAATACCCACAGTGTCCATTGTCCCCTAAGTCTAATATAAGTTGGCGAGGCGGTGGCAATGATGGCGACAGAGCTCCCTGGTAGAGTAGTGATGATGTATAAGAAGCTCCTTTAAACTATGCAAATGAAGACTACTATCTTTCAGAGACAGGGAGGGAGGAGAGAAGGGAAGGGGGGGGGGGGGGGGAGAGGGATTTATCTTTTGAGACACAGCCACAACTCGTTTTCATTAGTCCAAGATGCCGTGCCTCCTGCGTTCATGAAATGGACTGATAATTTACTATAAATTAGTTTACTATAAATGTAAACATGGCTTTAAAAAACAAACAAACAAACAAATGAATGATGGGTCACATGATTTAATTTGTAAGCATCAGCATACAATTATTTATACCCCCACCCACACATAGTGTGTATGGGGGTATTATAGGAATCACTCTGAGATCGGGTGGCCGGTCGGTCGGTCGATCGATCCGTTGCAGAATCTTGTGGATCGAACTCCTCTCTCATTTCTTGAGCAATTGACCCCAAATTTGGCATGTGTGACCGATATCAAAGGTAGATGTGCAAGACGCATTTTTCGTTAGTATGGCATGATGCGTTGCCATGATAACGGCTAAGTTTGATAAAATCTTGTGGATCGAACTACTCTCTCAATCTTTCGAGCAATTAACCCCAAATTTGGCTTGTGTGACCGCTATCAAAGGAAGATGTGCAAGACACCATTTTTGTTAGTATTGCATAATGCGTTGCCATGGCAACGGCAAATTTTTAAACAAATCTTGCCAAATGTGGATTAAACTACTCTCAGTTTTAGAGCAATTCAGTTGAAATGTGGGATATACAATCAATGTAATGTTTACTATTTCAAGATGCCCTTTTTTCATGCCGTCAAACCCCCGTTTGAGGCGAGACCCCATTGCCAAACGAAGCTGATGGGGTGCTATACCCCCCTAACAATTCCTTGTTTGAGAAGTGGAAGTCGATGTATTTGCCCACTGCAAAATAACTTTCTACTCAGGCGTGGCAAACCTGGAGGCCAAGCCAGGGTTTAATGACTGCAAAAGCTGTCATATTACGTAAGAGCATAATAAGGATATCTGCCTGTGGCAGACCATTCAAAGTGAACTCAATTTTCTCTATTCTTTCTAAAGTTTTAGAGTTTATATTATATTGAGAAATTCTATAGTCATCCGTTTTGAATTTCGAACGAAAAAATTTGACCCATAAATAACGAAAATACAGGAATAAGGAGAGCATTGTAGAAATTTGTCGATACACACACGCACCATGGAGCTACATAGCCCATGCCAAAACCAAAACAATCTCCTCCTCTCGCGGGTGCCCCCCCCCCCCCCCTCCCTGTGGCGGTGACTGATGCTTAGATTAGACCAGGGTCAAGAAACAGGTGTTTTATATCTTTGGTTTTTAAATCCTTGATTGCCAAGATATACACTGGCATTGTCTACAGGGGTGTAGCTTCTTCAAACGAGGGATTTGCCTCATGTGTGTGCGAAAAAGTCTGTTGCCGTGGTAACAGCATTTTTTATGCTAAACATACAAAAATATGAAGATTGACAAAACTCTCTGCGTTTTTTAGTATTTGACTTGAATTTTGGCACAATCATGTGACCACTACAGTATGTAGACGAGCAGAACACATTTTCTGTTGATGTTGAACAATAACAGCATATTTTGAATGAAAAATCATACAAAACTTCTCTGGATTCGGTTAACTGAGTACTCCCTTGAAATTTGGCACATGTGCCCACTATGATACGTAGATGTGCAAACTTAATCTTTCGTCTTTGTTAAACAATGCGTTGTCATGGTAACTTTTTTTCACTAAAAGCATTACAAAATATTGTGGATTCACTTTATTCCCTCAGTCTTCGAGCATTTGGCTTGAAATTTGGCACATGTGACCGCTATGGTATGCAGATGTGCAAACTTAATCTTTCGTCAACGTTGAACAATGCGTTGCCATGGTAACAGCTTATTTTGAATGAATAATCATGCAAAACTATTGTGGATTCAGCTAACTCCTTCAGTCTTTGAGCTTTTAGCTTTAAATTTGGCACATGTGACCGCTGTGGTATGCAGATGTGCAAACTTAATCTTTCGTCAATGTTGAACAATGCGTTGCCATGGTAACAGATTATTTTGAATGAATAATCATGCAAAACTATTGTGGATTCAGCTAACTCCTTCAGTCTTTGAGCTTTTAGCTTGAAATTTGGCACATGTGACCGCTATGGTACATAGATGTACAAACTTAATATTTCATCATTGTTGAACAGGCGTTGCCATGGTAACAGTATATTTTGCATGATAAATCATACAAGAATACAATGGATTTAGCTAACTCCCTGAGTCTTTGAGCATTTGGCTTGAAATTTGGCATATGAGACCTCTATGATACATTCATGTACAAATTTATTTTTCCGTCATTTTTGAACAGTGCGTTAAAAATTATACAAAAATGCTGTGGATTCAGTTAACTCCCTCAGTCTTATAGCATTTGGCTTATAATTTAACACATGTGACCGCTGTGGTATATAGATGTGCAAACTTAATCTTTCATCATTGTTGAACAGGCGTTGCCATGGTAACAGCATATATTAATTGAAAAATCATACAAAAATGTTGTGGTTTCGGCTAACTCACTGAGTCTTTGAGCATTTGGCTTAATATTTGGCACATGTGACCGCTATGGTGTGTAGATGTGCAAACTTAATCATTGTCATTGTTGAAGAATGCGTTGCCATGGTAACAGCATATTTTGAATTAAAAAATTAAAAAAACAGTGGATACTACATGTAGCTGACTCCCTCAGTCTTTGAGCATTTGGCTTGAAATTTGGCTCATGTGACGGCTATAATATACCGGGTGTCCCAAAAAAAGCGGAACGGTGGATTTTCAGTACCTTGCGTTCTAAAAGTGATATATTTTTTGACATCATTAGAAGGAGCATCTTCCACAGAAGACAATGATACCAAAATCATAAAATTTGGTTCAGTACTTTTTGTTCTACGCCAATTCCTGAAAATGCAGTCATTTCAAATTTCGCCGGATTTTTGCGACTTATGAGATAATAATTTGAGTGCGACACGCGATCCATATACGGTGAATATTGTGTAAGCTCACTGATCCATGTCAACAAAAGATACAGCTTTCACATTGGGCACGGGCCAGAAAAAAACAGTGTGTGTGTCTGTGTCTCTGTGTGTTTGTGTGTACGCCCAATATGAAAGCTTTATCTTTTGTTGACATGGATCAACGAGCGTACACAATTCACCGTATGGAACGCGTGTCGCACCCAAATTATTATCTCATTAGTCGCAAAAAATTGAAAATGACTGCATTTACAGAAATTGGCGTAGAATAAAAAGTACTAAACCAAATTTAATGGTTTTGGTATCATAGTCTTCTGCGGAAGATGCTCTTTCTAATGATGTCAAAAAATATATCACTTTTAGAACGCAAGGTACTGAAAATCCACCGTTCCGCTTTTTTTGGGACACCCGGTATAATTGTGCTGACTTCATTTTTTTGTTCATGTTAAACGTTGTGTTGACATGGTAGCCAGCATTTTTAAATGAAAATATTAGAAATTGCCAATTACTCACTCAGGTTTTGAGCACTTTTCTTTATATGTGGAACATGTGACTATCAGTGAACAAAATATACATTTTGATTTATCTGATGTTGAACAATACTTTGCCATGCTAACATTTTTTTCAATAAAAAGCATATAAAGCATTTCCTGGTTGAGCTAACTCTCTCAGTGTTAGATGGGGTATTAATCACATTGAGTGGTAGTGCTAATTTTAAGATGGTTTGCAGAACGAGAAAGTGGTTTTAATCATCAAATTAATATAATTCGTGTGTCGACTTGTTTTTATTGCAACTGATTAACACATTGCCGTACGTGATGTAAATAAGCACCATATTCATTGTTGTTTAGTAGTAGCCACGACAAAAATATTATGGGCATATACATATACTCGGGCAGGATTCGAACCTACGACCTCCTGATCACCGGACATTGTCAGACAGGCATCTTATCCACTAGACCACCTAGCTTCCGCCCGACAGCCACTGCTGATGCAGCGGGTACTCGTAATTATGCAGATTAATTAAATTCTTTAATCGAGTTCTTTTTGACAAGACCCTCTCGCTGTATGGTTAAGAGATCAGCTGAGTGGGGTCGCTCGCCCATTAAAGCGAGGGGCCTTGAAAAAAAAAGGCTATCTAAGGACCAGAACTCTGGCATGAACTGGAAACAAATAAGACACGCCCACTTCAGAGATGGCGTAAACAATGAGAGCAAAATATACACTGCTCGATTTCAAATTTTTCGCAGAATGTATATATATGTTTGTATGAAAAATGCCTCATTTTGACTACTGACAAATGTTATTTTTTCCTATCTATGTATCATTCCTGCAAACGCATGTCGAATTTATACTTTTTGTACATTCTGTTGAAAGAAGTGAAAATAAAACCTTTGAATTGAATTGAATTGAATATTGATTTTAACGCTAGAGTATAAAAATCACATATAGCTCGACCTCTTTGCTATATTCGAATTACTGTCCCATTTCCCCGGTCTTGACTACCGGCGCCCCATGAGGGCGTTCTTGCCAGTCAGTGGAATAATCAAAGAGATTTTTCTCCTCCACTTGGGAAACCTTTTGGGTGTAATTCATAAGTATTCCAGGAAACCTGAATGGTTAACCTTTTTGGGTGTAATTCATAAGTATTCCAGGAAACGTGAATGGTTAACCTTTTTGGGTGTAATTCATAAGTATTCCAGGAAACCTGAATGGTTAAATGGATGATACAGTAATTGGCGGAAAAGAGGATTGGGCTTTTAACTTTATGCGAGATACCTAGAAACCACTTGTGAAATAGTACAGAGCAAACTGTTCTAAGAGGAATTCAAAGTTTAGTTGGTGAAAAATTGTGGAATTGCTGCGACATAAAAAAAAAAACAACAACAACAACCAAACAAACGAACCAAAAAACAATCGTAATACAGGGTGGGACCAAACTCTTATTAGGAATACCTTGTTTTGGATATCTCAGCTATTTCAAAGCCAACTTTCATCAAAATAAACGATAAATTCCTCTCGGAATTACATGCTCTTTCACATTTCATAAGAGGTTTCTCATTATCTCGTTAAAACATTGTTAGAAACCTGAAGTTAGGTCTCATCAAAATAGTGGGGGATAATAGAGGGATAACGACGGGATTGAGCCTAGCATGTTTGTTTCCGAGTCTAAACGCTGTAGATCCCACGAAATGAGACACATATTTTCACCATGTGGAGATGGCGGGTTATTCAGAATTAATGAAATGATATGTGAGGGTGCAATATAGCATCTCCAGGGAGAAAACACTGGTTGCTTTCTCGCCAAATATATTAATAAACTTCCCTCTCTAATTTTACAGACTTGCGGTCATATTGGATGTAAGGTGTGGAGCTCCTGCGGCTGGATTCAAGTGATGGAGGGCACACCGTGCGGGACAAATAAGGTGAGTTTTAACCTTGACTGCAGCAAAAATACATATCAGCCCAAAACCGGAAAAAATATATTTCGTTAGAGAAGAAATCCACCCCAAAACTTTATAAATTCCATAAAAAGAGAAACGAAATTCCCTGCAGTCTAAACAGTCTACAAATGATCAAAATCGGATAAGAAATAAGGAAGTTATGACATTTGGAAATTTCAGAATCTTTTGGAAAAGACTTCTTGACCAGTCAAATGTAGCTTTTGACAAGTTTTCAAATTTTCATAACGAAACATGAAAAATTGTGCGGGCATGACATCATCAACTCGCTCATTTGACTGTTCATAAGGGATAATTAAGAAGTGTTTTCTGAAAAAATGTGAAATTTCGATATGTCATATCTTCCATATTTCTTATCCGGCTTTTGTTATTTTGGGGAGGTAATGAAGGGATTTTCTCTCTCTTTTTCTCGTCTTTTGGAGTTTATCTATTTTTGGGGTGGATTTCCTCTTCAAGAGGATTGGTTTTCGTACAGTAAGAAAGAAAAATTGTTCTGCACACTGAAGTGATGATCAATGCAGAGTATGGACTAAATTACAGTAAAGTATCAACATTTTGGTCGTATCATTTTTTATTTCCACTAGGGCTTTTCTGAAGTGTATTTGTCCCAAAATTAATGTGAAAAAAGAATCCTTGAAAGTTTCCATTAGGGCAGTAGATGTATAGAGTATAATTGTACGCACACATCAAAAAAGCAACGTGTAATACAATGTATATCACTTAGTTCTGTGTGTCGCAAAAGAGATAAGAGCATGCAGCCCTCAACTCATCTTTGCTTTGACCGATCAGCGAGAAACAGAAATAATTTCTGACAGAAAATGTGAAATACTAGGATTTAATGTCTTCAAAAGAAAACACACACACACACACACAAATACACACGCACTCACACAGCAAGAGTCCCTTGTCTAAGATTTCAGGGTACATCATGTTGGTTATGTCAGGGTCACCCTATAGTCCATGGGCCAGGCCAGATATTGGTACCATCTGAGGTGGCAAAACCTTTTTGGTGTCATTTTGTTTGTCGGGCATAGATATGCTTATCAAGCTATGATAGCATTTCCAAATGAGTAGCTTAGTCATAGTAAATGAATTTTTAACCAATTTGGTCTCGTTGTTATATCCCTATACTTCTGAATCGAAACTAACCGCCATATAAAGAAGAGCACTGTCTTCTGTATGTTCCATAGAGCTGTAAAATGCAGCTCTATGGTATGTTCACAGGTGTTCTGTTGTAAACGCGGTGCGCTTAGTCTTTATTCAAGGCAGCGAAGGGAATATCCAAAGGTTATGATGTCCACAGCGCTTAGTCTTTATTCTAGACGGCGAAGAGAATATCCAAAGCGTATGATACAGTGTATATCCTTTTATCTAAAAACAACAACAACAACAAAAGCAATTCCTAGTGAATATTACCGTATTTTTCAATCATTTATCATTTTCCGGTGAAAACGCTACGGTGAAAACGCTGATACCACGCCAATGTCGCTTTATTTCCCTCCAACAATATAAGATAATGCAAAAACAATGTACCGGTACACTACGATACATTATAATGAATGATATTGTAAATGAACAGAGTGATTTTTGTTTAAAACTGATGTATTTGTTGATAGGGTAGTATAAAAACAGTATAGATAATCCCTTTTATGAGGAACTTTAGATATGATAACAGTACATTGGTCTAGATAAAGAACTAAGCGCACCGCGTGACAGCTGTGGACATCATAACCCTTTGGATATTCCCTTCGCTGCCTTGAATAAAGACTAAGCGCACCGCATTTACAATAGAACACATGTGGACATACAGAAGGCAGTGCTCTTCTTTGTATAGCGGTTTAGTTTCGATTCAGAAGTATAGGGATATAAATACGAGACCAAATTGGTTAAAAGTGCATTTATTATGACTAAGCTACTCATTTGGAAATGCTATCATAGCTTGATAAGCATATCTATGCCCGACAAACAAAATGACACCAAAAAGGTTGTGCCACCTCAAATGGTACCAACAACCCATTTTTCGGGTCTTGGCCCATGGACTACTATAGAACGAAATTATGTCTACTTAAAAACATACATAATTATATACATGTCACATTTGAACGTGTCTTGTTTCTTTATCTTGAATATCTTTGTTCTTTCATCTTCGAGTGCGCCTTGAGCATTTCATTTAATCGATATGGTGCGATATAAATAACAGTTATTGTTATTTACATATAAACATATATTTATGTTCTTATGTTTAAATCTGCAAATATGGCATTCCTGAATAAGCTAACATGTAAGTTAAGTGGTTTCGTGCGTTATGCTCCAGTGGTGTTATAACGGACATTGCAAGTCGTCAATCGGAGGAGTTCCCGCACCGATTGATGGGGGATGGTCGGAGTGGGAAGGCGAATTCACCACATGTAGTAAGACTTGTGGTACTGGAGTCGTGTGGAGGCGGCGATACTGCAAAAATCCTAGCCCCCGTCACGGTGGGAAGGGCTGCGTTGGCAGCTCAGCTATCATGCGGCTGTGTAATACTGAGGTGAGTCGATCACTGTCCTACATCGTATGCCTATATCGGCCTTCATGAGTTTACTCATGTAGGTTACTTTTAAAGCAGGTTAAATGTCAGTTATGTCCACTAGATTTTGAAATGGCTGATTTTAAGCACAGCAATAGTGTGTGTGTGTGTGTGTGTGTGCGCGTGAGTGTGTGTGTTTGTGCTAATCGGAATTGAAATTCTTCTGGAAACATATGAGAACTTCTGTAAATAACGATGTACTTTGTGGTTTTTGATTTGTAAGTGTAATAGTATTGAATTTAACGGTGCTGAAAATTATTTATCACACCGCCAATTTGGAATCCGGTCTAATCAAACATACTTGAGATAGTCAACATCGTTAACGATAGTAGTTAAAAAAAAAACACCTAGACACCATGACGTCAGTAATTTTCTTCTGAATCGGGTAATATCGTCAACTGCGGATCCTTTCACTCACATATTTAATCCATTACTTTTTTGACGGCATCGACCCCGAAAGTATGAATATAGCAAAAGTCATCCCTTTGTTTGAAAAAAGGTGGCAAATTAGATGTTAACAATTACCGACCAATTTCTTTGTTATGTACATTGTCCAAAATTCTTTTAAAATATTCATAAAAGAACAACATATATTGTAAAATTAAATTGTATATTTTCAAATTCTCAGTTTGGATTTAGGGAAAAACATAGCATTACACATTACACCAATAATCATGATATTATAATTTTTAAGAAGGCTTTTAAGTGGTTTCAGGAGCAACCTCATGAACAGGAAGCAATATGTCTCTTTAAATGGTTGTAACTCACAAATGCTAAATATCAAACTTGGGGTCCCACAGGGATGTTTATCAGGTCCGCTCTTGTTATTGTCTCAAATGATTTTTTTTTTTTTTTTTGGTAGCTCATCAGATGTTAGCTCTTTTATTTACTTAGCGGATGACTTAATGTATTTTTTTTTTCGCAAAAGAGTCCTCTTACCCTTGTAAATACAAAAAAAACCAAACAAACTGTGAATTAGAAACTGTCGCACAATGGGGAAAAAAAAAGAAATTGTTGTAACTCACATTATGCAAGCGCGGGCTCCTTCGGAGAATTTCAGTATAGGTCCGCTCTTGTTTATTGTCTATACAAATGATTTTTGTAGGTCATCAGATGCTCTTTCTTTTATTCTCTTTGCGGATGACTCAAATTTATTTTCTTTCCACAAAATAATCATGCTACCCTTGTAAATACAATAAACTCTGAATTAGAAACTGTCGCTCTATGGATAGAAGCAAATAAATTATCTCTCAATCTTCAAAAAACAAAAAATATATGCTTTTTAGCAAATCTACAGAGGCACTATCTGGTGAAATTGTTTTTGACAGTACTCCGCTGGAAAGTGTTATGTTAAATTTCTTGGAATAACAGTCGATGATAAGCTTTCATGGACATTTCCTATTGACAGTTTATGCAAAACTATGTCACGAAACATCGGTATAACTATCAAGCTTAATCTTTGTCTTCCTTTATCGTCCCTGCTTACATTATATTCATCTGTAATATTGCCTTATTCAAATTATGAAATCCTCGGATGGGCAAATACATATCAAACACTCTGAGATGAATTACTTCTACATGTATTACAAAATGTCATACTGCATTTTTGTATTATACTGTACCGCTTTTTTAACAAATATATTGAAAATGAAAGATTTGTATTTGTTTAGTTTGGGACTATTTATGTATAATATTGATAGGTGTCCGCTCTTCTGCATTCTTACACAATTCTTTGCAATATAACAATCCAGGGTGCGTCTTATCATTACTCTTACATCATGGATTCCAGTTTGCTCGTGTCCACGATGGCACGTGTTGTAGTTTCATTTTTTTTTCTAGTTTTTCTTCCTAATTTGATCTCATGTCAGTTGACATTGGTTCCTTTGATTTTGTTTTATCTGTTTGTAGTTTCATTAAATCATAATCGTTCTCTTACGTATTTTCTGAGGGTACCATATCGTACAAGCTTTGCTTTTTAGTGGGACCCTCCGTTTCCATTCCCGTAATCCTTATTATACCCCCGCCCACACATAGTGTGTAAGGGGTATATAGGAATCACTTGGATGGCGGGTAACCTGGTGGTCGGTCGGTCGGTCGGTCGGGCGGTCGGTCGGTCGGGCGGTCGGTCCGTTGCAAAAAATCTTGTGGATCGAACTACTCTCTCATTTTTTGACCAATTGACCCCAAATGTCGCATGTGTGACCGCTATCAAAGGTAGATGTGCAAAACACCTTTTTCGTCAGTATCAAATAATGCGTTGCCATGGCAACGGCACATTTTCATAAAAATTGTGGATTGAACTACTCTCATTTTTTGAGCAATTAGCCCCATGCAGATTTGGCATGTGTGACCGCTGTCAAAGGAAAATGTGCAAGATACCTCTTTTGTTAGTATCTTATTATGCGTTGCCATGGCAACAGCAAATTTTGTAAAAATCCTACAAATTTAAATGTTGTGGATCAAACTACTCTATAATTTTTTGAGCAATTGACTTCAGATTTGACATGTGTGACCGCTATCAAAGATAGATGTGCAATACACCTTTTGCGTTAATATCGCATAATGCGTTGCCATGGATTTGCCACTGCTGCTCTATTCTTTTACTCAATTGATGAAATCGTGCAATGAAACGAAATTAGATGAAATGAAATTTTCCAATACAAAGTATTCGCGCATCCTTGTTTAGACTGTAATCAGGAACGCTGTACAAAAAAAAAGAACAGAAAACAGCAACAACCAACAAACCTGATAGAGAAAAATTTGTCTGTGAGTGTACACACGTTGTATGTGTGTGCATCCGCGTGTGAATGTATAGCCACGGCAACATACCATTTATCGTTCAATTTACTATACCGCTGCGATCGTTCTTTCACAGCCCTGTCCTGGAATAGTTACCTCTGATGACTTCAGGCGACAGGAGTGTACAGCAACAAACCCCGTGAGGTTCAGGAATCGACTTTTTACCTGGGAACCAAACTACGAGGGACGAATTGACGGTCAGATTATATCATTCCTTTCGTCCGTCATTCGTTTCTGACAACATTGTACACGTATCAGGATTAGCCGAGATTTTCATCTAAAGATATGCATGTATAATACGTAGGCCTACCTACTACATCATAGCTATTAACTAGTTGTAAAAGAGTGATATGTACTAGTACTTGATGTGTATGATTAGAGGAAGATTCAGGGTTCATTTCGTGAATGTTTGATGTGGTTTTTACTGAAAAGAGAATCAAGGTGAAAGAAACAGAGTTTTACGGCAGAGAGCAAAACAAGGATTAGACATACTACTCGGGGAGTAAAGACGATGCGCTCTCACGTTGCGCGTTGAACTTGTATCCATGGCGACGCAGATGGCAATCTACATCTAGGCTAGTAAAAAGCGATGAGGCACAATTCACATTAGTATTTGAATCATTCTCTTCTCTGCGAAACGAAACAAAACACAGGTAACGAACTTTGCACATTGGCGTGCAGAACCACGAACGGCGAGTTCTTCGCCAATAGAGATCCCAACAAGTTCGTTGACGGCTTGCAGTGTTGGAAGTACAACACCGACTCGAAGGAACTCCAACGAACCCGGCACTGCGTGGATAGGCATTGTGTTGTAAGTATGAACATGTGTTTATCCGTTGTCATAGAGACGCTATGTACTCTTTTCCCAGAAATACAGACACGGAAGCTAAATTCTACAAAGAGAGACAGAAGAGAGTCGGAGAGAGAAAGAGGAAAAAGAGGGACGAAGAAACAATAATAATAAAAAAAAAGAACCGAAAAGAAGGTTGGACAAGTTACATGACCTACATGAAACTAGATGTACGAGCTTTAAATATACATTTGACAAAGAGTGCTATACAAATATAAGCAAAATAATTATGAACATTTCCAAACAGTCATCTTCGCGACAAGTGAGCCATTAAACCAGCTGCATGCTTAACCTAATCTCGTTTCGTAAGTTGTTTTGTTTTGCATTGCTCTGCATGTACATATTTTGTTTTTACACATCGTATCTATTTTCAAGGAGTTTGGATGTGATGGAATTTACGGCTCTGGAAAGATGAAGGATGTATGTGGCATATGCGAAGGAACCGGTCGAACATGCACCCACGTCTCCGGGTCACTCAATGAGGCTTTACCGAGATGTAGAGGTGAGTTTATGTTAATTTTATGAGCTCTTCACCAGTCACTTGTAAACTTTTCTATTCAACTCCATACTTTATCATTGACAGGAGACAAAAACTGATGTTTCAGCAGTCACATTATGCAGTTATTGCAGTCATGACTTGGTATTTGTTTCTCCTGATTTATGAGCTAATGAAAAGTAATATCAACACAGCAAGGAAACAAGGCAGAACTATGCCTAATCTCAAGATGTTGTCATTTTTGCAGAGTGGTATAAGCTGTTTATCGTTCCCAGAGGCGCTGTTGGAATCAACATCACTAACATGAACAATCGATACTGCACATTAGGTGAGTCACTATAATAATTATGCTCTGCCTTACTCCTTTTCACAACTTATCATTCTTCATCTACTGCTGTCATTTGATTCTGTTTCGGTTAAATTTGTGTTTCATTGATAAGGTTCCTTTTTTTCTCCGCAAATGAGAACACGTATCGCCATTTTCTTGAGTTGTACCACCTCTTACGCATGAAAGATGTCTCTAGGATTAAAAAGCAAAACAAAGCA
Organism: Diadema antillarum; assembly: GCF_040938485.1. Classification (NCBI taxonomy): domain Eukaryota; kingdom Metazoa; phylum Echinodermata; class Echinoidea; order Diadematoida; family Diadematidae; genus Diadema; species Diadema antillarum. The sequence continues at coordinate 9,538,244 of NW_027270960.1, forward strand.
AAACGAAAAATTTTGCACTCCTCAAACGAATTTCTTTGCGACACCCAGCGCTATTCATGCCACCTCGGAGTCATTTAGCCTGTTTCATAAAATTTGTAATCAGTGACAACTGCTACATTTGACAAATGTTTTCTCAGCCAATCAGATGCAAGAATTTCAGTAGCTTGTCACATCTATGATAACAATGACAAGTTTTATGAAACGGGCCCCAGGATCTCAGCTAAATCTTTCATTGTATTGTACATTTTCTTATTACGCTCCTGCATTGGGGCAAATCATTGAACAATTATTATACCCCCGCCAAACGAAGTTTGAAGGGGGTATATAGGAATCAGCGGACGGTCGGTCGGGCGGTCGGTCGGGCGGTAGGTCCGTTGCAAATCTTGCGTCGCGAACTACTTCCTCAGTTTTCAACCGATTCCCATAAAACTTGGCACAGATGTGTGCCTTGGGTTGTAGAAGTGCAAGACGTATTTTTTGACAGTACCCAAAAGTGCGTTGCCATGGTAACGGCATATTATTGGTAAAATATAGGGCAAAATGCTTCATGGCAAAACTGCTTCATCAGTGTTCTTCCAATTCTCATGGAATTCATATTGAATGTTTGTCTTAGGATATAGGTCAGCATGACACATTTCTTGACAGTGACAAAAAGTATGTTGGCATGGTAACAGCTCACATATTATGAGCCAAAATGATGGAAAATTTTGTGTTGCAAACTACTTCCTCAGTTTTTGCCCAATTTCCATGAAACTTGGTACAGATGTGTGCCTTTGGTTGTAGATGTGCAAGACGCATTTTTCGACAGTACCCGAAAGTACGTTGCCATGGTAACGGCATATTAATGGCAGAAGATCAAGCAAAGATCTTGCGGATTTAACTACTTCCTCAGTTTTTTGACCAAAGCTTATGAAATGTTGTTTTGACCAAAGCTTATGAAATGTTGGTTGGCGGGGGTATAACCAGTCGCTGTAGCGACATTTCTAGTTTCGACATTCGTCGAGGCACATTTGTCATCATTAATGAATAATAACATGCAAATAGATAACAATAATTAGGCAATCAATCACTATTCACAGTTTTTGTAGGACATTCCAAAAACTAGGCCTTCCCCGATTGCTCCCATCCTTCTACCTGAACGTGCAATTGTAATTGTATAAAAACGTTGAAATTACAATACAGCGCAGTATTAGAAAGTTCTGTCATTTGTACTTTGCGCTAGGTTGATATGTCAGTTGCTCTTTAATTCTGACGGAAATACATTTTAATGACTGAAACATAATCCCTTTCATTCATTTGGCCTCAATATGTATTCTGCTGTTTGTTTGTTTGTTTGTTTGTTTTTCAGTTTGGTTGGTTGTCTTTATTTATGTATTTATTTATTATATTATCATATTTGTGTGTGTGTGTATGTGCGGTTTTTTTTTTCAAGGTTCGTATTTCAGTTCTTACAATACACATGTAAAAGGAATTTAACGTTGAAGCTTGCTTGATTTCTATCCATATCAAGGGTTGTATTACGGTGGGGTATCCATCTTTCAACCCAGAACGCTCGACCGAGTGCAAGACAGACGCTACACTGTGCAAGACGCACTTATTGTGCACTACGCGGATACATACGATTGGGAAAAGATTTGGGTCATGTCTGGACCCACGCTAAGGAAAGTCAAGGTTGAGGGTAAAATGGACTGGCCTTCCTGGTTCGGGCCTAGCCGCTTTCCTAAGTTCACCTGGGAATGGTATGAGCCAACCTCCCTCCCTGTCTCCTACTAGTGAGTGTTATATTGTCATACTTTTTCTTTTCTATTGTCTTTTATCCGTGGCAATTTTTCCCTGAGTTTCGTCCGACCTGACAGCAAATGCGCCATAACTGCGCGCATGGGTGTGCTGAAAGCATTATACAGCTGTACATATTGCGGCGGGCGCGAACTGCAGGCATGGGAGCACTGGGCGATTTTGATACACGGTCGGATTGGTCCACCAGCAATTAAGCGCCAGAAAATAAAAGCTGATGATGTTTAGATGAAAGTTTTAGTTGACTGATGGATAAAAGCAGGTTAGGAAGCAAACGACAATGAAATTTTCATTAGAAATAGGGCAAAAATGAGAAAGTTATAAAATTTCAAAGGTTTGCGTGTGATCACAAGCCCGATGTCGTTCAATGTCACTGAGGCTGGATGGATGAGACTCTCATGACATTGCTTCACAACTATCTCATTGGTGTGGACACAAAATGTTTTAAAATGATTGCTAAGGCCAAGTGTGGACACCATGGAAAGTTAAGTCACATTCCAGCCCAATTCATTTGTCCCGTAATATACCATTATTATTATCATTGATATTCTTATTATAATCATTATTATTATTATCATTATCAACTATTATACTATAACTTATTTTATATAACCATATTTTCAACTGGCATATAATACACAAATTCAAATAGAAGAAATAGAAATGAGACAAAGGAGGTATTGAAGGTTATTCATAGATATGGGAAGGAATAACCTTCGATTTGTGCCATTCCCTCCCGTTCTTTTCTTTGATAATGACTTTACAGGGGCACTTATTTTGATATTGCATACCCTCCGTAAAGCACATACCTTACCCCCAAAATAGGCATGCTATAGCATTCATTCTCTCTTGCACTGCCACCTGCACACACGACGCACTGTCACTCGCACACACCTACACTTCTATTGTCTACTATACCATGCAGAAATCAATGGTGCTGCGTGCTTTTTTTCTTTTTAAAGCGCCAAGTCACTGTTTTTCTTTTCAGTTTTTTTTTCTTTAGCAAAATGTGTTTCGTGAATCAAGATTAAGAGTTTTATGAGTACATATATAATTGGTGTTGTATTATATTTGTACTATATAGATAGGGCCTCATCCACGTCAAGCTCTGCGTATGATGACGGTCCCCTGTATTGATTTCTGCTTTGTTCATAGATACAGTATGCCTTAATATGATATTTTGATTCCTATGCCACTATAAAAGATTGATGTTGTTACGAAAATGATATTTTTTTTGTATTGATTTGTATGTTAACTCTCTTTTTTGTTTTTTTGCATACTCTTTATCACTCTGTTTTCATTTGCAATTGTATTTGGAGAAAGAAAATACAGAAATAAACCAAACCAAACCAAAAGCTATAAAAGGTTCAGTGAGTTTATTTTATTACCCTTGTTGGACACTTTGACATCGTCTGATATTGTGGGACTTTTTTTAACGCAGTCTGAAATTTGGTATGAAAGTAATACCAAAAAGGAAAATGTCCCAAACTGTCTGAGCCTTGTATCTGAAAGTACAGTGTACATCAAGTGTTATTTGAGGTCAATAAATGACACTTACGTATAGAGTCATATTCGGTGAAAGAAATGTTAAGAATTAACTTTTTTTTAACCTTTTGGCACAATACCTTGTTAACATTTTCAATCAAGCATTGCAGAGCCGTTACTATTCAATTGCGAACTATCAGGTATGTTCGGAATTTCAAGCTGAAGATCTATCATGTAAATTATTACTTCTATGTGTTTCCATAAATCCGTGTAACTTATTGTTCATATGTGTTTTTATTTGCATCTTTCTCATTCCCAGCTGGAGGCAGACGATTCTAACTGAATGTCCGGTCACGTGTGGTGGTGGAAACACGACTGCCGATATTTTCTGCGTGGAGGTAAAAGATCACAAGTCGATTAAAAAAAAGCTCCACAAAAGCACTTGCATTTGGCTTAAGCGACTTCTAAGCGGCACTCCATTCACAGTCACGTTCGGAGAGATGCTGAGCTTTTCAGAGTAACAGACACAGATCCAGATTCAGATTCAATCCTAATTTCATCTGAGTGATGATTAGCGACACAATAGAATTTCTCAATGTATCGATACCATCGATAGCTCCGAGTGTGAATAGTAAATCGGGTTGCAAATCACTAGCTCGACACCCATGAGTCATACAGGCTACGGGTCATACAGCCCAGGAGCTAGACACTATACATAAAGTGAACGAGGCCATTGAGCTCGAAATAACTAGAATAGGCCCACGAGCTGTACGGTCCACCAGCTCCACGCCAGGCGAATGAGACCCACGAGACCGACCGACGCAGTTTTGGTCTCGTGGGCCTTCTTTTGCCTAGTGTAGAGCCTGTTGGTCGTATTTTGTCTTGTGTCGGTTTTGTTGGCCTTGTGCCTAGTTTGGCACTTGAGGGCCTTTTTTGCTTAGTGTCGAGCTCATGGGCTGTATGACTCATGGACTTTTTTTTTTTCAATGTCAAGCTCGTGGGCTGTATGACTCGTGGGTGTCGGGCTCTTGGGATGACCCCGTCAAATTGACCATTGAACCCTAATCAGCCGGGGGCGGAATCTGCCCCTCCCCCCCCCCCCCCGACGTTTCGCGCAATAATTCTGCAACACGAGAAAGCCTCATCATGAGGCTTCTTGACTTTTTTCTTTCAAGTCTGGTGCAAGTTTTGAGAACAAATTTGCCAGGTCATCGCGTACCGTTATCAAGCCACGCCCATTTTTTCAAAGATTCAAAGATTCAAATTCATTTTCACTTCCATCAAATAAACAAAGAAATCATATACAATGTACAATGTATATGCACAATATATTTGTAATAATTACAGATATTTTTAATAATTACATTTTCATAACGACATGTCACGCCAAAACGTGCAGAACTTTATGATTTTATGTACATTGTACTGTACGTTTCCTATGGAAAACAGTGCTCAGTCTTGAAACTCATAAAAACCTATTTTTACTATTCATCACTTTGTTTGATTTTATGCAAATCATGGTAGATAAGTGGTCCATGGCAATTTCCATTTAAAGAATTAAACCGAAGTAAAAAGGTGAACAAAAAACCAAAAAAAAAAGATACATAGGAATTCCGAAAACAATAAAATAGTAGGAATTTAAATGACTTTAGGAAGTTTTTATCATGATGTAAAATTGTACTAAAACAGATATGCAAACCCAAAACATAGACTCTCAATGCTCTTAGTTAGTATTCAACAGGCTAAAAATAAGATGTTGGGCTTAATCTCTCTAATTAATTGATTAGAATAAGAAATTGATAATTAAAAAAGAACATAAGACACAATCTTGTAGATTATGACTTGGGTGTCGTTAACACGTCACTGATGTCCGACATGGGGGGGGGGGGGCTGATTACGTCCCCCCCCCCACCCTCCAGCATAGCCAAAAAAAAAAAAGAGCCTAGCTTGTTTAGGCATATACACTCAGCAAAAAAAGAAAGTAAACGCTTTTTCAAGTTTAGATTTCTCATCGAAAATTTGGCTGAAAGCTAATTTATTATATACCATATTAAAGGTAATTTAATTGGCTGTCAACCTGGTAGGTCAACATAGAGGGAAACTTAATGCATGAGTGAACACCATTGTTTTTCTCTTCCAGGGCACAAAAGTAAAAATTGCAAAACTGAACAAGTTGTCATTCATGCGTATGTGCTCTTCCATAGAACAAACAACAAATTTCACACAAAAAGAAACATGAATTAAGCTGCAAAAACAAACCTTTGATCTTTATGATATCTTTAAAGCCTAAAAGGCCAATGACGGCTAATAATAATGGAGGAAAATAAAGCATCTTATGTCTGATCTAAATTCAAATGAAATAAGAGAAGAAGTAATAATTAACCAAAATGGTACAAATTTGAGCTTTTTTTACAAATTAGGAAATTGTAAATAATGTTTGGTTCTTGAAATTGTCACATGCATATTAAATCACTAGTTTAAAAGAAATAAAGAAATTCTGCTCATTTAACCATCTTTATGCTTTTTATTCCCAATGTCATTTAAAGCTTGACTTGACATAAAATTCTTATTTTTCCACTTTAGTTTCTTAGTTTGTCTTTCTTAGAGGTAATACAGAGATAAAGAGAACAAAAACTTATTCTTCCTATTTCATTCACGCTCTTATTGTGTTAAACTGGTCTTTTGTTGTCAACGTTATCGTAAAGGTCATTTGCAAATGAAAGAGAACATGTCAATTTTTGCAATTTTTAATTTTGTGCCTTGTAGGACAAAAACCGATGTGCTCACTCATGCGTAAAGTTTTCTTTTGAATTTAATAATGAGCTTAATAGCCAATTAAATTACCTTTAATATGGTGTATAATACATTGATTTTCATAAAAATCTTCTATGAAATATATGACCTCGAAAAAGTGTTTACTTTCTTTTTTTGCTGAGTGTACAATATGCCTGTTGGAAGCTGGACTTCTACAGGTGGAGATGAGAACTACAGACTGAATTTGGTGATGTAAAAACATGGGACTATTTCATTTCATTTCATTTATTTACACTTTAGAACTACATTAGGTTTACAAAGTTTGCATACAGAAACACATGATATCTAGTATCATAGTGGCGGAATCATGAGAAGTAAAAAAAAAAAAAAGAAATACAAGGCTTATTGAAAACTAATTCCTAAACTAAAACTTTAATGTAAATACATGTATTGTATGAGGGTATATTCATTTTGTGATTAGGTGGAAACAAACATAAATTGTACAATTTATACAATACAAAGAAACACTGAATTCATTTTGAAAGACCAAAGAAGAGAAAATGAGGAAAATCTCCATTTGGGCTATTCATCAAGTCGTAGGTTAATTGTATCAAACACATGTAGGTGTTTTTTTTTTTATATTTCAAATTGTCATACCGTCATACTGGTCTTAAAGGAATTTTAAACAACAAGAAACAAAAAGACTCACAACCATATTATATTAATTGTTTATTTATTCTCAGTCAGTTTTAATCTTGCCCCTTTTCGTCTCGAAGGAGGTCGACGGTGTTCCAATGAACGTCAGTCATCGACTATGTGACGCTGAAACTAAACCAGCCGAGTATCCACCATGTAACACTCAGTTCTGTCCTGGACTCATGTGGCTGATAGGCGAGTGGTCCGAGGTATGGCAATGTGATTTCGATCACAAGTAAAAAAAAAAAAAAAAAAAAAAAAAAAAATGTCTGCTGCTTTCAGTGTCAATGTCATTTACATGAAAGCTCCTCAAATCAGAATGAAGCAGCCACGTCTATAATGAAATGCTTTATTGTTGAGTCATCCTTGTAAGCCTAAGCAATGGCTGACATACCCGCAGACAACAGCTAGTATAAAACCAGAGTGATTTCAGACATATCACTTATCTAGTGCAAGTGTCTGGTCTGTGCAATTGTTAAAAGAAACTCGCTAAAATGTGTAGACCAGGGGGGCATTTTATGTAGCGTTTTGTCTGATAATTTTTCTGGCAAACTGTTATGAGTTATGGAAATCCTTACATCTGGTTGGCTGAGAGCAAATTTGTCGGACAAATTTGTCAGACAAAACGCGTCATGAAACACTGTGAAATACCCCAAGAACTCAGCACACTGTGTGACATGTTTTTGGTTCTGTTTCTTCCTTAACTAACCACCAAGTGTTCGGCAACGTGCGACATCGGCCAGCGCAGCCGGGCAGTCGACTGCATCGAGGGGTCTACGATGCAACCAGCCCCTACGATAGACTGTATAGCGCACTGTTGCTTCAGGCCTAACAACACCAAGGGGTGCGAGGAAGAGCCTTGTCCTACCACTGCCTTACCTACCACTACCTTACCTACCACTACATCCCCGACAACTTTAGGTAGGATGCCTCCCAAATCTTAGTAATTGGCACAACAAAACTCAAATTTAAAAACAGTAGGCTACTACTCTTCTATCATGAATGCCGAACCTGAAAGCTAAAAATACAATTCATTCATGACATAACGCAATAAATCTAACTAGGCAAGCATTTCCTCCTTGTCATTATATAATTAGTTTCCAAGTAAAGTGTGACCAGGATATCCTTTGCAGTGTGTTTTAATTCATGATGCAAGTCAAGCCAAAGATATAAGTCGCCATCGCTGTTCTTGTGACGACTGTGTCTGGTTGCGTTTTCAACATCAGTACGAGCATCGTCTGTAAGAGAAAAACACGCCTTACTGTTTCGCGCTCTAATTGATAGTAGTCATCAAACTTGGCGATGTCCTGACTAGGGAGGAAGCCAGTAATGATTATGAAGTCTACCATCTGCTTGACCCACTAGTGTTCAGTTTGGCAGGTTCGGTTCGGTGGTCGAAATAATCATAATGGTTATGATTCGTTACTTTTAGAGTTAGAGGCGTCCTTTTCTTGGAGGTTGGATAAGAGTATGATGACTCACTGAATGTGACTTACTCTATTTCATTCGAAAACCTGAAGCTCAGTAGTGGTGGAACATAGGAATGAAGTATTTCGTACACAAGAAAAGGGGATTAATTTTCAAGTTTAAATAAGGCGTTAGGCAGAACATATATAGGCTAAAGGCAAAACATAATTACAGGTTGAGCATTTCTCGAACTACCGAATAGAAATATAAATGCATTCTATTATTGCAAAGCGTTATTGTGTGCAGTGCTACGACTGTTCGTACAGAATTATGTTACATCATTCCATGCAGCTTCACTCCATGGTTATTCCAAGGAGTCGAGAAACTTTGTCCAGCCATTATATTATATTTCCCTGTATAATCCTTCGAGGGGGAAAAAAGGTCAGAAAAGACATCAAATCAACGTCTAGAGAAGCTAGTCCCACGCAGATGGGCGCAAGCAATAGTGATTTATTTTGTCGTATTTTTTTTTCTCGTAACATGCAGAGATTACAACACAAGGTGGCGCCACAGCGAATCTCGAGAGTCATACGGACTCGACTGAGCTTGGTGATTGGGGGACAGACATTACCAGCGTGGGTGTCGATATGTCGGCCCTTGGCAGTACACAAGGCAACATTGGTACCGAAACAAATCAGCAAAGGGTAACGCCCTCTACAGCTGAAAACCCACTTTCATCTATTCCAAGAGGACACGCAAATGGCACGCACCCCCGTCTCCGCGACTTAGCATTCCAACTGTTTTTATGCGCATTCATGCACAGTTTGAAGTGAAAAGACAGTGGACTGTAACATACGATTAGGAAGTAGATTGCTCCTAATGCCTCATGGATGAGCTGCATTATTTTGGGTGGACAAATAATAATAAAAACCTCCCAGACGTTATGGTCGAGACGTCTGTCTTTCTTGACGATTCCCATTTTCTGGGAGTAATCTTTCTTAAGGTTGTTACTTAGCAAAGGATAATGTAGTGTTATTGTCTGTGAGAGCCTATTAGCCCGTGGTTAAAGAGCAGTGGTGTTGGCTACGAGTATGTTTTACAAGACATTTTATTTTAGTTCAGGCCTACAGTTCTTTATCTCGACGATTACACAATATCACCCTCTGACAAAGGCAACGTTTCAATGTTATAGATGTCACCATAAGTGCCATATCTATCTGTGGACATCAGAGGGTAACTCGAGGTCGTGAGAAGTCTCTTAATGACGTTTCCAATTTCATGAACGTCTCTGCCAGACAGGCGTTATACCAATACCAAAGACATAATTCACTAGGGATAGTCATGAGCGGTTTGTAACACCCCTCTCAGTGTCACTCTCAACTAATTCCATGTACAAAAAAACAAAAACAAAAACAAAACAGCGTTTACAGCTTTATAAAACTGCATTGAGATTTGTCAAATCCTGCATCCTTAGTGCAGAATTATTTTGCATAGCATATCCTCTCCTCCCCATCCCCTTGCTGCCCATGTCTCAGTACGTCAGGTAACCACGAACAATCTACGCCTTCAAATTCTCCCTAGATATTAAACTTTCGGGAAACCAACGCAAAATATGAAAGTAGGACTTGATTGCGAATCGTATGTTATCTACAATTGTATGTGGCATTTGTCTTAAGTAATCCTGTGTGGACAGATTCAAACGTTCTTTACGTAAATTTGTGACTTTCGTTTAGTTCGGTAAGAAAAGAAAAAATTTTTCCATTATTTAGTGGCACCTACTCACTTCAGGATGAAGGGAACAGGGTGATACTGTGAAGAGACGTAGGGTTGAGGATAAACCTCATTTGTTTTGTCTGTCTTCGTGCATACGTAGAAAAACAAAACCAACAGCTACTCAACTGCTTGAGCTTGAGTTAAAACAATACCACTTTAATGTACAGTATGTAAATTTTAACGTGGTGAACATTAATAGACATTGAGATGAAATGGATTAAATACCATGACATATTTAGGATGAGCAAATCTGCGAATTTTCTAGAAATGTGTGTGAATGATTCATTAAGGGTCCTCAATACTTTTGCCCCTGGTATTAAAGACTTTCTTGTAAAAACAATTTTAAAAAATGAAATCAGTTGTCATTTTCATCATTATTACCAGATTGTGTTATCGCGAGGATATAATGATATGAATATGCGTTCATACACATAGACATGATATAAATGGTGATTTACAGGGAAAGGGGACACGCAGCTTGTTTCATCCGAAGGTAAATCTCCTGACTGGGGTAGAATTAAGATCAATACAGCGATGAAGGGTAACATATGTTATGTAGATATTTGATGTGAGGCTAGTTTGGAATGAGTCAATTAAAGATATGATTCATAAATTGAAATATTTGCTGCAGAAACAAAGATATACAGTATGTCCCCAAAAAATTACAACGGGGCCCTTCGAAATGATATCTTTAAAAATAGTGAATCAATCTAAATACAAATTCAGGGTATGAAACTATAACTCATTGCCCACATCTTACAGAAAATCCCATTCGATTTGCTTTAGTGGTCAAAGAGAAATGAGGAATTTTGTAGAGAATGTCGGGAATCTCTTCTGTCCAAATTCTGTCTATTATTCACACACAAGAGCATTGAATTGCTAAATTGGAAGAATGAGACTCATGACATGCTTTAGAACAATCCTCATTTCTCTGTGACCGCTTAACCAAATTGAATGGGGTTTTCTGCAAAATAGAGCTAAGATGTTATATTTTAAGACCATGAAGTAGCACTTAGACAGGTTGATCATATTGGGTGCTATCAATTCGAAAATCTGATTGTTAATTTTGGTGCGACTTACTGCAGTATGTCCCCCCAAAAAATTACAATCAGATTTTCGCATTGATAACGCCCAATATGACTAAATTTCTAAATGCTACTTCAGGGTCTTAAAATATAACATTGTAGCTCTATTTTGCAGAAATCCCCATTTGATTTGATTAAGCGGTCACAGAGAAATGTGGATTGTTGTAAAGCATGTAATGAATCGGATTCTTCCGAGTTTAGCATTTTGATGATCTTGTGTGTGAATAATAGACAGAACTTGGACAGAAGAGATTCCCGACATCCTCTACAAAATTCCGTATTTCTCTTTGACCACTGAAGCAAATCAAGTGGGGTTTCCTGTAAGATGTGGGCAATGAGTTATAGTTTCATACCCTGAATTTGTATTTGGATTGATTCACTATTTTTAAAGATATCATTGCGGAGGCCCCCGTTGTAATTATTTTTGGGACATACTGTACTCGTAGCTCTTTTTATCCTTTTACCTGTAATTGCAGAAGCAAGGCTACATGAGATTCCTTGTTTAGCGTTTACACGAATGTACGTATGTGTGTATGCATGTATGTATCATGTATGTATGTATGTGTATATATATATATATATATATATATATATATATATATATATATGTGTGTGTGTGTGTGTGTGTGTGTGCGTGTATGTGCGTTCCATCAATAGTAGAAAAGATAACAGTAATAATAGTAATAATTGTGATTTATACAGCGCATGAAAGAATTCTTTATACGCTTTACATACAAGACAGGAAGGTATATAGTAATTCAGAAAGGTATATAACAAAAAGAAACGAATTACTATTTGAGTTATGAAATAATTTTTTACAGTATTTTTCAATTAACGGAAGATATCTTTGTGAAAACACAAGGAACTTTAGAACAACCTTAAATAATGCAAGTTAAATGCATAATTTGCCATTTGCAGACGAAACAAAAACCTTGCTTTAGTGCTCCAAAATAGTTGTGAAATGTGAGTGAGGGATAGAAACAACCAGTGTAAAAAATATTAATCAGTATAATCAAAGTTAAGTATTGTTAAATATACAAAATGTGAACAATAGTTATAATAGAATTGTGTCTAGACTGAAGTGTCTGCAGTTATGGTTTAGTGAGAAAGATAGTGACATCTCCTTGTATTTTAGGCTTTATTGCAATTTTTTTTTTAAATATGGTAGGATATTTGGGGATACAACCAACCTACACATAATATTATGCATAAAATGTGATAACTTGAACATTTTTGAAATCACCTTTCCCAATGGAAAAGTGCACCTTTAGGGTATTTTACTATTAACCAGATTATCATATTTTGACAAATTTTAGTACCGTCTGCTCAGGTTCGTTTTCATGTTTGTATTTTCTTTCTGGTGGGTGGAGGTTGGAGCATACTGAGGATGATTTCAAACTAACGTATACAAAGTTACCCATTGACAGTCAGCAGTTGTATGGAAAGAAAGACTAGATTAAATTGTACGAGTACACGACACTGGACTTTTCGCCGCCTTACACTTCTAGAAGCGGGTCAGGGAACTCGGTTCATGGGCGGCGTGTTTCCACCGGTGATCTGCGGGTCGCTGTACACACATAGACAGACGGAGGCCACAGGTCGACCTACAAGCCAATGTGCCGTTATTTCGATCGACTTTAAAGATAATCAGCAATAAATGTCGCCTCAAAAAAGCAGCTATCACCTCGAGGGATTTTACAATGGCATTGAGTTCATGAACTTGCGGAGCTGTCCTGCCGTATATGCAGCGGTCGTTCGACCGTTTAATCTCCCTCCCCCCCCCCCCCCGCTTTCTTTTTCTCTCCCTCTCTTTCTTCTCATTCTTCAACCGCAGACGATATACGATTTTCGCCTCTCTTTTGACGAAGTTTGATTCAGATTTCTGATTTCTTGATCCAATTTATTGCCTCCGCGATTTCGGTTTCCCACCACAGAACCCATCACCCCTATCATTTTTGGCGATCTTTCGGCGATGAGGCGGATGATTTGCCGAGTGGTGTACCGCGCGCGACCTCACGCAAGCCGTCCGGAGTCTTGGTGGTTTTTGGATCCTCTGGTTCTTGATAGTTTTCTGTTGGTCACTAGTTTAAAATGCACTCGTTGTGATGATCGACCGACACTTTCTTTCTAATCTTCCTTTATTTCACTTGAATGTATCAACCATCTTTCACCAAAAAAAAAAAAAAGAAAAAAAGAAGAGAAAAATGAGGTCGTGACCAAGAACAGGCTGCTATGCCTCAACTGGGTGACTTCTGCATTTTATACATCGCCAAACTATAGTTGAACTGAAATTGAATTGAATTGAACTGAATTGAATTGAATTGAATTGAACTGAATCGAATTGAAATTGACGTGGTTTTAATTCTGATTCTAGACTGAGATATACATGAAATAAAACTGAAAGCATCACAATAAATTCGACCATTTGAAAATGAATCAAAACACTTGAATAGCGCCGGAAATCAGATATGCATCATTCTTCAGGCGAAACCACTGAACTCAAACACTTGAGTTCCGTGTTTGAGTTCAGTGGGCGAAACGCAACTCTCTATAGGGATTTTGACAAGTTCAACTATCGTACTTTATGTTGTATAGAATACCAGCATGAACCAAATCAAGACAAAGTTCTTCGTCGCTGTAGATAAGTGAACATGGACAACAATAACAAGGACAAAAGAAATACGAATAGAACGGCTATAGTTTTTCCCGATTTTGAAACTATTGTATCGTGCGCATATTGGCTTAAAATCAGTGTCAATATCGCTCGTAAAGTCTTGTGATGTTTCAATGAGTCGTAGTGATCCTCTGACGTCACATTTTACGTCCATTTTCAAACTTCGTTCATTGTGGTAGCACGGTGGTACAGTGGATAAGACTTTGTAATTTCAAACTTAATTTTCAACGTATGATGTTGATTATTTAAATGTATACATAATGAAACAAATAATATATTCAGTTTTGAAACCTTTACTTTATATATTCAATTTATCTCTACAAACAGGTGCAGTTCCAAAAAAATTGAATGTTGCAAAGATAGTACCTGTTTATAAGAGAGGAGAATCTCATTCATTTAATAATTATCGACCCATATCAATATTACCATGCTTTTCAAAAATAATAGAAAAATGTATATATAATTGGGTTTTTTCTTTTTTGTCTTTTAACAATATCCTTTGTAACAACCAGTATGGTTTTAGAAAAAATCATGGGACTGATCATGCTTTGATAAAACTCCAAGATACAGTTGTTAAAGCTTTGAATATGAATAATTTTGCATTTGGATTTTTTTCTGGATCTTTCAAAGGCCTTTGATATTGTAAATCATGAAATATTATTGTACAAATTACATTATTATGGTATTCGAGGGACCCCTTTAAAATGGTTCTCAGATTATTTATCAAACCGTTTTCAATATACAGTTTTCGGAAATTGTTCCTCACCTTTAACTGCAGTTAATTATGGTGTCCCTCAAGGTTCTATTTTAGGTCCTTTGCTGTTTTTGATATATATTAATGATATCATCCATTCTTCTACAAATTTTGATTTCATATTATATGCAGATGATACCACCTTATTTTATACCCAATCTGGAACTGAAAATTTGAAGGATAATATTGAGTTTGAGTTAGAAAAAGTTAGTAACTGGTTTAAAAGTAATAAGTTAATTGTTAATTTTGATAAAACTAGTTTTGTTATGTTTTATAATAAATTTAGTAAGGTTTTTGATTCAATACAGAACATTGAAATTTCAGTTGACTCACATTGTATTGAAAGATTAGAGAGTGTTAAATTTCTTGGTGTTTATATTGATAAACATTTACAATGGAATACACACGTAGATTATGTTAATAGTAAAATTTCGAGGTGTGTCGGCATATTGCATAAGGTAAAATATCATTTGCCATTACGTGCTCTTATTATTTTGTATAATTCATTGATATTACCTTATTTAACATACTGTGTAGTTGTTTGGGGAAATTGTAGTCAGTATAAAGTAGATGCATTGATAAAGTTGCAGAAGAAGGCAGTTCGTATTTGCACTGGTAGTGATTATTTTGCTCATTCAGCCCCTTTATTTAAAAAGTTGAAGATTTTGAATTTCCATGATTTGTTCTTATATTATACAGCAATAATTGGATTTCTGCATTTTCAGAATATGTTACCTCTTAATATTTCTGAAATGTTCTTCGTAAATAACAGCATCCATCATTATGATACTCGTAACAGTAATTTATTTCATATGTTTAAGGTTAATACAACTTTTGCTAAAAAATCTGTCCGGTTTAATTTACCCGTTGTTTGGAATTCTTTGTCAAGTGATATACGCTGTCAAAAATATTCAAAGATGTTCAAAAAATCTCTCAAAAAGTACTTTCTTGACAGATACTGAACCATATATTTTTTCTGCACATATTCATATGACTGTTACATCTATATGTTTTAGTTGTTTTTGTTCTGTTCTTGTCTCGAAACTGTAAAACACTCTATGTGCCTCCATAATCTAGTACTCGTATATACCTGAGGGAACTTATTTCATACAAGGCCGCAAGGCCTTTCTCTAGTTCTCTTTTTCATTTCCATGAATTTTTGATTTTTGGCAAATATGTAAACTTGAACCTTGTTTTGTCTGTATTATGTCAATTTTCGATTGATTATTGTTTTGTGTGTTTTGTAACCACGGATTTTTATTGGAATGAATAAACGAAACTGAAACTGAAACTGAAAACTGAAACAGAAAGTTCGGGTTCGAATCTTGTCTGATGCGTTCATCCCCACAACTGCCCTCTTGGCGTATTGTATTAATAGGTACCTAATATCGGGAAAACAACAATGAAAAAGCCCTAGAAGAACAGGGGCAACATTGGAACATCTATACTCTAGGAAAATATACCCATTACAAGCAGCTTGGGCCCCCTTTGGAGAGTTGTAATCAGTGAGACCAGAATTACGTTATTCGCAAAACAAAACAAAAAACTTTCTACCAAAAAAAAAAAAGAAGTTTAGGAAAAGTTTTATTTACAGCTTAATGAGAGGTTTGTGAAGCGATTTCATCATAACCTCATCCCATCTGCATAGTATGTGATTATCATGTACAGATAACATTATTTCGTGAAGCGTTGAGACACTGTATGATTCCTGTCCAATCTTTTCCAAACTCTCACTGATCTGAATAATCCGATTTTGTTAGTTTGCCAAGTCAACTTGAAATCCGGAGCAGAGTTTCTCTTTAAGAACACAGACATCACCTTGTCTGACGCCGGAAGTGATGAACTCAAAATAATACAGAAGGGCTGCACATTTTGTCCGAAATAGTGATTATGATAGCGCACATCCTGCATTAATTATCAATGTCTAAATGGAGAGTAGTCAGTAAAACTCTTTGACGTCATAAGTCTTAGATTTGCTCGAGCAAGGCATATTTCAAAAAATGAGGGATGCATGAAACCAGTCAATGTCATTGCGTCAATACTTCAGAAGAATAAGATGTGGAAAATGCACGAATCTATTAAGTTGATTTCTGCCTTGTTCTTGTCCTTACTCCAAAAAATCAATCCCACATCATGATCAAGGGCAGTCAATTTGCTTGTATCCACTGTCATATTTCTCCGACGTCCAGCATGAGGTAACAAATCATTATTTCTGTGTCCGCTGAGGTGTGAGCTGGTCGGTGGATGTCGTGTCCTCCTCCGTACTAACAAGGGCGTGATGATTGATAGAAGACCAAGGCGGACTGTGACTCAACGATCCCGGCAGTAATACAGAACCACTAAACCTAGTGTCAAGATCTTGGAATCTTTTTGTTTCTTCCTGCACTTCTGCGTTCTCATTACATGTTATTGCAATGATCGTCATTCTGAATCGACTTCCGTTTTCTTTTTTCTTTTTGTTGTTTTTTGTTTTTTCTTACGTTCTAACGTTCTTTTTGGGAAACAGGGTTTTTTGTGTGCAGCTTGCCTTTGTGGGTGGCAATGAACTTGCTTCTTTATATTCATCGTGTAATGACTCATATCGAACTCATTTGGGCCTACCTTGATTAGAATGACAAAGATGATTATGATTACCATGATATAATGATACGACAAGAAATGTTCCTGCTCTTATAGGTTGTAGTATTTTGCAAGTTAGTAAACATACATTTGTTGAAATCTAAACAAAAAACCCAACAGAACAAAACATGTTCTTCTAAACCCCTCTCTTTGTTTTCGCTGCCGTTGTATTTGTTTTATTTTTTTAATTTACGTACATCCACACTCTGTCAGTCTGTTGTAGCATATTCTCAATGTTCATAAAGTAAAATTGTTTACTAGTATGTTATGAAATGCAGTACATCAATGAAAGATTTCATACATCAATGAAAAGTGCTAAATATCAATGAAAATCACCGCCTGACCTTGACCCGTTTTGTGCTGATCCCTTGTACTGCCCTCATCGGGCAAACAGCGTATAAAGCTCACACCATCACCCTTCATAATCAGTTTTAAAATCAATTCAACGCGACAGGTGAATCATAGTGTGGTATAGTTTTGTCAATTAGTCAACTCATTAAAAGAAGACACCAAGTTCAAATCCTGTTTGAACCCTTTTTTCCTCGCACAAGTTGATCCACTTGACCCCCCCCCCCCCAAAAAAAAAAAAAAAAAAAGTGTGAAAATTTTATGATAAGAACCTGCACGGATGCAGTCGTGGTGATCATGTCAGGATCGCTGTAAGATCAGCGCTATTGGCCTCTTTCGTGTTAAACACTGGAGAGGCCAACTTCGGAACCTAATAATTATAGACCTGCACTGCAACTACTGCCTCTACTACTGCTGCTGCTGCTACTACTACTATCACTACTACTACTACTACTACTACTACTACCACTACTACCACTACTACCACTACTACTACTACTACTACTACTACTCCTACTATTACTACTACTACTACGTACTACTACTACTACTACTACTACTACTACTACTACTACTACAATACTACGTACTACTACTACTACTACAACTACTGCTACTACTACTACGACTACTACTACTACTACTAGCTCTTTGTTTCCAGTGTAGATAAGAGAAAACAAAAACAAACAAAAAAGCAAGGACGAAGTTTACTGAATAAGGGTTACATCTTGGCATCAAAGACAGTTAACAGTTATTAGGTTTGTCCTCGTATAGCGTTTGCTGAAGGTGAAATTTATAAATTTACGTCGATGTCGATGTAATTTACGTCGATGTAGGGCAATTCGTCAATCAGTTGCAGTGAAATTTAGAGTTTCGCGGGTTTTGTTGTTTTGTTTCATCTGGTACTAAGTGACAAGGTAGTCTTATCTCGGCTCGCAAACAAAAAATGGCTTCTCTTGAAATTTCTTAATCAGTGAAGTGAGGTTAAGGACCGACAGTAGTAATGTTTAAGAAATTCTTCACCTCTTAACACAATGTTTACTTGCTATCCTGCCCCTCATATTTTGGTGTCCTCTCGCGTTCTTGGAATGTTGCGGCTGCTGCAGGCTCGCGACAGGTCTTTTGTCATGAATGTATGTTGTGACCTCAAATGTAAACGTTCAGACTAATGCCACAACAAAAGAGTGCTAAACCGATTTACTTTACCACTCAAACGCTAGGACTGAAGGGTTTCCAGAAAGAAAACGAACGTGGGCTGGTCTCCCCACCGACCTTCCACTACACTATGTATATCTTACAAGCCATTGAGTGCATAATGATAAACTTTCCGCGGGAACCAATTCGATAAACATTATTTATTGTAAATTCACAGCATTTTCTTTGTAACAACTTTGTACTGGTCTTGTGTTACTATGTGTATGTAAATGTTTTGTGCTGTTAGAAATGGAATAAAATGAAATGAATGATAAACAAAGGCGTCTTAATGAACAAAGTTTGATATGCCATGCTTCTTCGCCGTCGATTTGAAGAAGGGAAATATTTAGATTCATTATGATCAAAGACTTACTTAATAAAAGCATCGTGAAACATTGTACTCATTGACGTAGCGCCTGTTACTGAATACGTGTCACATGCACCACTCAATAACTAGTCAGAAGTACCATCCTTCCCTCTTTCATTGTGTGAATTAGATAGAAAGAGGGGGTGATGAGAAGAATTCTGTGAAAAGCAGAAACTTTTTCCTGGAGGATTTTTTTACGTGTCGAGGTATCACTCATTACGGACAAGAGCTGATACAATTCTATTTTGTCTTGTTTGATTTTTTCCCCCTAACTTTACGCTCTGGCTCCGTTTTGACGTTATCAGAGAAATCTGGGAAACCGCCTTGCAACGCCAGTGGCTGTATACGAGCAACGTTGAGCCCTTTCGATCACTTGAGCCCTAATCCTAATCCTTAATCTAAGTCTCAATGCTAATGCAATTCGTGTCAACTGATCCAGTGACTGCACCGAAGCCATTGATGCCTGTCGTGAGACACTACAGTGCTGGGAACTGCCACAGCCTGCGTCTTCTCAGTAAGTGATGATTACCTTGGTACATTATTGGTTGTCAGCATCCGTATCTATTCACTTGAAGAAAAGAAAGAACAAACAAAACTATACATTCAGAAGAAATCTGTCCAGCATCATAATTCCAAATGCTAGTATACAATGTATGTTAATGATTTGAACAACGATGCAACAGTGTCGTTATCATCTCATGTGTTTGATAAACTAGTGCGGGGGGGGGGGGACACCTTCCTTATTATGATTAACGTTCTTTGGCACGTGGGGTAACCTGTTGCGTATGAGACATTTTATTGTTCTTATATCGGCTGTATAGACATAGATGCGGAGAGCATTCTGTCAAATAAATGCCGAAATAATTGTCCTTTTACATTTTGATTTTCAGAAAATGAATAATTTGCTTATCAAAGTCCCTTGTGAAACGTTTGAAAACTGCTTTGTTTTTATATGGTTTCCATAAACCCTTACAAGCGTTCTCAGAAGAGTAAAATGAAACAAGATTATTCTAAAAAGAAAAGGTGGAAAAAGAAATCTGAACACCAAACAAAGTGATGACTTACAAGCATTCCCGTCCAAGCTTGTTGATGACCGACATTATTTTTCACCATCCTGTCACATGAGAAAGGTGCGCACCAGTGCTTCGCAAAGACGACCGTATTAGCACTATCCCCCAAAGGACAGTCTAAACAGCAATAGAACCTAAAATACATAGCAAAGAGATAGCAAAGAGTCGGCTTTGTTTCCACCTGGCATACCCCAAAACAGCCATGGGCCTACTTTGTGAAAAGGTGCATTGGCGGATTTATTCGCATTATTTTGTTTTTGGAATCAGTTTTGCAGTAAAAAAAAGGGGGGCAATTATTTCAAGTCTTACTTGATATTGGGCCCCATAATACCGGCAAAAATATCAAAAACAGCGCATAAACGAATCCTATAGCAACGGCCGGTGTGGTAGCCTATAATATTGTGGTTCTATATTTTGTCTCTTTGTTCTTGTTTTTCTCCCAGTACGAAATATTCAAGTTGATGTAGAGTTGCACCCCTTTCTTTACAGGTGCCATTATGACGGTTTCTTGATTCCAATGTTGCATGCATACATTCATATTTCTTTTTAATGAAACGAACGCGTACAAGCCAATAATGTAAATGTGAGTTGTATTGGTGGTACAAGATACTCAGATAATTAATTTATTCTTTATTTTATGTGTGTGCGTTTTTAATACATTATGCTTGTACTGGTGTATCTGCAAATTACGGAATATCTTATTGTTTATTATAATATGTGCTTTTTATGAAGCGAATAAAGAGTATAATAACTAAAAAGATGTTCACCTCTTGGTTCGCTGTTATATGCATGTGTAGTGCTGTCCATCTTAAAGCGGAATTAAGCGTCACGTATAGCAAATAGATATGGAGGAAACATATGCATTTCATGGCATCTATTATTTACGTGCTAATGTGCACGAAAGAAGTAGGTCTAACCAAGAGTAGGTCAGAGTGAAATGCTGACAATCAGACTAGCGATATGAATCAGACATTTTGATTGATGAAGACAGAGATAAAGGGGCAGGATATGATCATTATCATAAAATGACATTCCTGATTCTACATAAAACCGAACACAAGGAGATGAAGGAGAGTTCAAGAAGCTAAGGTCATCAAAAGGGGCAGCTTATTTTATAGGGTGGACGAAATAAAAGGCTCTTGATTAATGGATCAACTGTCATGGTGTTGTCATTCGAATGTCCTGCGATTATGCTCATTTCAACTGGTCGTCTATCGGTCTTTTCTGTCGAACCGTTTCTCTCGCGTTATTTCTGTGCCACGCACTTCAGGAAATATTTTTATTTAGGTGTTGCGACCTTGCCACCTTGAGTAAATCAAGTTGTCATTGCAATGATTTTTAGCCTTCGGGCTACGATTTTGCAAATTTTGCCTAATAAACCATTCTAATAATACCAATTGTTGATCATGCAGTACATGTATTAACAGTTGGCGGAGAGAGGATCAGGGAACGTTAAAGACTTGTTCATGTTTAATTACCAGTTATTAACGTTTTGCTTATTAGAAGCAGCAGTCACTGAAAGATTAAATACTATGCATACAAAATGCGGCGGTAAGACTCGTACCTCGAAAATCGGAATATTTGAAATCTTATCCCCAATCTTACATGACCTTAATTTATTGCTGGTTGAATCCCATATCAAGTTTAGGATCACTTGTGCTGGTACATCGCTATTTTGATGTCTTCATTGCAAGGTACCTGTTTACCACAAATAACTCATTCCCCTCTATCACCCCAAACCCTACACCCAAACAAAGAAGCTTAATTGCTGATTCCCAAGCTATTTCCTTTTGATCTGAAAGGTTAGGAAAAGGGCGATATTGGTACCAGATCTGTGCAATTCTCTTCATACTATCATATAAAGGAAGTTAGCGCAACCCAACCAGTTTCCACACAAGTGTTAGCTCTCAAAATGTTCAGACACTTCCTGTTATCAACTTCGTGATGTTTTTATTTTTATGATCAACGCACACAGGTGAGAGACTACTAGTATAATGGTGGAGTCGTGGTTTATTTTGTTATCAACGCTAACAGCCAAACACATTCGAGCTCTCCCTTGTGTTACGAAATACAACACGTGGAATGTTGGATATAACGGTTACTGTCATGGTGGAATGTTCTTGTATCATACAAGCGTACTTGAATGCTACAAAGGAGAATTAAACTATTCTTTACTCAACATCGACGCACATGCGAACATAATAGGAAGCAAAAGCGTTGTATTCTGTAAACAGCCGGGTTTGAAAAGAAATTGGGTCCCCTATACTCCCACCTCTCACCCAACTATGTATTGCAAAGTCAATCGATTAGGTAATCAACTATTGCGCTTGACATCTTCTGACGGCTGTCTTTTCCTCAGTGTAAATATTTTATGCATATAATTGCCAAGACCCATATATCATGAAGTCAGATGATCTTACCTAATGATGTTCGATGAAAACATAATGGCATATCCTGACAATGATGACAAGTGAAGAATAAGAATGAGAACATTAGGGGCGTCTACAAGTTTGTGACTGACACGCTATAATTGCTTTCCAGATGATGATTGAAACAAACGGTTTATTGTAACATTCATATTCGTGCCATTACTATGATTATGCTGATGACACTACCTACTTCCCTACTACAACTATGGTATGTGCTGCTGGAGGATGGACGTCAGAAAATACACGACGGGCTATCACAGACAGCTTATGGCTTCGGCAAGATTGAATCTGTTGTTGACAGACACAAACTTGGGAAATCTTTGACTTTGTGATAGATGAAAGTCTCGTCTGCCCAACTCTATGCATTGTGATGATTAAAGGATTATTGATAGGCTCGTCATTATGTTTTCCGCTTGTCGGGATGCGGCTTCACTGGCGCGTTTAAGAACCCCTTCCTAATCCTCTAATTACGCCTCTATTGTTTGTTGATGTTTGGGAAGGGATGGGTGAACTAACTGTCGACAGTTAATCCCAACTTCCCCTGCAAAACATGGCAAGGAGGTACTCTGCGAGCTTTTAGTATCTTCTTGCGAAAATCGAAAGCTCGGTCCAGCTGTCCATGGGAGTCAGAAGGTGCAACATTTTACTCCTAGATTTGTCGTTGAGCGAAGACAAATCCATAGGTTGTGACTGTGCACATATTGTGATAATTTTAGATAAATAATAAAATAATGATAAATCTAAGAAAAAAAAAACATTATGTCTCTATAATACTCTATATTATTACCTTCAATTTACGATTCAAACACATTTTGTCATTTTTTTTCATAAACGCAAATTCAAATTGGGTATCTAATTTGTAGTTAAGCGCTTGGTAGATAAGAATTCATGTTTTCATCATGTTTTATTAGTATTTAACTTTAACAATGTTTAATATAATTGTTGCACAGATAATGGAATTCTGTATTAGTCAAATTTCATGAGAACTGCATAAACTGCTACTGATGCCATTTTCACGAAATGAGTGAACAGGAACAGAGTAATCAATAATGTGTTTTAATAACAGCTTTGTTCATATATAACAGTAATTTCAAATTGCCGAGACCAAGCGAGCACACGGTATTTTGAACATATTTGATAAAACCCAAAGAGAGAGCAGGACTATTTACTTCACAGGTGATCCCGAGGGACTGTCATCTTGTCTCCCAGTTCTATGCCAGGTTTCACTGTGCTCCTCAAAAACTCGACCCCCTATGACAGAACTCCCAAGTGTGAGAAAATTGGGTCGCAGCCAAAAGAACAGGGCACCCCCCCCCCCACACACACACACATACAAAGAAAACCAAAGCAAAAAATCAAAATACAAAACAACAAAAATGCCCTCAACTACTTTTAAAAACACACACGGAAAATCATACTATTGCGCATATACCGTATACTGGTGAGTAGTTGGTAATCCAATTATTGAAATGATGCATTTTATTCTGAGCTGGAAATTTTCCTTTACTTGGTATTCGATGGTTTCGTGGTTGAGAGTCTTAAAGTTTGTTTGTTTGTTTGTTTGTTTGTTTGTTTGTTTGTTTGTTTGTTTTATCCCAGCTGATAATGTACGTTTAGATTAAGAAAAGTTATGTGCATACGTTGGAGGAAAAACATAATTTCGGGGATGGGAATGAACGGCTTGATTACTAATATATGTCTTGTTCTAGTTGCGTGCAGCAATCCAGTCTGTGTACAGAAGTCTCGCCTCGCGAGACGAGGATTTCCGCCTTGACATCTTCACATCATAACTGACGACGAACACAAGTCATTAAAACTATCATTTTTAATCACTGCTTGTCTTTCTTTCATGCTTGTGTAACTTATCCCCCAAACCAGAGCCCTTTCTCAGAGGAAGAAAAACACTTCGTCGGCAGTAAAATGAGATTTTGACAGGTCTGGCTGCCCTTGTATTTCCATGCATTTAGTGGAATCGGTAATGACAGTCACACACGGCCGGGTCACAAAACGGATTTGATCCGGGTGAAAATGAGCCGGATTAGTCCCGGAATGGAGGGTAATTTATGATACAGTCACACACGGCCGGATTTCGAACCAGGTCCATAAGGAATTAAAACCGCGCCGACCGGTTCGAGTCGTAGAGACCCGTATTGACCCGTATCGAACCGTATAAAAATTCGCTTTAAATCCTGTAACTGAATTCTTTTCGACCCCTATATATCGACCCGTGTCAACCCGCTTCGACCCGTACCGACCCGGATGTAAACCTTGTCATCATCCGTTGCATGAAGGCAATGCGGTACACGGCAAGGGTCCATACGGTTTTACGCTGCGGATTGCAGCGGGTCGATGCGAGTCAATGCGGTTTGAACCGAGTCAATTCGGATATCAATGACCAAAAAATTTTTCACCGCCGTATCGTAGCCCCCGGAAGCGATCAGGAATTGACACGAGTTACGATGCGGATCAATGCGGGTCTCTACGGCTCGAACCGGGTCGATACGGTTTTAATTACTTATGAACCCGGTTCGAAATCCGGCCGTGTGTGACTGTAGCATTAAGTGCTTTGAGTACCAAATGACATAGAAACCGTATGGCGTTGTACACACCGTTCAAAGTTCTGGCATAGAAAGAGTTTAAGGAAAATGTTTACCTTTAAGGAGTGATGACCATTCGTAAATGAAGTGTATCGTTGACTTTGTATTTGTATGTTTGTTGGTAAAAGATTGTGCACAAGTGACGTACAAAAGCATCGTATTGATACACAATTATAAAGCAATAACAACTGAGTGGGTTTTAACCTAATAAAGTCTTGTTGTAAGAATCAGCACTAAAGTGCATGGTGCCATCAATTATATTTTGTAACATTCATTCATATTTTATGCGTAAAGTAAACGCAAACCCATAGAACAAGGTGTCCTCTTTTAAATCGCCAAACTGATGGGAGAAAACCATTCATATACACAGTCCTCATGTTGTGGCCAAGAATATTTATGATTTTTATAATTATTATACCGTATATTTTTTATTTTACTCATTTTACACTGCATGCAAGGTTGGCCTGGAAAGTTTTGTAAAACTGCTTTCCAAAAGCGCCCTGCAGTAATAACAAACATAATTCTACATGAAAATACACAATGCAGTTATATTTTTATGTAACATTGTAAACTACAAACATCGAGAATGGATAAATGATAAATAAGTATATAATACGTAGATATATGGATATACATGTATAAATCACTATTACAAATGAATTGAATCTCTATATAAAACTACAAAATTGTATGTAGAAAACGATTCGTTACTCTTCTCATGATTGCACAACCCGGAAAGATGCGATAAAGTGAATTCAAAGGTGAAATGCCCAGAAACATGTGAGTGAATTAGTAATAATTCTTATAATATACTTGACTGAAAATGCAACTCTTCCTGTCTGAACAATTGTCTTCCATGAACAATCACACTGATTGATATACCTCCATTGCTTACAGAATTCCCACATAGTTTACTCGCCGAGCACCTAAAATGGATATCATGACAGTGACTATCGTGACATTTCAGGTGTACAATCATATTTATGTCTGATCGTGATGATTACCCGTGTACCGCCAGGACTCGGGACGTCTTCCACGCTGATTTCTCGTCCTCTGGCCTGACCAGTTGAGTGCCAACAACTTCCGACCGTGTTCGGGGTTCAGACACCTTATAATTGACGGTGACCTCGGCGACCAAACATTAAATCAAGACTTCCTCAAGATGTTGCTCTAAGATCAACTTTCTTCATAATTCATACTACAAACATTGAGCGAGTAAAGAGGATCGACTTGGAGCATTAGTTGGAAAGTTATCGCTTTTGTGTGATGATTACTTGTTTGTCGTTCGAGTCACGTCTAGCCGACGAAATGGTACTTCCAAGAATAGCTTTTTGAAAAACAAGAGGTTAAGCACGTGGGCGGTGGTTGTAAGTATGCATCATGAGGCTGATTAAGGAGTTTTCTTTGTTTCATTTCTCCTGGTCTCCCTGCCACAGAGTGAGCGTGACACGGGACAAGGAATGTTTCACGTCTTGCGGTTTTTTCTTTTTGTTTTTTTTTCAATTGAACAAACACAGAACAAAAGGATGTTGCGAATCTCCCAAGCACTACACCGTTGCTACATTATTTCCCCTCTTTGAAGATTTTCTACCAAGAATATCAGAACTTGAATTATGAGTTTCAAAGTAATTTTCTTTGGTGATTGTTTATAGATATTTGATGAGAATAGATAAACTATTGAATTGAATGGAATTGAATTGAATCAAGGTTCTCATGCTCCGGATATTGTTTTTTCATATATCCGTTTATGTCCAAGACTTCAGATTTTTTTTTTTTTTTTAATGTGAGAGAGTAGGGAACTTGGTCTATGATTTTTTTTTCTTTTTTTTTCCAACTATGAATTTCCGTTCTGTCTTTCCTTCCTTTTTTAAAGAAAATTAAAATTCGACACATCAGAAGAGTATTGAAACATTACATGTACTTTCATTTTTCACCTCTTGTGACAGATGCGCGCCACAACGTATCCTCTAATCTTGCTCTTGTACCCAATTAACTGATCCTCTTATAGTACACAGCATCTGGGGTTGTACGTGGCGTTGCGTGCAATCTTGTTTATAGACAGGATATCTTGACAGTTAAACTGAACTTCTTGCTTTCAGGACTTTTTAAAGAAATATCGTTATTCGTGAAGAAGAGGTCTCACGACCGAAAATATATAGGCTCTTTATAATGTTGAAATCGATTACAACAAAGTCTAATTTTTGAAATACAAAACACACTTATTCTTTAAAATACAGAAATATGTTAAGGCTAATAAATATGATAATCCTACATACTTCTGAACGAACTCCTCCGATGTCATAGGGAAAAAAGAATCTTGTTCAATTCTTTTGATAATTCTTGATATCGTTGTTCTCGTAGGACATCCAAAGTTTTGAACCGATCGTTCGATTTTCCTCACAAGCCCAGACTGATGCGTTTCATTATCTGTTACTGTATTAATTGAATTTACATATTTATGTCTCAGAAAATTTCTTGCCTGAAGAGGCTACTCTGGATGAAGAAGACCTGATGATAATGACGATGATGATGATGATGATGATGATGATTGTTGTTATTATATTTCCTGTCGTCTTTTTTCATGAATCAAGTGTTACATGTATTGTTGTTATTTTGTTGCTCTTCCATTTATCCCACTTTTTCCATCAACCACCCCCTCTCTATTTTTGCTTTCCAACAGGTGTGCATGCACAGTTCTTTTATTCATTAAATTCACCGTTTACTTCTTTTGTAGGGGCTGCTTTCATATTCCTGACACATACATCCTAAACCAACTGAACAAATACGGGAAGTGGCAAGGTTTGTTTGTTCGTTTGTGGAAGTTGTTTTCTTGTGATAACCTCTCTTTTTGTGGAAGGGGAGATACTAGTACTCACACGCTGTCATTTAAAGGGGACCTCCGGATGATTTTCAGACTTTTACATTTGAACAGCTATAAATCAGGTAAACTGAGTACAGAGTTTCAGAATTTATAGTGATTGGGATAAGGAATGAGAATGTTTTCAAAATTTATAACAAATTGCAATGAACAAGGATGATGACATGCCAGCCTCACCATAAGCATGATAAGAATGCATGAGTTGGGGCTCAAGGAAGCAGAATAAAAGAAGAAAGCATGCATAGATTTTTCACAGGTGAACTTGTTGAGCAAGTGGTATTGTAATGGAATTACACTGCTACATTTGTGAAATATATGAGGCTCTGATGTCATCAACACTGTTCAGTGTGATTTGTTTAAGATTTTCAATTTATTGGTTTCTCTGCTCAAGGACCACAATAAATTCCACGAATCTATACATGGAGCTGTTGATTTATGTACTTCATGATGTGAAATTATGAAAATCGTCCGGAATGCCCCTTTAAAGGGTGTATACAGTTCTGGTCAAGGTGAGGATTTAGCTTTTAATGTTTTGAGAGATATTCAAAAACCACTCTATGAGATGCCAAAGAGCATGCAATTCTAAGGGGTATCAAAATATTATTTGATGAAAATCGGTTTTGAAATGGCTGAGATATCCAAAAACAAGGTGAAACAAAGAGATCCTAATGAAGTTGTGGCATGTCGCCTTTTATTATTATCACTTTTTTGGATATCTCAGCCATTTGAAAACCAATTTTCATCAAATAAACGTTGAATAATTCTTAAAATTACATGCTCTTTCATATTTTTGTAAAAGGTTTCTCATTATCTCACTTAAGAATATTCAAAACATGAGTCCCCACCTCAACCAGTACTGTACAGTCCCTTTAATGCATTGTATCACGTTTGAATGTCTGTTTGGTTTGTTGGACAGACACGGGGGTGGGACCTTTGTATTTTGTGCTTATACTGTGTTAGAACTGTCTTCCATTTTATCATTTTGCAAAAAAAAGGGAAATGAAGGAAATTGTTAATTAATATAATACAAAATAAAAACAGTTTATGATGTAAACAAACTCCAAAGTACGTGTATATCGAGCAGAAACAGGGGGATGTGACGTGGGCATTAGCCTGTGTCTATACGTGAAAACATTGGGCCATTTATTTTGTCTTCAACGTTCAATGGTCACGTATTTTGCGTCTTGCCAGGTAGGCCTACAATACCTGCGGATTAGACGTCGTTTGTTATATAGGTAAACTGTAGTCCTACGTGCTGTCGAACCAGGGCAATGATCAGCTAGAAAGATTTGTGAAGAAAAAAAATCACCCCCAGGAGTTCTATAATCCAGTTGCGAATGTTTGCAGCGGCGGTTATTATCTCACTTATCACAACCAGGCAAACAAAGTTGGCATTTGATATAACAACAGAAGCACTTTATATCATGATACGACAATAACAGCGACAGGTAATTGATCACTGGCATTGAAACTGTTTTCATTGTATGTCTCTCCATAGAGTATAGGTCCAGGCGGTTTATCTAATTATCCTATGTGCTGTAATATGGGGTGATATGACGGTTCATTATTGTTGAGCCAGGTAACAAAACGATATACACCGTGCAAGGCATGAGCGACTTTTTAATGGCGTTTCCTCCTTTTTATTTCACTTCTATGCTATTCTTAGTTCTTTGTTCTCTTATCTACATGGAAATCAAACTCTAAAGATTCAATTCGCCTTTGTTCATGGAAGGTATACCAGCCCCAGACGTCACTCTTCATTGCAAGGTATATTAATACTTACAGAGCTTGATGGCGAACCCCTGCTGCCATATAGTCTCTCATTTTCATCTTGTTCTTTTCTTTTAAATAAACCAATTCCCAATTTCAAATGTGATGTTTCATGAAAGTGTTCATGCAGGGTAATGATAAACATTCACTGTAAAAACATCGGTGTTAGATTTAACACCACGGGTGTTAAATCTAACACCGATCAAACTTCAATAAAGGACCACACCCACAGGTGTTAAAAATGCACTGTGATGGTGTTGAAAAGTGTTCACCTGACACTTCGTGGTGTTAATTTGACACTGTACCTGGTGTTATTTTGACACTGTACTGGTGTTAATTAAAAAATGACACCACATGGTGTTGATTTGATATTTGTTGGTGTTAATATCAATGGTTTAACACCCGTCCAGCTTCAATAAGAGACCACACCAGCTGGTGTTACTTTGGTGTAAATTTATTTTCACATTTTTTCAAAAATCTAGTATTTTAATGTAAAATTCTTGATCGTCTTGTTTAAATTCAAAATCAACAAAAAGTGCAGTTACTAAGAAACTCTTCAAAAAGCAGTTTTAAATTTGGAAATGACACCTGGAGGTGTTAATTTAACACCATAAATGAGCACCGAAAATTTAACACCAGCTCGGTGTTCGCTATTTAACACCGGACTTTTTGCAGTGTTATGTCAAGAAATGTTACATTACTAGAAATATATTAAGTCTCCACTAAGACACATCCAATTCTAGCTAGCCCAGAAATTCGTTCATAGGACAGCGAGGTTCGAATGGTTTCAGCATGGAGGCATGATATTTACCTCCTTGTAGATTCCAGGGAGGTGGCTTTCCTGGTTTGGCACAAATGAACCTATTAAATAAACCTGCGACCCGGCGGCGTGACACCGACTCACACGATCCCGAAGAGTTTGGTCCTACAACAGAAGTAGGCTGAGATTAAAGACTTCCCTTACAATAAAAGAGAATGAAAGTAATCAAAATGATGTTTGGCAACAGAGATGTTATCCCAGGCCCGTGCTTCGTCAGCGTTTGATTGGAGCGGGAATGGAAACTCTCGGATTATTTTTATCACCTCCTATTGCGTCACACGTGGATTTCCCGCTAGGATTATAGTTTCCTTGTTTTAGGGTGTAAGGTCAGGGCATGATCGTTCTCATTAGCACTTGCCCCTGACATACAAAGTTGGTAGGCCCTGTAGCCAGATGATTGAAATGTTTTATAGTGAGTGATTACTAGGGTAGGCCAGCAAGGGGTGAAGCCGCGAATGTTGCCTCTATTCTTGTCAAGGCTCTGAATGAAATATGATGCGACATCAACAGTGACAGAAATTACCATCGATCTGTCACTGCTGTCACTGATAAGAGCAATGCCTTTCAGCTCTGTGGTATTGTTTCCATTGGAATTCATTTTTGTCATGTACAAACACTAACGATTGTGTGTTGCTGTGGGTTTGATTTTCCCCCGCAGAGCTTCTAAACAATTCATCAAAAGTAGTCAGCTGATTTTGTTCACCCACATTCCACACACACGCTATTTGCTCAACGTCGTTGTCGGATAGCTGCCAGGGTGGGAGGAGACAATTTGTGCGTTCAGCGTGGTTCCGCGTCAAAACGTAACCGCAGACATACGCGAGGGGAGCATTCAGCGCAGGCGATCGAGCGAGCTGCGGCGGCATTTCAAACAACGTGCGGCCATGTGTTCGTATCGTCTGCCCGCGTGCACAAGGCTAACCACGATATAAAGTCGTAGCAGACGAAATGAGTGACAAACGCATCAAAGCGACTGGAAGAAGTGCTTGTGACAGCCGTCACTTCGACGCTCGGCTTGAACTCAACTCGCCGTTGCTTCGCGACCCCGACTGACTATTCACTGCGCAGAATTTATAAACCCGATTAAACCATTTACAGTAAATCCCTTTTCTACACGAACTCTCAACTGTTTGCTCTAAGCCGACGTTCCGCGGCGGGCTCAGGTGTGAGTAGCGGAGAGTTGGCGTGCCCCTCTTGACAACTTGTCTTGAGAAGAACTCTGGAAGTGCTCTCATGCTTCGGAGAGCAATTTGAACCAACATGAACGTGAATCTATGGAATTTATTCAATTTCGTTTCGATTTGGTCATGTATACTTCACAGCACCGTCGGGAAGATAGTCAAGGTAAGTGCCAAGGGCTTTTCCCTCGTTAAATACACTTAATGGTTTGTACACAGTAGGCCCTATGCAAATTACTCTTTTTGTTTATATCTGCATGTCTCTTGTTTTGGTGCAGATTTGGTGAAGGATATCCATGCTATATCCAGAGGGGCACTCAAAAATGACTCCTAATTTAGCTTTCCTTAAGTAATCCTGTATATCCTGTACAAGGATTTAGCTTGGAATAAGCATAATATTTCCGAGAGTATATGGGGTACTTCTGCGACACATCGGATCTCAATGTAAACCACAGCACCAGTTCCTAGTGACGGATCCCCATGAACCCCTTATAAATTATGTGTTAATTAGCAAATCGGTAGGGGTTGCAATGTTGCTATACACACACTGACGTCCTAACCGGACGTCACATTTTATTCTCGGTCTATTTTTATTATCTGTTTTTAATGACCTTGCTCTTCTCTTGACAGGATCCAAGTAGTGTGCTATGTAGTTTGGTTTATATCGTTGTTATTATAGTCAATAAGTTGGAATGACTGGGGGCGGGAGGTAAAGTGTAACTTTATTCATGGAGCTACAAACGAAACAGATGTTCCTCTGCAAAGTGTCGCCCTCAGATGCCTTATACAGAGTGAATGGCATCCGAGAGTACATTCCTGTTAGTATTATCGGAGTCAAGACTAGTATTGACATCTGTCTCATTAATTTTGTGTTACGACTGGGATATTATTTTTAATCAGTCGAAAGCTTCACCCGGCGGCTTTGCTTTAGGCAGATTAATGTCTTTAGGCGTTATTTGTTTGTTTGCTTTTTTCAGGGATGATAATGTACGTCTATTACGGACGATCGTACATAAAGTTTACATATAAAAGAAAACAGTAGGTTTTATTTACTCCGGGTAGCCTCTTCAGCATTAGCACTGTTTTTTTGCGGAGAACCCTGGCGCTGTGTTCCCCAACACTGTCTCGTACCCATGTATACAGCTGGGTCGCGCGTGCGCGTAATCAAGGACATAGGCACTTATCAGGACTCGAACTCGGGACCTGCTTTTCAAAGTCACCATACCACAGTGCCTCCAATGTAATAGTTTATATCAAGAGGACATTTCATCATGGAATTTCACCTGTGTCACTGCATGCTGTAGATTATGGTTTGTGTGAATTCCACAACATTGAGTTGGTAATATCATTTTGTAATATTAGTGATTTTTTTTCTTTATGTTTAATACGTCGTATACATCTGCGACGTGCACATCAACTCCAACAACCTTTACATAGATACACTGATTCTGAATTACCCCCTTATAAATAGGCAAATGTATATGGTACGATACAATTATTAAGCCCTTAAAACTCAATCAAAATAATCTCAACGCATCATGAACCCCAAAATATGATTTTTTTTAATGACCTACATGATGATAAGATTGGAGCTGGGTGTGGTGCTACAGTGGTTAGGTGAGATCACTGCGACTGCGGCAGTGTGACAGTGTGTAGCGGCTACCTGACGTAAGTTCCCTCTCTTTATTATAATGTTCTTGTATAATGTCTCACTTCGAAGAATATTGTTATGCTGTCATGAAACCAAAGGACGTAAGTACGCGTTGTCATTTTAGCCGTGCAAGAGGGAGAAATAAAAACAAGTACATTACAAAGTTCTGTTGTTGTTGTTGTTGTTGTTCCGCACTTGCAATATTAATAATCGTCCTTAGATTATCTTTAAATGTGAATGCGAAATGCTAAAATGCATCCGGAGACAGACATGTTTTGATCACACAGGCAATGAAGGAAAAGCTATAGACTAAGTCAATGAAACAAGATGCGTAAAGACGAAAAAGAAACGGGAGTTCATTTTCTTGGAGCCGATAGAAAGAAATCTGTAAACTTGCAGCCCTGAGGCTGCTGCATCCTTGATGTTATGTATCCCGAGAGCAGACCAGCGTGAAATATCCGGGGTGACAAACCGTTAAATTTCGTCACTACTCGGTGATGATAGCAAAACTCTAAGATCAACTGATAGGAAAACGAGGTTAGAAAACTGATGTGTGAGCGAAAAAGTACAGCACCGTGTATCTAGTCTCGTACCAGAGGAAAGTAGTTATTTAGGACGTCTATCATAAAGTTGTGGGGACTCCAGAGGGATCTTTGATTTTCTAACACGCAGTCTGAGATGAAACTCGTACTTCTTTCTCATCTGCAGCATGCATTGGAGTTTGCTCCACCCTACGTTTGCACCAAGCTATACACTAAAAACTCGTCTGGGTTGTTGCTTGTCTATTCATGTATTACTGCAATATCCTTCGTGAAGTGCCCACTAATCCCCCCCCCCCCCCCACACACACACCATCCCTCTGTATACCTGTCTACAGTGAGCTACCTGTATTGTGGAGATCACTCCTCAAACTGTTTCTTGGTATCAGTTGGTATCGTATGTTATTACTGTGCACTTGTACATTCTTCATTTACGAGATTTAAGAGACATACAATATGCACAACCAGCATCATCCCATGAATCGGGTTAGACTCCTGAAATTACCAATCACGTTATTGCAAATTGTTATGGTTGCCATATTGCCCACATACATGGCGTACTAAGCATATGATTATAGTGTTTATAGATGGTACGTATAGTCAATACATTGGTATCACAGCAGAATTGCATTGCAGACTCCGAGGTTCTGGATTTACAGTACGTATCGTAACGACCATTGCCCGCCCTTTACAAAACTTTTTTTTCCTCTTCCTTCGGCTGTGAACAGAAATTGGACCGTAAAAGTAACTTATACAAAGCTAATCCACTAAGATTTAATCTGGCGTAATCACCGACTGCATAAAAAGTGGGCAAAAGGCATCGGGGAATCATCCCGCTGAATTCTTTCTTTTTACGCTTGACCAGCGTACAATGTCCAATTACTGGAAGACGTATAAGGGTAATAAAGATGATTTAAGCTCCTAGGGGAGGGAAAAGGGAGGAAAAGATCTACTGAGTATGATAAACGCTGAGAAAACTAGGAATGAAGAAAGTAAATAGATTAAAATGAAAGACGGGTATAGGTGGAGAAGGAAAACGGGTAGAGGTAAACATTTATTTTGCGAATCGTCGTAGAAAACACATCTGATAATCAGTTAGGGGCAGTGGTGGAATCTGGAAAGACTATAGAAAGACAAAACTTAATTTCTAGCAAGGAAATTCAATGAAATAAATTTAAAAAGAGAGAAATGTTGAGAAGATGTAACGATAAACTCTTACATTGGAAGCGGTCATCAGAGTATAGCAAGATAATTAATACTTAAAACATCGATAGGTATAGACAACGACTTACACCTTACAGTTTCTCTTACCCCCGAGGATCTCCTCACTGGGCGTGGATATGAGATGGATAACGGACGCAGGAGGGTTACGGCGTCCTCACTGTGTCAAAAGAATCTTACTTCCGTGAGTTAAAAAGGTTAACATCCGTGTAGACTGGTGCCTCCAGCGATGAGGAGCTATACAATTTACAGCTCGGCCATTCAGTGACCTTAGCTACAAGGCAGCATTGCTTCTACGGGGGTATATGGTCGATGTAATATGAACTAAAAAGACATGCTACAGGAAAGGAAGTATAGAGAAGAAGAAAAGATATGCAGAGCAATGGATAGTAAGCCTGAGAGCAATGGGAAATAAAAAAAAAGATGAGAAGAGGATCAAGAGAAGGAGAAGCTGAAAGCAAAAGGAAAGGAGATAGAGAAGAAGAGGAACAAAGAAATAGACCAAGACAAAAACGAACACGGAAAAAGCATATAAAAATAAAGGAATGGGAAAGGAGGAAAAGAAAGAGAAGCGACGGAGGAGAAAAAAGACACGAAGAAAAGACTAATTTGTCGAGATGCGATGCTGCAAGTACTTGAATAACTGCTCAAGCCGAACCTGCCACTAATGATATGGAATATATGATTTTACTGTAAAGGTATATTATCCGCAAAGTCTGGTTAATTGGGGCTTTCAAGTTCACAGAGGACTTCTTATTGTCATATCATGACCCACTTTCCTTTGGATGGCCGTGTCGTGACCTTCGTGATAAGGTTTGATGAGGCTGTCATAACAGCGCGCATTCTTGAATACTTTAATCACACTCAATTACTGGGAATCAGTGACTAAGCCCTATATAGTCGAGGTGACTATACATTTAACACGTCACCACGGATGATCACAATGTATAGCTATACACCTTGTAAGTACATGTAGTTGTATGCACGCTTGGGTACACCGTTATGTGTGTTTAGACATGTATCAAACATGGTACAACATGATACAATTATAGAGGTATAGTCTTTCTACCGCCATGATACAATGTAATGAGGAAATGGTGTAGGTTGACGGGTTCTGGCATTTTAGGTAACGTGTGATTGATAGGTGATGATAATCATATATTGCCATATCAATCAGTCGTCTGCTCATAAATCGGAATTACTATTGTAACGCTCTCATGGATCACTACTGTTCACGAACATAAAATATTAATTATCCACTTACGGTCCACATGCAAAGCCACTTCAACACATCTATTGATAAACAATTCAGTCCGAGTGATCATTGTTAAATCTGAGTGATTGTTGTATAGGGGCACGCGTATGTGATGGTGGATAAGATGTATACATCATGACGTCATCACCATTGGTTCCAAACTACATTCAAATTGGCTCAACAAAGTTACTTCAGGCCAGGTATAGGTGGCATAATAAATTTATTAACACTTATGCTCTCGAATCTTGCCAATAGTTTTGCTGTGATATCAGTGTAAAAGAGCAGGTATCGATACCTATAAGACTAGAATAGAACATCGTCCTGTCTTCACTATACATCTGTCGTGGTTTTCTGCTGGTCGAGTTCAGTTTGAACTGGCTTGGATATGCCACAGTTGATGATGACATGATTTCCCGTCACTCTCCAATATTTTGTGAATATTGTGGGCAATAAATCAAATGAACACTGCAAATATGATGGCGGTCATTCAAACAGGACAATTTATGTACTTACATGTATAGTTGTTTTTTATCGGCCAAAATTAGTTCCATGAAGGATGGTGAAGAAGAAGGGGAGGGGAGGAGTAGGAGGATAAGAAGAAGAAGGAGGAGGAGAGGAAGAGAAAGATGGAGAAGGAGGGATGGACAAAAGAAGAAGAACACTTTACCCACAGGGTCCTGGAATGAAATTCCGATGATACACAGACTGTGACTTGTGAAGGTTGAGGAGCAGCGAATCGGCGTTTTAATGAGCCCGAAATCACGTGGAACTTTCATCGTGTTGTCACATGTGGGCAGTCAACATGAACACTGAGAAGAGATAACGATGGCCTCTACACCTCTCCCCATGGCACACATTGGTCGAGAGCAAACGTGTGATCGGTGGATAATGCGATCAGCACAGTCCACATTGATACAGACCCGTGTAATTTGATTCCCATCATGATTATTGTAAGTCTCACACGATGAATTTCATTTGTTCATAACATTAGAGAATTAATGGTTTTCTGTTACCATTTTCTTTGCAAATAGTAAGACGAGTCAAAATGGTAGGGTGGAAAAGAGGGTAGAATAGTAAATAATCACCGTTGATATAGACACATCTAGTGATTTAGATATCTGTACATTGTTTTATTTGAAAACGTGTGACAACATACACCTATTGTTTCTCTGTATATCCATGATGAATTTGCCAATAGCACAGGATTCTGTACTACGTGCATCATGTCCATGGTTATTTCTAGAAGTGTTCCTGATAGAATTCATTATAAAACTCATGAAAAGACCTGTCACCTCTACTTATGACCCAGTACCACATCTCCGCGTTAGAAAATATCGGCGCAATCTCTCTAGACAGATCTAGATCCGAGGTCGTTGAACTCTATTGAGACATTATACCTTTTCAAACGGTCGTCATGAAACCAGACATGAAAGAAGAGTTTGTTCAGTCGTCATCCATAAAGATTCGGGATCACAAAGCCAGTATCCCCACGGTGTATTTCATGAGTATTTCTTTCAGAGAAGGGTGTCAAGCCCAATGGCGAAGGTTTGCCCCGAGGCCTGCCTAACCTATCAACGAGTAATATATTCTCTACCCTCATTGTCGCTCGCAGGGAGTAATAGCTTCTTTCAAAGACCATCAACGCTCTTGTGCTCCGAAAATTACGTGCTGAAATTTTCTCACAATAACCACGGCGAAATTGCCTTTAACAAAGGCTAAAGAAGCAAGTGCATTGATAGCTGATAACTGAGAGTTCGAATAATTATAAACAGTCATGATAAAATTCTCACTTCGTCTTTTCCATAGAGTCGTATATTGTCTAAGTTGAGATGTGTTTTGCATGTATCAGTTTTTTTTAATAGATCGAGAAATATTTATCAAACCGCAAACGAGTTTTAATTTACATTGGAGATGTATGTCAAAGGAAACAGAAACCGTTGTCACTTTGATGCATAACGAAAAAAATATCAATCTCAAAATCAAACCATAAAGTGACAAAAGACGATGCGCTATTTTACAGCTCGAAAAGATTGCAAACTAAGAGGGTGGTACAAGTGAAATGTTTATTTACAGAGTAAAGAATTTCAGATTCAAGCTGGTGACTGTGAGACAATTCATACAATTCTATGTATGATATGCACTAAACCTATATAGAAGGAACAGTAGCTTAATTGGCTCTATGATTTTTGTAATTTAGCTTCATCTCTAGTTCATTTTAGCAACTGCAATATTCTGTGAGCATGGTAAAAATTCAACCACTAGTGGTTCATTTACTTAATTGTCATACTTACAGTGTATATCATATTTTAGAACCTCGCACATAGTGTTTTCAACGTTAATAAGATTTTCACACTCCGTGTGAATTTGCACAAAATCGACTGGAATATCACAAAAGAACCTTGACGAAATCTGCAGGGCAATGACATTTACACTTGCCAGTACAATGTGACTATCGTTCCGAATTCTTCGTCAGTCGTACCCATGCACCGTCCGACGATCACAAAAGCGGTTCCATTTCGTCACCTCTAAAAGCCGTACAAAGAAATTTCCTGCTAAAAAGAATTACGTTTCATCGAAAAGAATAGTGTACTGTGTTAAAAATTATGATTCATTTATGACAGTAAAAAGACGCCCACTCCTATTCACAAATCCTGTCCTATATGAGGTATCGGGAGGGGAATTGAAGGTGGCATAAGGGAATAGAGTATAGAGCATATCTCATCATCAAGAGTAATATGAAATTACAGGGTATATAAAGGAAAGAATCAATACTGTTTGAGAAAATGACACAATGTCGCTTGTCTTGAACTCAAATGAACCGGAGTTTATGCATGTAATGATGATAAAGATTATAGGGTATTTGTAAATGTGAAAAATCAAAGTATATTAGGGCGTTTTGGGATAACGCAATCGTAACCCAAACTGATTAGCGTCTCGCAGACTGTTATGTTGAATTATTTACAGACTGTCATTTCTCTTTTAGACCCTTTTCTTCTAAAATTTGATAAGCATTGCTCTGAAAATTCATTTTGCAAGTCTAGCCTGCAATTAATGGCGACTTATACCACAATATCAAAACCGGGATTGTGAACTATAGCTAACACCGAGCCAGCTCAGTCGCATCACTGTGTTTATGCTGTAGGTTTGGCGCGGTATTGTTTAAATAGGAACACAAAGGGATGGAATTTGTAGAGGAATTCGAAATATTCGTAGGGAAATCACGGACACCCACCAGGATGAGACAGCTCTCATTATTAGGAGACAAAGGCGGTGTTGAGGTCTGCTGGTTTCATGATGTATGCTGACAGGTCTTGCGGTTCAAGAACAGGTCGAATAGCAGACAAACGGACCAACAAACATACAAACAAACAAAAAATCGTATATATTATATGTACAGACTTCCTTTATCCCAATACCTCTCTCGAAGTTTATTATTTTTTTTTATTTTTTTCGTAAGATCAGGATTTTCATGATTATGTAATAACAGTACTGTAGAAAGAGCGGAAGGCTTTGTAGAACTCATTTCCAGCAACAGATGCGGATGTAGCAGTGTCATATACTTTTTGCCATTGTGGTAAAATTACCATGGTATCTACATTTCCACGAATAATGAGGAATGTAAATGTTGATTTCATCATTAGGCTAATGCATTAGTAGAAATTCAGTAGAAATTGTATAAGTTGTGGTGACAGCAAAAGTCTTTTCTTCCCTTACAAGAGAGCTACCTCGTGATTGTTAATGTGCGTCCTTGTGTGTACTTGTACATCAGTGTATTTATGTGTGTACTACTCTGTCTTTTTTCTATCTCTTAGGCAAATTGTCCTGTCTTTTTGGGTGCAATTTGACTTTTTTTACACTTTTTATGAGGGGACTGCATACTGCAAGCTCTGCTTTTTAGCAGTCACCTCCATTTCCAACAATTTTTTCTTCTGTGTTAAACATAATGATATAGCATTTAGGGCTTATTTGTATCTCTCTTAATAATTTATCTTTCTCTTTATTACATGTTATTATGTTTATCATATTGTTGTACTGATTTCGTGACATTATTTGTATACGCGAACTTAATTGTATCCCTAATTTGTTAGAGATAAATAAATCAACTTGAACTTGAACTTAAAGTAATAGTAGCAGCTGCACTTTTTAGATCTTTAAGCTCACAATATAGTTGTACAATATAGTTGTGTAAGAATAAGCTGAAGCATGAAAAGAGCTCTTAATGCAGCAGCTATGAAATCATGTTTTCAATCAGAAGAAAATGACAGCTAGTAACGCTCTCATGGTGATGACACCGGGTTCAGTCGGGAAGACACCAACTTCCTCTTGCTAGGTTCCCGTACCCTTCGCTATACACACCCTTCCCAAAGAGATTGAGGTTACACCCGACACCAGGGTGGAGTAGGCGGGGTGTTGATCGACGTTCTCCCCGGTACGGAAAGGGAGGGAGATGTACAATATCTAGTGCTTAGTGCAATAATTAGTAATGTGTTCTCTGGCGTTGGCTGCTCAGAGATGCGCTATGGTATGACCTACATGTCTGCAAACTCGGTCTCGGCAAAAGCGCGCCAAAAGGCAGTAGCGCCTAGTACATCTTCTTATCTGTCACTGCCAAAGTTTTTCATGACAAGGGTGGCATTATATGAATGCATTTGGCAGCGATGTGCGAAAAAAAAATCCCGATTTTTTTTTCTTTCTTTCTTTGGATGCTCCACACGTCTTCGAGACTCTTACAAATAAGTTTTATCTGACGTCTTGGCTTTTTTCTGTTTTATAGCGTCATTTATCCAGTGTTGAATTGACAATTAATGAGGGTCCCTCCACCCCAAGAAATGACCTATAGCACTAACGGTCCTTTTCTATATTAAAGCGTGAGACACTGTCACACTGCCTCAAAACAAAACGAACTAGTTGTACTGCAATAAGCACGAGCTCTGTTTACCGGTACAAATTGGCAGGAAGTACCGTTCGTATTCTCTCCCGGCACGTCGAACTTCATGAAATTGAATCGAATTGACACAAATCATGATATGCAAACTAATGAGGATCAGCTACGAACTGAGCACCGCTTCGATCACACGCAGTTCGCCAACATTTGCTGTCAACACATCAGCACTAGCCCATGTGTAGAAGAGGAAAAATTTGTAAAATAAGTGAAACTCACTCACTGACTGATAATTGACAGACCGTATAGATTTCATCGGTCAGCGGGTGGAAGCCCATGGGAATGCCATGCTATATGATATCATTTCATAGCTGAGCACTGACGGCGAAGATTGAAGCGGGTCTGTCAGCATGCCCAGATGCCGAAGACGCAGTACGCAGAACAAAACGTATCAGCCATCAAAACGAAACGTGTCAGCCATCCAAATCTGCTTAACTTTACACACATCACAATGGTACCAGTTTGAGTCATCGAATGCAGTAGTAAGAAGAGCATTTGACCATAGCTCTTGACATTGGGATAAAACATGATAGCAAATATAGGGGGAAATCTACATCTCGGGAGCAAGAGCTTCATAATAATGAGTGCTGTATTCTTAGAAGATAGATAGATATTAGATGTACGGTGAAATGATGGATAGATAGGTATATAATCGATATAACCAGGTTGATACTAAACGGACACCAGAGTGAGCTACTGGTGCTATTTTTGTTTTCACTAACGAAGATAATTATGTAGATGACGGGCATTCATACATTACGTTATATAATGTAAGCATGCACAATTTTCATTGATGAAGAAGAAAATGAATATAAGATTGAAGGCAAATGAGAGACAATTGAAGACTTAAGACGAACGTAAAGAAAATACTCTAAAGTGCGTTGAAGGTAGCTTGCATTTGGTTTGTTTGTTTCTTTCTTTCTTTTCAGGCTGAATATCAGTTTTATTCACAAAGCTGATACACGGCACACTTTTTAGACTGCCGTTGGTCCTAAATGGTGGTCACGCAAAATAAAAAAAAAACGTAATATTTCTTTTACCGACGTGACTCTTAAAGATAGACGGAGGCATGTCTGACAATCAAATTGGTTATCAGTGGTTATAGGCGTTTTTGTCGATAAGTAAATATTGACAGAGTCCCTAAATAGTTACTTTTTCATTCCATAAATTCAGAAATTAAATCAAAATCAAATCAAAATCAAATATAACATTTGCAGTAGACTGTTCCGTGACACCGCAACTTCGGCATTCTCTTGCAACTCTCTGGAGATTGCGCACACACATTTTCGACAAGGGACTGTCATCAAATATACCTGTCTCGAAGTAAGATTGTAAGTTAACTTTTCTGGTACAAATCACAGAGAGAATGAGAGGGAGAGAAGGCGAGAAGAAGAAAGGACCGCACGTCAAGGTGAAGGTTAATTTGACAGCCGCAACTACTCTGAACAAGTCAAACTGTCGGGGAAAAAATGCCAGGTATAACATTTTGCTATAGGATAGGACGAAAGCAAGAGTTGCGTGTCGGGGTCGTATGCCTGCTGAGAAGAGCAAGGTTGGATCTCGCCCTGCAACATCGCGATATTTAGATGACCTGCTTTCTTTCTTTTCCAGCAGTAACCATGGCTTTCTTGTGTCACGGAATATAATATCAGTGGGAGTTTCTCCGCATTAATGGTCGAAAATGATATTCTGGACGGGGTTTCACATCAGCCCTGAATCGAATGACACAACAATTGCACAAAAACGCAATTTGACATTTCGTCAACGATTCAAAACGTAGTGTAATGTAACTCATACGAGCTGCAATAATGAAATTAGCGTATACAATTCAAACCCATGACCTAAAACGGCATGTCACAAAGGGCAATGGGGATGGAAATGAATGAGATTGAAAGGCCTGGCAAGAAAAGTTGTGAATAGAGAACTGCGCTTCGGTTGCCACAAATGATAACCCTGATTTGATAAACGAGCGAAGGAACCTCTGGCTTTGGAAGATGGAAGACCTTTAAGGACAAATTTATAGGGCACCTTATGATCAGTTTTTGAAAGGATCTTTTTACGTTTGATATAGGAAAACTCTAGGCTAGCAGAAATCAATTAAAGAGAATGTAATGTTTCCTCGAAATTAATCAGAAGAACAGTGCTTTCATCCTGTTTTTTTACGCACTGTCTGAAATCTAAGCTGAACCAAA
Organism: Diadema antillarum; assembly: GCF_040938485.1. Taxonomy (NCBI): domain Eukaryota; kingdom Metazoa; phylum Echinodermata; class Echinoidea; order Diadematoida; family Diadematidae; genus Diadema; species Diadema antillarum. The sequence goes on from NW_027270960.1 coordinate 9,581,736, forward strand.
CAAGTCTACATCTTCACTTCAAACCTTCGCCTCACACCCACTGCTTGCCTTGCTACGGTAGTCAGTGAGTTATTTGTCACCAAAAGATCGTCATTTGTTTCCTCTGCTCCTCCTGCATCACACTCCTCCCATTCCTGATTTCAAGGTTTCATCTCTAATTTGTGGTCGATTCCCAAGATGATAGCTTTGACCTTTACCTTCTTTGGCTAGCAAGTGATGCGCAGTCATTTGAAAGGGACTCGCCGCCATTTTAATTCAATTTTGAAATAGACTGAAACAAATTTCGTGCTAGTGATGTCACCTCCTTTTGATATTCTGCTGAAGAAGTGTACATGAAGGTTACAGAATTACATTTAGTAAATTGTAACATGTAGTTCAGAAACGTCAAAATGCATTCCCCCTCCGATCGATACAAGATTGTTTTCTTTAAAAAGAATGTAATGGAATCGCTCTTTCAGGTCACGATGTAATGGAGTCTCGCAGGTCACGATGTATTAGTTATTCAGGATGTGAGAAAACAAAATGATGTCAACCTATTGTTGAATTGTCAGTCAGTGCGTGAGACTAGGCCAAAGGTATCTTATTCATTAACAAAAAGAATAAGTATATATATCATGAAGATAAGACCTACTATCCTATCAAAATCACGGACTACTCAATTATGGTGATTGATCTGCTAATTTGAAGCACAAAAGACTCCTTAAAGGTCTGATATTGAATTGAATTGATATACAGACACGAAATTGACGTGATTGATTTCAGCTTTCATCTCTTTCTGGGAAAAGAGTATGAAATGTAAGATTTTATTCTCTTTACAAATAGCGAATTTCTAGGGATAAATGAATCCAAATTTACACGTGCACTTAAAATTGAATATCTTCATAAATTAATATTCATACCGAAAGCCACATTCATCACATGATAATATGCACACAAACATATAATACACATAATCATATACATATAATAATTGATTGCACTGATCGGTCGAGAGAGAGAAAAAAAAAACAGACGCAGGCAGAATCAGAAAGATTGACAAGAGTGGCAGGTGGAATAAATGAAGTACATTCCTCAGCTTATGCATTATTTCCGGCTTAGGCCGTCATCCATCCCACTTACTTTTGGTACTTCACAATTGGAATTTTACAGCTTTGTTGCAATATTTGACATTTGAATGGAAAAATGACTTCAGAAATAATTTTGGATCAGTGCTATAGAATTATATCGCGCCTCCACCAACCACAGGCATTTGTCTAGTATCAGCCTCTCTTTACATTCACATACCTTACATAACCACGCGTATTTGCTTTAGCTTATCATTCTGATTGCAACGTGCAACAGACTGTAACCGATAAAAAGGCCACTTTTTATTTGCAACCAAGACAATGGGATGGTAACGTGCCTGTCATCGAGACATGAGAATGATACGCAATGCACGATTAGAAAGCACCGGACGAAAATTAGACAAATGCACAATGCCGAGTCAAACCGCATTAACACATTTTACAGTTCATTAAATCTCATCTCGTTAGCCCGAGTGCCTAAGACGACCCTCGGTGTTCCTAGGGTAGCTCCTTAAAACGGAAATCTGGGCCTTCTGGTGAAGCGATGATTAAAGAAAAAGTTAGGTTCTGCTCTGTTAGAACTCAGCGGCTGCGAAATCCTCTTTGTGACTTGTCACTATGTTTATGGATGTTTCAGATTCTCACAGTCCACATTCGTCATGATTGTATTCGAAGATTTTCTTTTTGTTTTGTTTTGAATTACAAAAGATGGTATTCAAAAGAAAATATAGCATTGACCATCCGAAAACAAAATAAGAATACAAGAATATTTGCCATCATTGATTACGAGTGGTGCGGCAACCAGTTACGTGGAATTTTAACGTCCAATCGTTTCTACTACTAAATTGTGGTATCATAGAGGACGTTGCTTTTAACCCCTTGAAGACTAGTCCCGCGCATACTTGAATAGATGTCTATGCATGGGGAATGCGTGTTATATGAACATCTGCTAGGCCTCAACGGGTTAAGATTATTGTAAGTGAAGTCAATGATTGTGAAGCTAATCTACTAACGAGAAACGTACCGATGTGTGTGTGTCGAATGAGATGCTCGGAATAGACTATACATCTACCCGTCATACTATGATTTGTGAAAGGTGGTTTCCGAGTTCCCCGTTTCAAATTAATCTCGGACAGAAATTGGGCTCGTAGAGTGACAATCTGCTCCGCAGGCACATTGCAGTATTCAGATCGCCGTCGCATCATAACATTTTTATCTGACAAAATTGGATCTGTTACGTCACACGGCTGCTTGATGACATCTCAAGGAATGATGGAGGAGAGCCATCAAGTTCTTATAGGTTAACGAATAACTCATCCAGCACATGCAATATTAGCTGATAAGAAATGACATTTTCAGGTGAAATTAGATAGATTCTGGAGGCTATCCAAAAGGGTTATTGCTTTTAATCCGGTATTCTGAAATGTACATCCATTTCAACCAGACGGACATACACACTCACACACACACGCACGTCATATGTATCAACGTGTGCCATCTGTAACGTGAGATATGAGTGAGTCAGTTCTGAATTAATGATCGCTGAAATCAAATATGTGAATAATCATTGTAAAACCGCAATCTAATCAAGTGTGGACTGCCACTCAAGTAGTAATGATCAGCGCGTTAAATCATTTCCTCTAAACAGACCGAAGTAGTCTCACTCTCTACACTTCCAATTTCGTGAATAGGGTGGTTAGTTTTTGGCATCAACATGTGAAGTAAATTGATTTGCTTGATCTGCCAGTCTGTTGTATTAACAATATTCGATTTCCCCAATCCAATCTAAAGATCATATAACCGCCTTCCACGTTACCATATGGCTCTATATCGAATAAGGTGACATATTTAGTTCATCGATTTTTCTTTTCTTTTTTTTTTTTTTTTTTGAGATACGGAGCCGGACACGTTTTGTTTTTAAACAATGTAATCTGATGATGTGACAGTGATCAAATAATTCCTGCTTGTCTAAATTTCATTCTCCAAAACCCCTGATGGCATTTTCGGAGTCAAGTCACTTCCCCTTGTAAAGGTCTGTCATCCAGGCGTTCAAACTTTGATGGGGAATAGAATTTTGAAGAAAAAAAAAATGAATAAGTGTGAAAGAAAGTGAAAAAGCCAAGCATTCTCTCCCTTGTCTTGTGTCGCACTGTTATTAGAGTGACAACGCCTCTTGAGCGCTGAGGTCTCTGGCACTCTGCAAAGTAAACAGCTCGCAAAAAGTTCGTCCTCTGAGCTTCCAGCGTGCTTTTGTTGTTAATCACCAATGGGATGACAAGAGGAGATGGGGGGGGGGGGGGGGAGGGGGAAGGGGAGGAGGGGGTTGAGGGGTAGAGGGAGGGCTAGTGGATCCTTACCTCCCCTTCCTCCCTATCCCCTCCCACCTTTCAATTTGTCATCCCTGTAGGAAATGCTGATTTTGATTCCCATTAAGAAAGCAATTCTAGCTGGGACTGGGTTTTGGTATGTGTGTTGTTTTTGTTCTTTGTCTTTTTATGTCTAACTTTCCACTCTGATCCTTTGGAGAGGTTAATTCTTCTGACTGGTCTTCCGACTTTTGACTGGTCCACTAGTGTTCTTTGAAGTATCAAAGCAGTGGGTGGTTTTCCAAACAACGAGCATTTAACAATTTGCTAAGAATGGACATTCAGACATCAGAAGTTGGTACAGAGAACCCCTTCAGACAGGCAGTTTTCTTTCAATATATCAAACTCGTTATAACTGAACAACAAAGTAAATAAAGACAGTAAATGTTAGATGATTGCGAGATCTGAACTTTTACCATGGTGTAATAAGATTTTTGTGATAGCCGTTTTCATTATAACAGGAGTGCACTGTATCTGAATGATAAAGAGCCAAAATACAAATTGATAGATGTATATTGCCAGTACATTGAGAGGCAACATCATGAAAATGTCTGAATTCAGCAACAGGGTGATGATTTTATTATGCCTCCGCCAACGAAGTGGCCGGAGGCATGTTTTCGGGTCGTCCGTCCGTATGTCCGTCCGTTTTGTTTTTGTCGATATCTCAAGAACCGTGTGTTGGTTTTACATCAAACTTGGTATGAAGGTATAACCTGGGGGGATAAAACTTTGTTTAGATTTTAGGGTCACGGGGTCAAAGGTCAAAGGTCACAGGTTATTTTGTGAAAAAAGGTTGAAATTTCATGTTTTTCTCCATATCTCGCAAATGGTTCAAGGTATCTTCATGGAACTTAGTATATATGCATGTACCGATGGGCAGTGATTATCTAGGGAAGTTGGGGGTCATTGGTCAAAGGTCAGGGGGTCAAAGGTCAAGGTCAACTCCTCAAAATATCACTGCTTTCCTCATATTTATGCAATGCCTGAAGGATTTTTTTTAAAAATTGATGTATGCATGTATAACCCAATATATATTCTTTGGGAAGTTTCTTGCCAAAAGGTCAAAGGTCAAGTGAAAATGCTAAATTGCATTTCTTCCTCCATATCTCAAAAGTAACTCAAGGTATTATCATGAAACTTACACATTTATGCATGTTCTACCTAACAGTGATTCTCTTTGGAACTGTGAGGTCAAAGGTCAAAGGCCAGGTTTAGATAATACTATTTTACCATTTGATACTGAAATTGTACTTTTTCTCGATACCTTGAAAATTACTCAATGCATAAACTTATAAAAGGGTCAAAAGTCAAGTAAAAATCATCAGTTCCCCAAATACCTGCACTCTGACGTTTTAATCATTCATCCAATTGAACCTAGTTCTAAGAAAGTGAACATTCAGCACATTTGTGGCAAACCTGTTATTTTAATATTTTGCCAATTGTGTGAAACTGTCATCACACATTGTCAGGACATTGTACTATAGACCTATCAGGAGAACCATGCATTATTGCGGAGGCATACACCAGTCGCCGTAGCGACATTTCTAGTTCAGGATGAAGGCATTCAGCTAACTTTTGATTGAGTGTGATTTGATTGAAACATAGTCATCCTAATTATATCTTTATGTGTTGATGATCTGTTTCTGATGTGAGCATGCAGATCTATTCCCAGAGAGTGTTGAGGTTTTTATTCCCAAGTGATAATTGTATGTGTATGGTGGCCACTGTGTACATACTCCCATTTGCAAACACGGAGTGATATTGAGGCCCTACAATAAGTACAGGAAAAACAAAAAACAAGAACTGTGAAACTTCTTGTTTATGCTATGTCGTTTGATGTTTAACCTTAGTGTTAAGTTGTCAAGCAGTGAAGTCAAGGAAAAGTCCTTTATCTCCACACTCTCTTGACATAGATGTAAATATGTACATTGCCAACAGGGAGGTGGAAAGTGATTTGAGTTCAGTGCACTGTGTGTATTCATGGCTGATGGTGCTCTGTTCACATCGTTCCATGAGCTAGGGGTTGTTTCACAAGATATGGTCACCAGTGTAAACGAATCTTAAGTGCCCTTTAGAACATGTTCGGAGAACATGCACACAGCTTTGTTTGAACAGCAATCACAGCCCTTCAATGACCTCACATTGCTTTGAGTCTTTACCGCGTTCTCCAAGGCTGACCAGTTATGTCCTGTGGTCAATACTGATTCTCGTTCTTCACACACACACACACTACACAAACACACACTGGCATATTATACTGTATATATGCTGTTATTTTGGCGAATGAGGAAGTCATAGACATTTTCGCGAGATGTTGTTTTCGCGAATTGATGCCGAAGCTAACATAGATGTGCTATTAGCCTAGCACATTAGGCGCGGTCAGACTGGCAAAAGATCGAGAAGTTTAAGATCTCGATCTTTGAGATCTCGAAGTTTTGCCAGTGTGACCACAAACTTCCCGCGAAACTTCTCAATCTGTTTGCGGGCGTTGTCTCCGAATCACGAGACCATTTTCATGTACAGATGTGCATTGTTACGTCACAATCACTAGCCATTGGATGGCGCACTCTTTCTTGTGTGCGTACGAATGGCCAATCTTCGCGATCTTAAACTTCTCGATCTTTTGCCAGTCTGACCACGCCTATTGAGACATTTTTGGGGTGTTGTTAAATTCACGATCCAACTGAGAGTCGCGAAATTCGTGAAAATTAAACCCTCGCAAAAATAACAGCTTATAGAGTAAACATATTTAAGTCTCTCTCTCTCGCACTCTGTCTCTCTCTCTATAGGCCTATATGTATGTACGTATGTTTTCCATATCCTATGTGCATTTATACAATATGTATAGATAAATATTCAATTTTTCAATCTGCTGTAAAACCAGAAATATTCACGTGCATGAATTTTGTGAGGAGACATGATTCGTGAAAGTAAAGTGCACACAAAAGATTTTTGTCTGCATAATGCATTGAATAACAATCACCAATTCCCAATAGTTTCATGCCCAAAATGTTTCTGATTAAATTACAGTACTGTCAAAGTGGATATTTTTGTGCGAGTAATTTTTTTTGTGTTCGGCCGGGTAAGATGAATTTCATGTGTTTTTAATTTTTGGAAATCGGGACATAAACTATGGAACATTATGGCGTACAAAAATATTTGTGGCTGATATTTTCTTGCTATCTTCTAGTAGCGCAACATATGCAATAATTTCCATAACCTGAAAATTTCCACTTTTACAGTAGGCTTATGAAAATGTATGTAATTTTTCTCAGTATAGTTGATGTCTCTTTCAATCCGTCTGTCAGAAAGCCTGTGATATGTTTCATCTCTCAATTCTACAGCTCCATCTGTGATACTGGTTGTAATTCCTGTCCTAAATTTCTTTTGTTTCTCTTTCTACGTTATACATTGTACTTGTATGTTACTAGTATATGCAGCAGTCTCGGCATATTTTTGTACAAGTATTTTATGCTCACCTCAGTTCCCTTTTTATATCTTTTTGTATTTCTATGGTGTGCATCTTCTATATTCACAAGCATTTGAATCATCCATACAACATAGCTGTCAGAAGTTGTCTTATTTTTGTATTTTTGTTAAATCTGCTTTATGGTACCAGGTTCGGCACTTGGGTGTGGGGAGGGGTCATGGTCGTTGTCTTTACTGTCAACCTCTCGCAAGTTGTATCAATGTCTCTTACTGGTGCAATATGACCATGTTATCCAATGTACTTGTACGGTAATTTCATTATCCGTGTTGATTTCTTGGATTCCCATTGGTCATAAAAGTGTTCCCTGCCCCGGTCATTCCGCGCGAGTCTCCCGTGCTTCGGCGAGTTTGAGCGGAGTGCAGCCTGCTCCGAATGCCTCGTATCCTCAGGAGGCAGTGTTAGGTGGCTACTGCGACAAGCTGCGGAGGAATGTCTGGCTCTAGTTTTGAGCAGGAATTGGCCTGTTCCAATCCTTGCGTCCTCATTTAAATGAACTGTGGCAGACAAGAAATGTCTTTTCAGCTAGCCTTCATCAAATCACGCAAACTCTTTTTAACCTATTGAAGACTATTCCTGAGTATACTTGTGCAGGTGTCTATGGGAAACATTTGTTATAACAATATCAGTTCATCCTCAACGGGTTTGAAGAAGAAAAGTCACTTTCAGGAGCATACTGTGGTGTAGCAAATAAAACATTAATGACCAATGGCTATAGGCCTGCACATTTCAACTGTAATATTTTGCTGTAATACATATCTCAGAAATGAAAGCTGTGACTGTCTTTATTCATTCAATCAATCTGGATGCCATGTCAGATCATGACGTTAGCGGCAATCACGTCTTCCTCTCTATTCTTGCAGCACTTGATGAGCTCAGTGGTTCTATGTAGCCATCCTAAGTGTGTTAGGTGTTGCTGGCCACGTGATCTTTAACCTGTTAAGGACAGACTGATATTGCTACAACACACATTTCCCATAGACACCTGCCCAAGTATACTCGGGAGTCGTCCTCAGTGGGTTAATCCTCTATCTTTCCTGTCAGGGCTGGGTCCTCAAGCTGCTCTTTTCTCAAAGCTTATCCAGGAAAGCAGATCTGGCTCGTATTGATAGCCTTCATAAGCTGTCTATTTGTGACAGCTGGATCAAGAACTTATTCATTTGTTATTCCCTCTGTCTGAGCTATCCGAACCATTCTTTTTAGGAACCTTAGTGGCTTGAAGACAATCCTGTGTGGTTTTACTGAATTTCTCAAATACCAGCTGCGTAAAGCAGAACTGAATATATATATAGCACTTTATTCATCGTCAGTAACAAATTGCTATTGGAGCGACAAAACCTCGTATCAGAAAAATGTAAAATGTTCAGAAGAGCGAAAAAAACATGGCAGCCACGAACTTTATCAAATGGGATCGCCTCTCCTTTGAAATGTTGTGGTGGCTTCATTTTTGTGGGTAAGAAAGCTAAGATTTGGACAGGACCCCACTTAACTGATTATCTGATAATCAATCCAAAAAAGTGATTTGCACAAAATTTGAGATACATGGTTTTGTTACCCAACTATGAAATGTGATCGGCATAAATATTGCATCGCACATCTATCCAGTTTGACAAATGTTTGCACATACTTACAGGGAAACATCTCCAAGTCATTTCTGGTGGATGCATCTCAGTGGATTTGTGTTGTCAAGTGTAAACTAAATCCTAATAGCAAACCCATTCACATACTGGTACACATCCACCATGACTTTGTCTGAAGAATGTAACCCATCCTTTGTATGAGGACATAGTGACATCACCACTATGTCAGAAGAGTGTCATACATATGAGTGTTTTTCATTGTCATAATGAAATTATAATTTTATATACTGTAAAAGTGGATATTTTCGCGTGACTTATTTTTCGCGGTTGGCCGGGTCAGAAGAGTTTCGCGTGTTTTTAATTCCGCGGAATCGATACATCATGCACGGGAGCGTATGGCAAGCAAAAATATTCGCGTGCATTTATTTTCGCGCTAGTTTCTGGTTGCGCGAAATGCGCGAAAATTTCAACACCGCGAAAATTTCCACTTTTACAGTAATATGCTTCCCCCCCCCCAAAAAAAAAAAAGTACTGAAGAAAGAGGACATTTCAGTGTGTCAGATTTGTGACCAACAAAGACAGTGGGAAACACATGTGAAATGTTGACATCATCTAGCTTGCATATGATATGGAATTATAGATGTCACTGTTTCATGGAAATATGACAGCTTTTAAAATTTCATAAGTTTCTCATCTATTGTCTGATTTTCATAAAACCATTAACATCTATGTATACTTTTCTTTGCTCATTTTTCCACTACATGGCAGAAATTGCTGTGTTGACCTGAGGCATGTTACCATGCAGGGGCCCTAGTCCCCAGGATTGTTGTGATGTTGGTTGATAAGTGCATGCATGGTGAGCTCAGTTATGATTTCACACTCATGTGACAAACTTTTCCACTGTTTGACTTACTTCCATTCAAATGGTCCTAACTAGCATAACTTCTCTCTGGTTACTCTTGAATTGTCTCAGATGTCCTGCCTTCGATTTACAACTTTCACAGGAACTAATTCTGAGGTGTATTACCAGTAGACAGTGTATAGTAACCTGTAACTTGTCACCTGAGTTCCAGAAGGGTGCAAACTGCAGACTTTTTACCATAAACGTCCTTTGCTGTGGGGGTGCTGTGACACAGTGGATAAGACTCACGACTCCCAATAGGAGTACCCGAGTTCGAGTCCCGCCCAGTGCTTTCGTCCTTGGACAAGATGTTTTTACCCACCATGTCCCTGTTGACCCAGGTGCATAAATGGATACCTGGCAACGCTGGGGTAATAATAATGGCAGGGCCCTCTAGTAGAGCAGTGGCAACACTGAAGAGGCTACCCTGGAAATATAAGACCTCATTAATTGCTCTCATTTGATAACTTGTCATAAATCACAGAGATAGGTTGGTATTGGTATTGGAGTCTCAACTGACATACTGGTACTTCATCTTTAAGTAATTCTGGAATATGCTACAATTAAAGCTACATGAAGTCTCCATTCAAGAGAAACATAAGAGGTGACCCTTACAGGAGATGGCCTTTGTATACAGGTGGCCATTATAGAGGAGTTGGCATTCAATTAAATTTCGTCTCGTGCCTGTAACAAGTGGGTAGGTCCTTCAAATTCAAGCATGATATCAGTATGAGTGCTATCCTGTGTAAGCAGTCATGGTCTGCTGGACAAACGTGGGACATGCAAGAAAAATGGCCATGTCCCTTCGTGATGTCCAAGTATCACATAATGTAGCGTTTGTATATAAAGCAGATGTTGAGCTTGTTTTGGCAGTGATCACATGTGTACTCACTTTTTGAAGGGAGTCCCTATGCCGTGTTCCTGATTAGAGAATGTCATCTCTAATATTGGTTAGATCCTCGGCCAGTGTCCCCCCAGAGAACCGTCCTTCTGATTGAGACCATTCTTGAATCTTTGGAAGGTGTGCGGCACGGCATCTGAATTATGCGGAGATTTCCCACATTTTATGGAGTCATCACCAATTTCCGTCGCCGAGGTTTTTCGAGATAGCTTAACTTAGCATGCGACCGAGGTGACTCATTGGGTAAGTCGCAATCGTGGCCATATCTTCCAGGGTATTCTTGACTTGCATCTCGTAGCAATTTTGGCTGCCAGAAATCAAACGCTTTGCAGCGTTAGACCACTCAACTGGGAAGACCATGCACTGTTGATCAACAAAATGCGCAAGAGATGACCTTGAGGGGGGCTGGGGGTTTCCCCTTTTCTTTAATAACAAACCTTCCGCTTTTTTTTTAGAGATCTGCATTGCATGTTGCCACTGAAGTTCCAACGAAATCCTTTTTTTTTAATTTGACACTTTACAAACTTGGAACGTGTATCGTCTTCTGGATCAGGATATTTTGTGGTTTCTTGTTTTATTTCCCTTTCACACTATGTCTTGGACCACTTTTGATTTCCATATCAAAATTCCGTGAATGATGAACATTTTTGATTAGGGAGTGTGTATTCTGTGTGTGCAGCTTGAATTAGAATTTAATCTAATCATAGCTGAAATCACAACTTAATTATGCAGATGCCTTGGAAGTTTCAGAAGTTTTGTGCTGAGGTTCAGAAGCTACACATACGTCCCAACTTTTGTTGTCCTGTTGTAAGACTTGGCAAATAATTGCAAGTATGCTGAGAGAACAGACAAAATGGCAGACTAGACTTTGTCTTGTCAGAGATTTCCAGTGCAGTGCATGTGGACTTCCATGCAGTCAACCCTTTCACTTCTAGTTGACGTCACTGCCGGACTTTAGCTTTGGGTGGCCTGTTTGGTAGGTGCCGTATAGGAGATCATAATGCACCATGACATTTTCATACTTCTTGAGTTGTGTTCTTCAGTGTACGTATCACATATTTATTGGATTTTTATTTTCATTTTTTTTTTAAACAAAGCTTGCTTGTGTGAGAAACCCACATGTTCATGGAGTCCTCTTACTTTTGATTGTACAGGTTAAATCTAGGGTGCCTTGTTGCTTTTCTCTTTAGAATTACACACCCCCACACGCACCCATCATACAAACTGCACCAAGCACATATTTCTTGGCTGTTCCTACAGTTAGCCATGTGCTGGAGTGTAATACTAACGTACATTATAGAAGGTATGATTCGCAATTGCACGACATTCCCAGTGGATTATGTGTGACTCAAAGTTTGGAAATCAGCCAATTAAGCATATAGTATCGGACCTGAAATGTGGAGTGCTTATCATGACATATACATTGTATGATGAAAAAGCAAACAAACTCATCTGTTTTTTTTTTTTTTTTTTTTGGAATTCCTTGATATGGAAGTTTGGAAGAGAGAAATAAAAAGATCTTTCACTTTTTCATAATATTTTTTTGTCTTTTTTGATAGGCATGATGTCATTTGTTATAAAAGATTAGTTCTTGAATGAGATTGCAGAATTTTCATGATGGGGGAACCTGCCAGGAGGCATAAGGGATTCATTACATCAAACTAGACTCATGTTTCATCTATGTTTTTGATGAAATCAATGAACTGTGTGAAATATCCAGGATATGGGTAAATTGATTTAAGTATGTGACGTTGAACAATCGACTCACATTTCTTATTGCTTATTCATAATCAACACAGTAGATTTCATATGGATACGATTATTTTTATCTGTAGAATCTGAACGTGATTACATGCTCCAGTTCGATAATCCTTTTCATTTCTATGTGACCTAGAAGATACGACCCTACATTGTATAACCCTTTGTTTTGAACTTCAAAGTTGCACTGTTTAATGTAGGTAATAGTCTTCAAGAATGCGTGGAAGGTGAACTTGCGATACAGATGCCTGGGTCTTGACCGTCTCATGTTATTGAAGTTATAAAAAGTCATAGAATTTGAGCTGAAACAATTGGCATCTATTGATATATTAAGTAATGACTTGTTGTTTGTGACTGCCAAGGAAACAGTTAATGCTTGTATTTAAAGCTTGCAAACACACAACCAGCAGCTTTTAAAGAACATCGTGGGGATCTTCTGGAGTAGGAAGGCTATCCCCTACTCGGATATTTTCGATAATCCCTGTTATGAATTGTGTACAGCTTTATCACTGAAGTACATATACTAGGTGTTTCAAAAAACATTTACCACTTTTGATTCTTAATAATTCATAAATTATATATCAGATAACACTGTCATTGATATGAGTGATAGCTGAATACTGTACAATTTGGTCGAAGGTAGTTTAAATATGAAAGCATAAATCAGTTTCATGAAATCCATGATTAATTTCACAGTTAGGTTCCAGATTTTGCTCTATTTTCAACCCTCTGTACAAAATTTCACTTTGCACAGGGGTCAATGGGTGTGTATGGGAGTGTGTGGTTAACACCCTGACAATGGTCCTGAACAATGGCCAGGGTTTGAATGCTTCATTATTTATTCATGAGAAATTACACTGTCACAACTAGTCTTTATTCAGCTTCTGGCAGTATCTGTGTAAAGTCAAACACCTGCCGATACTGTCTTTGAGTCGCGACAGTGCTCTCCCTACTTCTGAAAAACGAAATTACAATGAATACCGGTACCTTCTGTTCTATCGTAAACATGGTGACAGGAAGCAAAGAAAATCAATTAGAGTATACATTTGTGTATAATGGAGCCTTAAACAAATCTACTGTGAAACAAATCGCCCCAATGATAAATGCTGCTGAACTCATTGCCAAAAATGATCTCTTTTTATCGAAAAAGCGAAAATTTGTCAGACTATTTAATTAGTAGACAGTTGTATAAAAATGAGGAACTTTAGATCATTTATGCTTAATTATATCCCAAATTTAGTGATATGTGAAGCAAAATTTGAAAATGATTGCCAGCTGGAATGAAATGTGGTGTTTGCAAGCACATGGAAACATGTGCTTACTTTTTCCATGTGCATGCATTTTACCCTTTACCGTGCATGAATTCAGACTAGCAGTGCCCAGGGCAATTAACATGAATTATTGATTAAGCATTCATGTGCCAGGGAGCAGGAGACTGACGCCCAGTCAACAGGTGGTTCAGGCATGTCCATTGTTCAGGGCCATTGTCAGCACAACTCACATACACATAATGGTTTCTGTGTAAAGTTCATTTTTGTACAGAGGGTTAAAATTTGACCAAAATCTGAAACCTTACTTCAAAATCAATCTTAGATTTAATGAAACTGATTTATGCTTTCACATTCAAATTACCTCCAACAAAATTGTACACTATTCAGCTATTACTCATATCAATGACAGTTTTATCGGGTGAACAGTTTCAGAATTATTAATGATCAAAAGTGGGAAATGTTTTTTGAAACACCTAGTACTTGTAAGTGCACACACAGCCACAGAATCTCAGCAGGAGTTGACCATTGCAGATGAGCTTATGCTTTGACGCACATTATTGGCTGACTGCTGCTATTTATGGTTTTTAATGTGCCACAGTGAGCAGCGAATGAGTCGGCCCATTCATGAATCCCCACACTATCTGGTCTTTAAAAGTTCTCTCTGAAGGGCAAAGCATTGAGAATAAAGGGCCTTAATTGTCAACAAAAAGACGCAACCTTTGCAGCCAGGGGACTTGAACTAAGAACCTTGTGACTGATGACTGATGGTCCATTGTCTTATCCACTGATTCACAAGAGCTCCTCCTATGCAATTATGTAACTGACTTTAGTGATGATTTGACCTTCCAAAGTTGTCTAAATGGATCTATGAAAATGTAAGTTGGAGGAAAAGTTTATGGAGGGAAGGGGTTTGCTTTGATTTCAGTCATCAGTATAAAACTGAAATTGCAGTCATGAGCATTGAGGTGGCACAACATTTGCTCCTGTGACAATTGCTCCGGTCTTATTTTCTCCAAGGACTTGGGGTTAGGGTTGTGAAAGATTTCTAGGTTTAGTGTGATGTGAGGATTAGGATTTATAGGGTTAGGGTTATATTTGTGAGTAGAATGCATGTTTGGCTTAGCAAGCAGATATTTCATGGGAGCAATTGTCGCACGAGCAAATGTCATAGAATCAAGCATTGAACATAATATACTGTAGATGACCTGTCAAATTATTCTCGGGTACCCATGTCAAACTGAACAATGAAGATGTTCTCGATTTAATCAGTGACTACCTCTTACCTTTGGCATTGTTCCTGTCTCTCTCTCTCTCTCACTCTCTTTCCCTGTCTATCTCTCTCTCTCTCTCTCTTCCCCCCCCCCCCCCCCCCCCCCCCGCACTTCTATGCTCACCTGCTCGCTATGGTCGTACCCGAGTTGTGTAATTTTAAGCCCATCTACATGTAGGAAATTACTGTCCCCTTCCGCGAAACCCAACCGAGAGGAGCACGTCAATCCTCACCCCCTTGTTCCCGCCGCTACGCTCCGGCTCTTCGCTCCTCGTCGTGCCGTCCGGTCGGCCGCGCTAATCTAATCACCCATCTCACGTGGCCTACTATCTCACATCTAGCTTCCACTGGAACTTCCATGTTTCGGTTTTCAGCGGTGGATGGGAGGGGAGGCAAAGAGAAAGAGAGAGTGTGTATGGATTGTACAGTCTGGGTGTGTGTGTTTGTGTGAGTGTGCATTAAATGCCAAGAGAAGGAGGGTGGCAGACAGAAGGTGAGGATAGGGAAAGTGTTTGCAAATTTGTCAGGGGCTATTTTTAGCACTTACGGCAGGTGGTGGAACATTCTATGCATATGAATCTTAAAGGTACACTGACTCAGGATTCAAGAGGGCGCTGTTGGAATGGCGTGATGATCACTGCAATCTTCATTGTGAGGGTTGATGATGTAAAGCTGGTTTTAAAACTGCTGATAAAAGTAGATCATGGGCTCATATTGCTTGTGCTCTCTGTTTTACAGTTTCAATAGTAGTTCATGATTCACTGTATTCAGCGTAAGTGTGGTACATGCATGTAAAACTGGACCAATCATATCGATCTTGAGTAGATCTAAATCTAGTCTTACTCAGAAATCTGTAAACTATTATCTAGTACTTGATACACATATGAATACCTGAATACAAGAACGACTCAAGCCCAAATTTTGTTATCATCTGTGGAGGCCGTAATGTAGATAATCAGCCAAGTAACTGTTTTACATTTGAAATTTGTATGAATGATGTTCCAATAACTGAAGAACTGAAAACATTGTAAAGTTTTTTTATCCATTTCTGTTTTTTTTTTCTCCTAAATTTTCTGTTATGGACTTGGGTAATCCGCAGGGTATTTATATGTACACTCAAAGTTTTTGCTGATAGCTGGTAGGCAAACTTTATCTTTCAAGGTTCCTCACATAGAAGGTAGAACCAGCCAGGAACAACATTAAAGGCGGTGTCACACCTGTCCGGGCAAGCTACGCGGGCTTGTGGCGAGGAGGTAGTTTAAAGCACGTAGAAGATTTTCCGCGGGCGGATAAGAATGTTTGCAATTTTCGCACTTGTTTCTTACTTACTAGACGCGTGCTACTTAGCTTCTACTTGCGTGCGTTCCGTGTGACTCGCGTGAGAGCTTTGAAACCGATCCATTTTCTGTTACGAGCGACTTACGGGGATTGCGAAGTACCTGCTTTGGAGTTGCCTGTGAGGTGCTACCGGTAAGGGTTTCCTACTTGTGTTCTGCGCGTACTTCTACGGGCAACTCCCGTGACTCTTCCGGAGCAAGTTTTGAGCATGCTCAAGGCCTTGTCATACCCTATCTGGGGAAGTTTTGCGGCTTGACTTGCGGGGAAACAAATTTGCTACCCGGAGCTCTCCGCAGTTGGCCCGAACTTGACAGTACCTAGCACTTGTCTCGTCCTTAGTTGCCCGACGGTGCGCACGCTAGTCCAATTTTCCCGCAGCAAAGTTTTGAGCATGACCAAAACTATTTCCGGATGAGTCGCGAGGATTGCCCGAAGAGTTCCACGCAGAACACCCGTAGGAGGGCCGTAGCCGCCGCAATTCACAGGCATTTGACCCACTTGAAGTAGGTACGTTGCCCGCTGATCTATGCCCATGTGAAGGGAGTGCGTGCCATTTGTGGGCTCATTCTCTTCTTTGTCCTCTGTCCTCTGTGGCGTCGAGGACTACCTGGTCCCTTTCGGACAGGACTTCATCCGCTGAATGGACTTCAGCAGCAATTTGATGCATTTGCTGTGAATCTTCCGGGCTTTGTGGCTGTCCATCCACTGGACGTTCTCTGCCCTTGTGCACTTTCCGTCTACGGGGCATCTTCACTTCTTGAAAGCTAGTTGACAAATGATTGTTTGCCCATCCACTCGAACCAGCCTATTGTTCAGGCTAGCACTCACCTGGCAGGCGACTAGTACGCAGATAACACGCAGTTGTGGCGCAGGTACTTCGCAGAGCCCGTATGTCGCCCGTAACTGACATAAAATAAGCTATCACGAAGCTATCACGTGACACCCACGCGCCTAACATGCAGTTCAACGGAATACACGCAAGAAGGACTTAGGTATCACGCGTTTATCATGTAATACCCACGCCAAACTCGCCCTAAACCTTGTCCGGCCGTAGAAATTATTCTGCGTGCTGCAAAATCCCCATACGCAATAAGCCCGCTTAGCTGGTGTGACAGGGCCTTTTTTGGCAGCGGGTAAATAGAGCCAGCGTGCGCACCTCTGGGTAACTACTTTTGAGATACATGCTAGGTACTGTCATGTGCGGGTCATCTGCGGGGACCTCCGGATAGCAAAAATGTTCTTCGGAAGTCGCACGCAAGGCTGGTGTGACACGGCCTTAAGGCAGAATCAAGAGACAAAACAAGACTGACACTATGGACGTACTCATTACACATTGTTTTCATTTGGATGCTCAGAAAATGGCAGATGATAAGTATGGGTCCGTGCTACTGTCCTGAGTATACTCGGGCTGGTGTCTATGGGAAATGTGTGTTGTAGCGAAATCAGTCCATCCTTAAGGCCCCGTCACACTACAGCGAATGCCCAACGAATGTCAAACGAAAGCCCAACGAATTCGAAAATGTGAAGACAGTTTGCATGTCTGATGTTCTTTATATTCATTAGCTATTCGTAGGGATTCGCAGAGATACGCTGGAGATTTTGGACATGTTTAAAAAAAAAAAATCGGCTCCAGCGTATCTCTGCGAATCCCGATGAATAGCTAATGAATACCAAGAACGCCAAGCATGTTACGAACTATTCTAGTATTACCAACGGATGTGAACATATCTTCAAATTTTCAAATTTATTGGACACTCGTTGGGCATTCGTTGGGCATTCGCTGTAGTGTGACGGGGCCTTTAACAGGTTAAGTTCTGGGAGTGTTTAAACAAACAGCCGTTCATTTGGAAGAAATCAAAAGATGTTCCCGCAGTCGAGGTAAATTTTGTTTGGTAAAGGACGACCAAGGACAACCCGCCTTTGCAGCACACTCTGGCTCTCATACTTCCATCTGCATTCACAGAAAATCCCAACTGTCCTGCATTTGGCGGGAAATCTCCCACTTTGAGGACATTTTATCAATATCACAATAGATAAACAGACAGACAGACAGACAGACAGACAGACAGACAGAACAAGAGAGGGGTCATGTATGACTGCAGTTCTGTATTTGAAATGAATACAGAATGTCCCCCCCCAAAAAAAAAAATTACAATCGGATTTCTGCATTGATAACTTTCAATATGATTAAACTGTCTAAATGCTATTTCAGGATCGAAGAGTATATTTAATCTTACCGATATGTTTTGCAAAAAGACCCATAAAATTTGTTAAGTGGTCAAAGAGAAGTATGGATTGTTGTAAAGCATGTCATGGGTCTGATTCTTCCAAGTTTAGCACTTTCTTGGAAAGTATATCAACGTGTGAACACAATGAACAGAACTTGGAGAGAAGGGATTCCTGACATGCTCTACAAAGATCCTCATTTCTCTTTGACCACTGAAGCAAATCAGATGGGGTTTTCTGTAAGATGTGGGTAATAAGTTATGGTTTCATACCCTGAAATTGTATTTGGATTGATTCGCTGTTTTAAAACATATTGTTGCAGAGTGTCCTGTTGTAATTTTTTTTTTGACATACAGTACAGTCTTTCCACATATGCTAGCATTCAACAAAGCACCAAGTTTTAATGATGTTGCGTCTCAATCATCGGGAGTGGATCAGTGCTATCGATGTTACGCTGCATGAGGAGAATCATCCGTGTGGAGCCAGGACCAAAGACTGGCTGGAAATAATTCACTTCGAAAGAGTTGTGCAAAAGTCTTTTATGAAAAGGAGATGTTCACTTCTTAATGTATGTCAGATATCATGATCTGAGTAATGATTTTGTCATATTTTGTTCCACTTTTTGAGTGAATTGCTCTGCAAAGTAGGTGGGCATAGAAGTGTCAAAGACACCATAGCCTCATTTTGACAATGAAGTCAAGCAGGGTTTCTGTTATGTTAGAGATGTCCTTGTTGAAATAGCCACCTTTCTTTTCTTTCTTTCTTCTTTTTTGTGAGTTTTTGCCTCAAGCATTGTCTTAATGGCATTGTCTTCAGAAGGGATGCACTGTGCTCTCTAAATGCACAAGATATCTATCATTTATGGAAAGCATATGTTTTGTTTTCTGTCATTTTATCTTTTCCAGAGCCTCTAAAGACAATTAAGGGGAAGAAAGAGAAAAGGGAAATGCCCATGGCGTTGCTGCTGATCCCCGCAAAGTCAGACACTTGTGTCTTCATCTCTTGACAAATGTGCATCCTATCTTTGTTTTTTGGTATTTTTTCCTCTTTCTCTGACACATGTCTTATTTCTGATAAATATGGCTTTATTAAGACTTCTTTCTCTTATCTGCATCACATCTGACAGCCCTGGGGTCATTCTGGCAGCTGAGATGAAGTTCTGAGAGCGAGAGAGGGAGAGTGAGTTTACCCGTGGCCCGGATGGCCGGTAGATGATTTTTAAGAGACTCTATTTTCTAGGTGGGGAGAGAATTTGATGAGACCTGACGCGATGTAACCTCTCCCAGTCTCCTCCTGAGGGGCTGTTTTCACGAGGAAGCAGGCCGTTATCCAGAACAGATGTTCCGTGTCAAGCAGTCGCTTCTTTTGAAGCGGTTAGTGAAAACAGAGGAAATAACCCCTTCTGCGCTGTCTGTTTTTGGGATGTTGTTGTTGTTATTGTTGTTGATGTTGGAGGGTTTTTTTTTTCTGAGATTATGACTTTTACCTGCAGAAAGCTTTAAGGTGTCTGTCTCAGCCTGCCTCAACAATGGGTTTGTGAATTAACACAAAGATGGTGATTGACATTAGAAGGCTTTTGCAAATTCTGAGCAGTTCATGTTTCTGATGCATTCAACTGTTGAATGGGCAAGTATTTGGTTTTACCGAGAATGGAACACTGTCATCTATACTAAAAATTGCTATCCGGATCTTCATCCCATTTCGTCAGCGGTCATCTGAACCATTCAATGCAATTCGACGAAGACATCAAATGTTAGAGTAAGAATTAAAGTCTTATGTATTACCAAAATAATTGCAAATGCCAGACATAAAAGTGTAGCAATCATAATCGAAAAAAGGGTAAACTTCAAGCATGATTATCTTGAAATGTCATTCTTACGCGAAAATTGCATCAATGATTGATGCAATTTTTAAAAAAAAATTGCAAAAATTGCATCAATGATTGTGTCACATGCAATTTTTCGCTTAACCCGTTGAGGACGGTTTGATTTTGCTACAACACGCATTTCCCATAGACACCTGCCCGAGTATACTCGGGACTCGTCCTCAACGGGTTAAGAATGACATTATAAGATAATCACGTTTGAAGTTTACCCTTTTTTCGATCATGATTGCTACACTTTTATGTCTGGCATTTGCAATTATTTTGGTATTATAATAAGACTTTAATTCTTACCCTAACGTTTGATATCTTCGTCGAATTGCAATGTTAGGAATTATGCGAGAAATAGCAAGAGAGCTACATTTATGGTTTTTTTCGGTTTGCAAAGACCATTGTCATTTGCCATGTATATGACAGTTTTGTTGACAGGGAAATGAACAAAATGAAATGACATGACTGTATAAAAGTGATAATTATGGTACACAAAAATTGCATCAAGTTAGAAACTGAAAATTTCACAATATGTAAGACAGAATGTTCACTATCAAAATGACAGAGAATCTCGAGATTGAAAATTGGACTGAAAATTGGGATATATGACAGTTCAGATGAGCACCAATGATCTTATGTTATCCTCATTGGGTAAAGTATTACAGCTGGTCTTGGCAAAAAATATGATAATTTCACTAAAGCTAGGATGATGAACCAAGCAGAGAATTTATTTTCAGGTTGCACATGTTTTGTAAAACAATGGTAACTCTCTCAAGCACATATAATGTTGAGTGTACAAGGTGATGATGTCACTCCACTGTCTTGAACAGAAGTCTTTACCAGATTTCCTGTCCTTGCATGAATTTAAAAAAGAAGAAAGAAGAGGAAATTTATATCATTTGCTTCAAACATGGATGTCATGATGTCAACTGGCATTTGCACATGGAACTAAGTGAGTATTGTGCGTACCAAAGATGACAGCGCATGTTTTACAGACACGCTCACATCATGTTTGATTGAACACAGCACAGAAGGGTTGTTTTTCTTGTGCGTGTCTAGTCCAAGTGCATCATGGGTAATTATCAACAGGCCATTCCAGTTCTAGATCTTCTGATGTCACCAAGAAATTGCGTAAGTATCTTCCACATTTATATGCGGCATTACTGACAAGACTGTGGCATAGAACTTGGCAATGTTTGCAAAGTGACATCAAAGCAATGTAGTCCTTGAGTGGCAGCCGTAACCTTCTAAATCGTGGAGTGCCACATTTCATTCTGTTCATGTCATCAACAAGTAGTCCCATATGTACTATTTGGTGTATTTTTCATGTTTTTTTAGAGTTTCTTCAACGTTGCTTATCAGCGCCACTTTGCAAGCAACTCAAGAGGTAGCTAAGGTAAGCAGTGAACAAAGACTCTGACTGCAAGATGCTTGAACATAGATGTAGATGAGTTGACAGAGATCCTTGCAAGAATCCTCTTGAAGGCTGTTGGACACCTCAAAGTAATGTTTGGGGGTAGCGATGGGATGGGAGGGGTAGATAGTTAACCCTCTTCCCATCTTCATAAGCCCCCTCTGTCCCCTCTAGGTAACTTGGAGTCAAATCGACACTCATCTAACCCTGCAGAGTGTGAATCACTCACAAAATTTCCTGTGAAACTTTTCTTTACTCCTTTTTTCTTCTAACTCCCCCCCCCCCAACCCCTGTCATCTGACTTCTTGCATTCCTCTTCCTGCTGTAGTCCTTCTCTTTTGTACTGGCAGCCAAAGGTTTGTGCCATGGAAGCAAAGTGAGAGGCAAGAGATGCATCACCTTTCAGTCAGAGGATGTGCTTTGCATGTTGCGTGCATTCTGCTTTAGAGCCTGAAGACACAAAAGCTCTTTAATGGGCTCCCCTTCCACCTTGCCAACACCCCTCCCTCCCCCTCCCCCCTTCCCCCTTCTCCCCCTTCTCCACTTCTCTTCTGTTCAAACCTGTGCTGGACCTGTCCATGGAGAACATATCATCACTTGGGTGACAAGACCTTGTATCTGAAATTTTTGTGAAAATGAGTTTTTTAGATTAATGGTGAGATAATCAGTTAAGTGACATTCTGCCCAAATCCTAGCTGTCTTACCCCAAAAATGAAGCCACCATGGCATATCAAAAGAAAGGCTTTCCCATTTGATATATTGCTTTGGCTGCCATGTTTGTTTTTGCTCTCCTGAACATTTAACATTTTGTAGACACGAGGTCTTGTCGCCCCAGCAACAATATGTGAATCGCATGTACAGTGTATCTAGCAGTCTGAGATCAAGTGCATGCTTCCTTGATTTTTTGTTTGCTTTCATATACAGAAATCTGTCAGATCTAGAAACAAGAGCAGACACAAACTGTATCATCCTTGTTTTCTGCAGTCACAGAAAAAAAAAACAACAAACAAAAATACATTCATGAAGCAATTTGTTGAGATAAGTAGAGTGTAAATAGGTTACTTATCTGTGTTGTGTGTGTCTGTAGCATGATATGATCAAACATGCTTGCCTATGTAGACATTGACTATATCTTTTTGTCCTATGAGGAAGGTCTAGGCAATTCTATCATGAGCTTATCGAGATAACCTCTCAAACTTCCGCTAATTTGCTGTTTATCAGAAGGTATGTTGTCTCACAAACCTTGATTTGATAAAAACTCATCTAATATCTTCTTGACTATGTGCTGCTTGCTGACGCAGTAAACTGTATGTAGTTCCCCATGTTTTGATGAACGTGACACAATATTATATAGATGATGACTGGCGGGGGAGGGAACATACCGAATGTTCCACCCGAAGGGTTTGAAATGCTATTGAGGGAGGTTATAAGTCCCAAGACGAAGTCGAGGGACATATAGCCTCCCGAAATAGCATTTCAAACCCTGAGGATGGAACGTTTGGCACATGTTCCCGACAACAAAAGTTATCATCTGTTATATTATATGGGTTAGTCAAATATGATCGTTCAATCGTTTTATATCGTTTGTCATTTGTTACATGAAAATGTTTTCCTATGGGAGAACATTACAAAAATGTTCTACCCATGGGCAAACATATGAAATCAATGTGCCTCCATCACGTGACTGTGTTTTAGCCAATCACTAACCGGTATTTGACTATTAAACCCATTTAATATAATCAATTCTAGATGTTTCTGTTGTATTAGCACACAGTGCTAAGTGGAACTTAGTCACTTGATACAATTATCTCATAGCGACACTGTCAGTGTGTCACAAAATTGTAACACATTAAATCACATCAATGCCACATTGATTCAGTTACTGTGAATGGATGCCAGAGAATTGATTCAGTTTATCCTTTGATATGTCATTGACATCAGCACAATGAATTAATTTTTCATCACATTTAGCAGGCAAAGTTTGGACATATTTATTTTAGATAAATTAATACTTTTTTGTTGAGCCTGTTCTTCACCAACAGGATAGGTTTTCAGAAATACCAAGTGTAGGTGGACATGTCATAAGTGCAGTCATCATCACTATCATTGTGTCACTAATTATGCAAAAGCATTAAAAAAAACCATTCATGCCTTTTAGTAAATTATGTGTTATCTTCCTTGAAATCTTGATTACCTTGCTTCATTACATGACTTGGCTTTTGTTTTTAATTTCTATTAATTACAGGGTTAAAGTTTGTGTGGATGAAGAGTACTGCTTACATGAAATCATTAAATTTCACTGTTTTCACAATCAATTTCCCATGAATTTTTGTAATGTGATTTGTAAAGAGATTTACATCAGTGCTAAAAACAACCAGGAGCATTATTGACTGGTAGGAATTGACATCTACTTATATGTTTGGCCTGTTTGTTGTCAGTTGATAGTTTGTTTGTGATGTTCCCCCAAGTCTGAAATTCAAAAAAGCCTTTCGTTCTTGATGGTTTTCACAACTACTGTAAAAGTGAATATTTTCGCGCGACTAATTTTTCGCGCTTGGCGGGGTCAGAAGAGTTTCACATGTTTTTAATTCCGCAGAATCAAGACATCACGCACAGGAACATATGGCAAGCAAAAATATTCGCGTGCTTTTATTTTCGCGCTAGTTTCTGGTTGCGCGAAATGCGCAAAAATTTCAACACTGCGAAAATTTCCACTTGTACAGTACTTGTTGGCTGTGAATGTAGTAAAGACACAAAGTCATAGAATAATGCCATCAAAGTGAATGTCAAGTTACCCTTTTATTTTGCAAATAAATAACCATATTTACAAAAGTAACAAATAATCACACTGAAACAGCAAACATTCAAATCGAAATAATTCTGCCTATTTCCTAGAGGTAGCAGTCCTCGTTTGTGAAGACTTGAAGTCAAAGATCCTCAAAGGAGTTGCTGCAACATGGAGTAAAGACTAATCATACAAAATTACATACATCTGTTGTACTTGCAAAAAACCTTTAAAAATCATATCTTTTGAACAGATTGTTCAGTTTTGCTCATACTTCACTGGTATGTTCTATATTGCTGTATTCACTCAATCCACACATATATTTGAGTTTCATTTCCCTTTTAACTTCTCACATCAACATTGATGGAGATAACGATCATTGCCCTGTGAGGTGCTGTTCTTTAAGAAACTTGCTTGCCTATCAAAAGAGATTCTTTAAGAAAAATCAAGTCATGCTATATTACTCTGGAACTCTGGGACGAGCCTGGCTCATTCCAGAGTAGGATTTGGCGTTATTGATGTTTAAAGTCACTTCAGTTTTATGCTTGCCAGTGACATAATGTTGCTTTAAGAGGCTGCTACACATGATTGATGGTTTTTACTTTTATGTGTTGTCAAAAGATGGTCCAGCTGCAGACTTCAGAGTGGATAATACAGCATAATTCACTTTCACACAAATGATTACATCAATTGGAATTTTGCGTATTCATTTTTTAAGGTAACAAAGTTCACTCTTGTGTGTAGCAGTAAATAATTTATTATCTCGAAGTACAATACTCCCAATAGAGCAGACTGTGTAAGTGCTGTTGAGCTGTTTTACCTCAAGTAACTCAACAGCTGTTGATAGTAGAAAAGAAACATTTTTGTCATGTAATAACACGTCACAAAGAATAACAACAACACAGCGATATGAATGTATGTTCTACATAAATCATACACCACCGACATTTGCAGCTCTAAGTCACATGTCATTTGTAAAATTGCTTTCAGCCTGCAATGCAATGTAGATGATATGTACCTCAAAGCCTCATTCTTCATGCAATAAGGATTTCTCATGAGATTAGCTGCCATAGATTCTTGAGTGGTTGATTACAGAAGTTAAAGGGATCGCAAACCCAAAGAGAAATGTGGATTGAGTGAAAGCAGTAACATTAGTAGAACACATCAGTGAAAGTTTGAGGAAAATGGGACAATCGATGCAAAAGTTATGAATTTTTAAAGTTTTGGTGTTGGAACCGCTGGATGAGGAGGCTACTAGAGGTTATGACGTATGAGTGGACAACAATGCAAAGAAAATATAAAGGAAATTCAACAAAATTCACTTTTCTAGCATTATGAAAGAGCACTTGACTAACCGCTTTCAGAAAGCAGGGGGAATAATTGTTACCCTTAACATATATGTCAGTATCAAGTAAATGGAATTTGTAATTTTCATGAAAAATGAATTTTTGTGGAATTTTCTTTATATTTTATTTATATTGCTGTCCACTCATACGTCATAACCTCTAGTAGTCTCCTCATCCAGCGGTTCCTAAACCAAAACTTTAAATATTCATAACTTTTGCATCGATTGTCCGATTTTCTTCAAACTTTCACTGATGTGTTCTACTAATGTTACTGCCTTCACTCAATTCTTATTGCTCTTTGGGTTTGCGCTCCCTTTAAATCTTAAAGAACCATGCAAGCAATGTTTGCAAATAGGACTAATATTGTGATAGATAGCTCTCAACGAAAAATGGTGAACAATCATATCATACTTTCATGATTGAGTAAATCATTAATAATTTTGATTACACTAGTATATTAATGTGAACTGACCAACCTGGTTAATATTTTGTGAAATTTGCTTTGTGAATACTTCAGCAATTGGTATGGCTAGTGATTCCAAATTCTTTTCATTGAATAGACACGTGTGAAAGCTGACATAATAGCCATGATTACAAATGTTGGTAGAGTAACAGGTTAAAATATGGAATATTTGGAATTATGTGACAGATATTCTAGTCTACATTTGAAGAAGAGCAATTTGCAACAACAAAAAATGTGCTGCGCACAGTAAAATCTGGAGTGAGACCTTGTTGGGATAACTTGGTTTTTCTCAGCAATCTTAGGGTTTCTAACAGCATACGTCATAAAATAGGTTAATAAATTAGGCCTACATGTTTATGTACAATTGAAATAGACAATTCAGCCTATTTAGATATGTACAGTACATTGAATACAAACATCCTTATTCAGTCATTGAAAATTGCAAAATCATCGTCTTCATGTCATAAATTACATGTAGATACACGTACATTACTGTATAGTATGGAAGCCATCCAGGTAATGGATGATGACCATTTGCATTTACAAGTGAGAAGGGAAAGTTGTAATATACATGGTGTTTGAAATGATTAAACCAGAATGTACATTTCTAGATATACATGCAGAAACACACATATTTTTATACCATTTCTGAGTGTTGTGTGAGTTTAAACAGCTGCAGCAACTTACAGTTTATTTGAGATTAGTCATGTAAAGACTGAGTAGTAAATAGCTGAGAGAAATGGTCACCACCTTGTCTTTTACCTGTACTGAGATATACAGCATCAGCAATCCAAAAAGTTATTGTTGAATAACTATATGAAGTAGTAATATCTACATGTATTTCTTGATAAGTCATGTCTCTTGTTTTTCATTCTGGAAAGTCATGGTTTTGTTTCCTTTTTTTTTTTAAAAGTAGATATTCACTTTCTCTTTATCACATCTTTCTTTGGGTTCTGTTCTTTCCCCACTTTCTCTTATTCTTCTCATCTCTTGGTAAAGTGCAATGCTGTTAATGAACATGATTGTAACAGAACTCTTGTTACAATGAAGTGAAAATCCAGGTCCCAAAATTATTGTCTATAAAAATGTATTTTATTGTTTGGTTAGAAAAAAAAAAGAAAAAAAAACTTTGATAAAATGAAAGAAAACTGTCAGTCCCAAGGACTCCGTTGATAACAGTAGTCACCTACAGGTATTTACTTTTTATCACATCCAAACTTGAGAAAGTAAAACTTATTCAATCTTATCCAAGTCTTGAGCATGGTTTCTTTTTTTTTTACCTTTAGAATTGTCATCGTATAAAGCCAATGCTGTACTGCTGTTACTGTTCCACATCTAGATTTTTGTGCTGCTTTTTATGACAATGATATGCACTGATGCCATGTTCCTATTTTTAGCACTTTGTGCTTAGATTTCAGGTCGATGACAAAGTTGCCATGGCAGTCGTTGCCATGATGATTAATGACCGTTCCTTCTTATCTTCTACTCTGCCATCATCTTAATGTAGCATTTAATTTTGACAGTAATTGAAAATTTTATCATCTATCTGATAACTAGATAGCCCTGTATCAGAGCATATCAGTTAATGATGAGTTATTGATTCATCTTTAAATACTTTTTGTTCATACAAGCAATGCTATCATGATCTGTAAAGTCTTGATTTGCGCATACAGACTCATACTTTGATGTGTGATGTGTTTTAAAAAAAAATGAATGCAAAAGATTGTCTAGCAGTAGTTCTCTTCAGGACAATCATATAACATTACAAAGAATTGCATTCAATATTAGTTTGAATCATCAATTGTCATCATGGAGTCAACTACGCTATGTATGCTGACGACACTCAAATTTACATAACTATGTCACCTGGCGATAGGATTGCTGCTGTTAATTCACTGAGAGAATGTCTCAACGACATCAAAACCTGGTCCACTGCCAACAGACTCCGTCTGAACGAAGACAAGTCTGAACTCATCCATTTCTCTTCACAGTTTAGGAGCACAGTTCCTCTACCAGATCTAACTACTCGGGATGGGATTATTAAGGTCTCTGACTGTGTTAGAGACCTTGGCTTTACTTTGGACAAACACTTAACTCTTAAACACCATATCACAAACATTTGTAAGTCTGCATCATGGGGTATTTTCAAAATAGGGAAGATCAGGCGTCTGCTTGATCAATCATCAGCTGAGCGGCTCGTCCATGCCTTCGTCTCCTCCTATCTGGACTACTGCAACTCCCTCCTTGCCGGCCTCCCTCTTTCTCACATATCCCCTCTCCAACGTATCCAAAATTCAGCCGCTAGATTAGTCTCCCTTAGTAGGAGACATGACCATATATCTCCTGTTCTCCGCTCACTCCATTGGCTTCCAGTACATTCCCGTATTACTTTCAAGATCCTACTTCTGACGTACAAAATCACACGTAATCTTGCACCCATATATCTTCAAAACCTAGTCTCTCTCCGCTCCTCCTCTTCTGCCAGACCCCTCCGTTCATCTTCCTCTCTCCAATTACTTCATGGCCCACGTACAAAAACCCGTTATGGTGACCGAGCCTTCTCTTCCATTGCTCCCACTCTTTGGAATAAACTTCCTCTTTATATTCAGAATGCCTCATCTGTCGAATCATTTAAAATTCTTCTTAAAACTCACCTGTTTAATCAGCTGTAATATTTTTTTTTTTTTTTCTGGAGGCGCACACAGTTATCAATTATTGTACCATTGTATCACATGTATTTTTCTTTTCTTTTCTTTCTTCTTCTTTTGTTACTGTTAACGTTAATTGTCCCCGCCGAACGAGTTCGAGCAGGGGACTATGAAACGGGCTCCGTACGTGTGTGTGTCCGTGTGTCCGTCCGTCCGTCTGTCCGTCCGTCTGTCTGTCTGTGCGTCCGTGTGTGATCAAAATGTTCAATTTGCTACTTCTCTGTCATTTATGAGCCAATTTTGATTCTGTTTGCTTTATATGATAGCACTACATGGGAGCTTTGAAACTTCTACACAGAATTTCAGTTGTGACCTTTGACCTTGACCTTTGACCTATATTGTGCATTTTGCTTCAAAATGCTACTCCTTCGCCATTTCTAACCCGATTTCGATTCCGTTTGCTTTATGTGATGGCACTAGGTGAGGGCTTCAAAACTTCTACACAGAATTTTGACCTTTGACTTCTTTGACCTTTGACCTTGATTTTTTACCTATATTGTACATTGGCTACAAAATGCTACTCCTTCGCCATTTCTAACCCGATTTCGATTCCGTTTGCTTTATGTGATGGCACTAGGTGAGGGCTTCAAAACTTCTACACAGAATTTTGACCTTTGACTTCTTTGACCTTTGACCTTGATTTTTTACCTATATTGTACATTGGCTACAAAATGCTACTCCTTCGCCATTTCTAACCCGATTTCGATTCCGTTTGCTTTATGTGATGGCACTAGGTGAGGGCTTCAAAACTTTTACACAGAATTTTGACCTTTGACTTCTTTGACCTTTGACCTTGATTTTTGACCTATATTGTACATTTTGCTACAAAATGCTACTCCTTCGCCATTTCTAACCCGATTTCGATTCTGTTTGCTTTATGTGATGGCACTAGGTGAGGGCTTCAAAACTTCTACACAGAATTTTGACCTTTGACTTCTTTGACCTTTGACCTTGATTTTTGACCTGCATTGTACATTTTGCTACAAAATGCTACTCCTTTGCCATTTCTAACCCAATTTCATTTCCGTTTTCTTTATGTGATGGCACTAGGTGAGGGCTAACACTTCTACACAGAATTTTGACCTTTGACTTCTTTGACCTTTGACCTTGATTTTTGACCTATATTGTACATTGGCTACAAAATGCTACTCCTTCGCCATTTCTAACCCGATTTCGATTCCGTTTGCTTTTTGTGATGGCACTAGGTGAGGGCTTCAAAACTTCTACACAGAATTTTGACCTTTGACTTCTTTGACCTTTGACCTTGATTTTTTACCGATATTGTACATTTTGCTACTAAATGCTACTTCCGGCGGGGACATATTTTACGCACCGCGTAATTTCTACTTTTCCTTGTTTTGTTAATGTTATTGTGTTTTCTAGTCTATTTGTATGAGTAGCAAAGTGCGCTTAGAAACGTCAGTATGAAGCGCCATATAAATGCAATTATTATTGTTATTATTATAATTCTAAGAATGAAATTTCATTTCAAGACCGAATGGCTATACAAGGTTCATAGACATTTTCATCACATTGACATCACAATATAAAGGGTTTGAACATATTTCATACATTTCTTTACAGTCAGTTTTACAGGACTCAAACCATGCTTTACCCTTAAAAATAGAAAAAAAAAAGATAGCAATCCATTAGAAAGCTGTGCTTGTAAAAATGTGGACCTATTTTACAAGAATGTGTTAGAAATCTTTAAACACACCCAGCTGAGAAAAAGGAAGAAAATCCTGTTGCAGGAAGATGTATAAAATATTGTATGTGTGTATGCATTTGCATGTATGTGTGTGTGCATTTGTATGTGTGTGTGAGCATGCTGGATACCTAACACATTCTTAATTAAGAAACCAGTTTGTTAGAAATCTAACAAATCTAACACACCAAATAATCTTTTCAAAGAGGAAGAAGAATAATGATATATGTAGGGAGATGTGTGAGTGTGTCTTGTGTGTGTAACACTGTTGTTAATTGTATCAAAAATGTGTGATTTTTCTGTTTGTGCAGCGGCATGAGCTGATATTATATTTGTATTAATTTGAATGTCAATAAATAAAGATTATTTTTTATAAAAAGTGTATGTGTGTGTTGGGGAGTGGGTAGTCATTGTTTAATTCCACAGAGGAGCACAGATAAACCGTGGGAAGATATTTTGTAGTTCCTATAGACCTGTACTGCACTGTGGTACTCTGCACTGGAACTTTCCTGTGGACTCCTGTATTTAGGCATAGAGAGAGAAAAATTGAGAAAGAGATTTTACTACATTCCTTTAAGTTTAATAACTTTGTTTTTTTATTATAGAAATTAATACACAACAGAATGCAGCTTCAGACACAATAAACATTATAGTTTGTAAGTGCAAACAACATGATGTTGAAGTCGCACATTGGCATCAATGTTGAGTGAGGATCAGCTAATGATAATGGGTCTCATGCACACTTATATTTTCTATTGCAGGGTGCTGAAGTTAAAGGAAGAGAAAGGAGAGGGAAGGACAGAGATAGAAAAATGAATGACAGAAGAAACAGTGAAGGAGAAAAGAGAAGAATAGAGAGAAAGGGGGAAAGGAATTGAGAGGAAATGGAGGAGGAACAAAGAATGAAATGCTGTTTAACAGATAACAAAGATGATTTGTGGAATGAATGGAGTAGGTGATGCAACTATATGATTAAAGACTGAAGATGTATACAGAAAATTGAGGGAGAGAGAGGAAAATTCAAAAACTTTTTTTGAAGTAAATAAGTGAGCAATGAAATGAGCCTGGGCAAGTAAAGAGCAGAAGAAATGTTAATATAAGGAGTCATGACGATACATAGATAGGAGTGGCTCCTCAGATTGGAACTTCTATATCACACCACAACTTGTATTTTTTCAAAATTTACTTTTGATTCCCTTTTCTCTCAATATTACTTTTATTAAATAGGATTATATTGGTATCATAATCTATCCATTAAGCACTAGATGTGTATACAGGAAAAAACCATTTTGACTAGGTTGCCAGGAACGTCAATTTTACCTTTTTGGAAATTTATAAGAAAGAGACCAGCTAGATAGAATAACAGGAAATTTTAAAAATTGGTACCTTGTTCTAAGGAAGTTCGAAATGATGGTATTTTCCTGTATCTAGATAGTTGTGTAAAAATTCTAAGAAGACTATTTATCTCACCTGTGTGTCTTTCAGGTAGCAAGGGAACTGCTGTTTGGAGCATTTGCTTCTCCGCAGACACTTGGCATAGCGTCGGATGCAGCGGAAGTCGTCTCGCGAGCACCGGCCACAGTCCGGCTCATCGGCGACAAACTGACACGCCAGGCAAGATGTGTGCTGACACTGTCCCTGGCAGTGCTGGAGAACGTCCGCATTGTCACTGTAGTGGGTCAGGTTGGGAGCGAAACCAGAGCAGGAAAAGATTTAAATGTCTGTCTTTTTGTTGCTTTTGTTCAAGTTTATCTTTTCCATGCAAAAAGTGCAATAAATTTTGGCCATGTGATGATACAGTCAATAGGTGCATTCACATTGGAATTATACCTGGTATTAAATACCACAGTATTTCGTTGGTACTTTTCTCATTGGCGAAATACCACGGTAACAGATACCGCGGTAGTTCAGTGGGCACCGTTGCCATTCATAAAATACCATGTTATTTCTGGCCCAAAAGTACACCTCTCCCTGGTAAGCTCTTCGCAACGTTGGAAAAAACACCACTGTATGAGCGGTACCTCTTCCTATTAACACGATTCACATTCAAATCTCACATGCATATTTTGTGCCCATGGTACATGTTTTTGCAATGTACTCTTGGGTGTGTTTTATGAAGTATGTGCTTGCATTGACGTTATGCATTACTACGGGAAGTGCTGTGGTATTTTGCCATACAGTGTAAATGTGACTGCATCTATTGACTGGGTAGAATCAATGGAAGGAAATGTAGTGGAAAGCACAGAAAAAGACAAATTATTATGTCGTATATGTGCCAATCGAACCAAATATCTGGGTCCCATTTCATAAAAGATGTTAGGATAGCAACTCTTGCTGGAATGGCAACTTCCCATAGCAACAGCCAATCAGAAAGCTGGGTTCTTGTGGTCACCATGACAATTGTCGTTACAGCAAGAGTTGCTATCACCGCAACTTTTTTATGAAATGGGGCCCTGATGTCCCCCCCCCCCCACCCTTCAATGAATGGGATACAATGTTAGCCATGACCCAAGTGGAGGTCTACCAGTAGCAGCATGTCACTACTGCCAGTTGAAAGTTTTTTGCTACTTTTATTTCAGAGTTGAAATCAATGTATAGAAAAATGGTATTCATTACCTGTAAAGGGAATTGATCTTATGGCACTTTTTTTTTTGGTACATAAGATATATGTTCAAATTAAGAATGCATATTCATTCAATTAAATCTCATGCTGTTTGCCAAAGACTTGAGCAACTATGATGCCGTAAAAATGATGACAGTATTATACTACATGGCTCGACACTAACTTTTTTGTTTGGTGGCCCGATGGGGCCACCAAAATCCTAAATTTCAAATTTTTGGTGGCCCGAGAGAAAAATTTGGTGTCCCGAAAAAACAATAAAAAACATTAAAAGTCCTTTTTTTTAATGAGTTAAATATTTAAGATTTATCATAGTAAGAATTAGAAGTTGGACATATCTACTCATAAATAAACTTCAACAAACTTGCAACACTCTCTCTCAGGCATTCATTCAGTCCTTTTCATCCATCCTTTGAACAAATTTAACTGCTAATTTTCGGCGCAAAAAGTTACGAATTTATTGATATACTTTTCAAAAAATTTTGGTGGCCCGAGGCGGGCCACCAAATTTGCCCTTTTTTGAAATTTGGTGGCCCGACTTTCATTTTTGGTGGCCCCGGGCCACCGGGCCACCGTTAGTGTCGAGCCCTGCCTGCATATTATTTTGATGACAGTCTTAGAAGTTGCACAGAGAGAAGGGACAGGCTAACTTAGTCTATTTTTTTCATTCAGTTGATGCTTTTCCTCTTTTTTTTTTTAGTTTGCAAATTTATGGCAACAAGTACATGTATCTATGTTTGTGTATAACTTCAACTCTTCTTCTTTTTTTCTTCTTTTTTTTTAAATGCACGTGGTCAGAGCATTTCGTCTTGTGGTACTTTAGGAGTACGTTGTGCAAGTTCCAAGGCTTTGTGTTACACTCATAACAATCCATAGTTGTTCTTCAGCAGTGGAAGATTAAATGTGACTTTGTAGACATCATGGAGTGTCTTCAAATAAAAAAGAATCTACCTGACTGTTGCCACATATCATAATTATGTCACATGGGGATATGTGGTTGGAACCAGAAAAGACAAATGATGAGAAAGTTGGTATCTATTCAATTTCAGTGAACTGTTTGATAAGGTATCTTTTGAGGAGCATTCAAACTGGCTGCCTTGGCCATAAACTATGACTATGTATTTCCCTTGTACTCTTTATTGTATTCCTTGTTAGCTTTAAGATACAAGTTTTGGAAGAGGTACTTAAAAGCTGTGAAGTTCCTCTATATCTGAAGAGATGAAAAAAAAAAATAAATGATGTTCTGAGTACTTAGTGGGCCTATTTACAGGGTTACATATTTGTGTTTGTTTGTTTTTACTGATGAAAGAGGTGAAATCAGTTCTATTTTATGCGCAAAGTGCTCATAATATGATTATGTCTTATTCATGAATGACATACAACTTGTATCATGTTCCTCTGTATTGGATGATATACCACATACATAAGAATGACAGCCTGGATCTGAGTTTCAGTAAATGTAAAGTCAAAGGCTGATTTTTGTTGTTGTTGTTGTTGTTGTTTTTGCATATAATTTTTTTTTTGTTGCATATAAATGGTTTTTGCATATAAATGTTTTTTTTTTGCATATAAATGGTTGACATTGCATATTAATGGTTGACATATGTATGCACAAATCATGAAAAGAGTATCATGTGAGAACATTTTTTGATGGGCTGTGTATTGTATCTGAGTTTGCTTTAAACTGCATCCCTGTACTGCATCCTGCTATGGGAATGCATTTGAGATGGAATGCACAATGCCATGCTACTTTAATATCTCTGTTCAACATCAGTGTTTTCACTCCTGTTAATATCATGTCCAATAACTCTCCCTGAATGTGCATAAGGCTGCGTTCACATAGAAGTATATGGTATTCGGTATTCGGTATTCGCTATTCGGGCACCCAGTACGCCATCACCCGCACCGTCAACTCACCATCCCATGCATTGAGGATTTCTTCCTCCTTCATCCCAGCAAATCTTATTAACAATTTCTAAACTGCATCAGAATGTCAGTCTACATGCTTATTTTTGCTAAAGGGCAAATCCAGACCAAAATTGTCATTATTTCATAAACGAGAGACGGTATACGCTGCAAGAAAATCAAACAAGCTCGATTCCCACTATGCTTTACTATTCTATGCTATTCGGTACTTTCAAATAGTGCCCTCTTATGTGAACCGGTGTGAGGAAATCCTATCGTTCGATTCAAGCTAGTCGCGTGCCCTCGAAAACGAGCCCCGAATACCCGAATAGTATACTTCTATGTGAACGCAGCCTTATGATTTGACTTGCACATCCAAAGAAAGAAGACCTCTGTGGAGCAAAATTTCCCGTTACATGCCGTCAATCCCTCGTTTGAGGCGAGTCCCCAACTGGGGCATACCCAAAGTGGGGTGCGTATATTTGTCGTTTGGGAGTTGGGAGTCGAAGGACTTGTCCATTGCAAATAAACTTTCTGCTCAGGCGTGACAAACCTGGAGGCCAAGCCAGGGTTTGATGACTCCAGCAGCTGTCGTATTACGTAAGAGCATGATAAGGATATCTGCCTGTGGCAGACCATTCAAAGTGAACTCAATTTTCTCTATCCTTTCTAAAGTTTTCAATTTTATATTCTATTGAGAAATTCTATGGTCATCCATTTTACATTTCGAACGAAAAAAATTGACCCGTAAATAACGAAAATACAGGAATAAGAAGGAGAGCATTGCTAGTTTGCCGGTGCTGACAATGTGCTATTTGGCAGTGAGTTACAACGGGGAGGTGAGACTACCTCCCTGGTTACAATCAGCCTGCTGACTGGATCATTGAGAAAGCAGCGTGGTATTACGTAAGAGCATGATAAGGATATCTGCCTGTGGCAGACCATTCAAAGTGAACTCAATTTTCTCTATCCTTTCTAAAGTTTTCAATTTTATATTCTATTGAGAAATTCTATGGTCATCCATTTTACATTTCGAACGAAAAAAATCGACCCGTAAATAACGAAAATACAGGAATAAGAAGGAGAGCATTGCCAGTTTGCCGGTGCTGACAATGTGCTATTCGGCAGTGAGTTACAACGGGGAGGTGAGACTACCTCCCTGGTTACAATCAGCCTGCTGACTGGATCATAGAGAAAGAGAGAGAGAGGGAGAGAGAGAGAGGGGGGGGGGGGGGGGAGAGCGAGGGGGAGAGAGGGAGGGAGAGGGGAGAGAGATGGGGGAGGGAGAAGGGGAGAGCAAAATGGAATGACAATAGTTCCGGTCACTACAGTACAGGCATGCTCTGTCTGCATACGCTGAATGTCTACATTCACACACACACACGTACACACACACACGCACCATGGAGCTACATGGCCCATGCCAAAACCAAAACAATCTCCTCCTCTCGCGGTGCCCCCCCCCCCCCCCCCCCCCCCCTCCTGTGGCGCTGATGTGGCGATGACTGATGCTTAGATTAGGCCAGGGTCAAGAAACAGGTGTTTTATATCTTTGACTTTAAGTCATTGATTGCCAAGATATGCACTGGCATTATTTACTGGGGTGTAGCCTCTTCAAACGAAAGATTTGCGTCATGAAAGTGGCAACAATAAACAGAGAACATAACATTATTCTGTTCTTTTTTTTTTATCTTTGTGATTAGTATGAATTCTTTGTCTCG
This sequence comes from Diadema antillarum, assembly GCF_040938485.1. Lineage (NCBI taxonomy): Eukaryota > Metazoa > Echinodermata > Echinoidea > Diadematoida > Diadematidae > Diadema > Diadema antillarum. The sequence continues at coordinate 9,618,438 of NW_027270960.1, forward strand.
AATCAACTGGGATATGCTTCTGTTAAAAGGAAGTTTTGGAAATAAATTTTTGTTTCTTTTGTACCATTAGTTGAATCTGACATTGCGTGTGTTTGATTGCAAAGAGTTGTATGGAGTATTGAGAGTATAATAATGAAGTGGTGATGTTTTTTCTTTTCCCCAATTCAGTAGTTGTGTGTGTGGTGTGTGTGTTTTATTGAATGTGTTGTTTGTGTTGTGTGTATGTTATGAGGGTGTTATGTGTGAGTGTTGTGTTAGAATGTTTTGTGTGTGCTTATATATGTGTATGTATCAGTTCATAATTATGCAGGCAACCATGTGTGACACATATAAGCTGTGTTCAGACAGAGGCAGTTTTGGTTGGAGTAACTTCGGAGGAAGGGTCGGAGGAAGGGTCGGGGGAAGCTTGGTCGGAGTAACTTCGGAGGATAGGTCGGAGTAGTGCCCGTCTGAACAAGGTCGTGGTAACTTCCTCCGATCGGAGGAACTTACCACGACCTCTTTCTCCGAACGAGATACTCCTGAGTTTTCTCAGGATTATCTCGCTACCACGACTAGCCGGTCGGAGTAAATTGCCTGTGCGGACAAGCCCTCGGAGCATCTATGAACTTACATGCCGTACAACCTAGGTAAAACTTCCTGGGTCAAATCGCAATGTTGACATTTTGTGACTACACGTGCGCGTGTAGTGCAATATTCTAACCTAGTCGATCGCGACGAAGAAGCTAGCGCTCATGCAGAAATTTCCGTCAACAAGAATGGAGAAGACAAATGCAACTGGTAAAAAACAATCGCATGGTCGACGAGCGCGGCGCTACCACTTCCGGAAGTTACACCGACCCTCGCACATATTATTGGTCGGAGTTTCTTCCCACGACAGTCGTGTGGACACACGGGTCCTGGTAATCCCCCTGAATTTTAATTGCCGTGCCATAAATTTTTACTCCGACTAGAAATACGTGTGAACATGGCTATTGTTGCTACTCATAGCTGGTATCACCTGTTATGGTGAAATGCACCGGTCTGTAAAAAGATTTGCTCTAAGTATTAAAAAAAAAAACCCACACACACACAAAATCAGGCAACTTATTGGAGATTTTGAGAGTTTTATATCTCGTTCTCGAAATAGTTTCATTAGTCACAATCACGCATACAAAATTAGATGAGATGTTCATGGCACTGGCTCATGAAGTTTCCAACTGGCATGTTTGAAAATATTCACTAAAACCCATTTTTATTGACAATTTGAACAGTGAGTGCTCCCTATAAAATGAAGACAATAAGACAGATAACGGCTAGTGCAATTAAACATGTTAAACTTGTGACATTCTAGATTAAATGCCATGAGTGCCCTTTAAATGCGTTTACCGGCGCTATATACAAGAAGCCATCATCATCATTTATCTTTACCATGTCTCAAATGGCCTCTGCACCACATACAATGTACACTACTTCCAAGTAGCCATGATAACATGGACAGGTCTTTTGATGCAGTATTCATATGCCGTCTTTGTGATCGCTGTAAAATGAGATGCATGGATAGAATTTACCATGTGTGAAACGCACAACGTTACATTCTGGATAGAGTTTGCTAGGGGGATTCTTTTCGTTTTGAAGTCATTGGCACGTTCACGTACATTCTAAAATGGTCTTTGGCCTTTTCGCATCTGTGAAGTGGCTTCATAATGTTTGATTTTACAAGTTGGAAAAAAAAATCAACCTGTCGTATTGCAGTTAAACCATCAGAATGACTGACAATGCAGGAGTATATCGTCGGTTGAGAATGATAAGGGCGTTAAGTGACCACAAAACCCATAGTGTTCGAGAAGACTTAAAGCCCTTCTCATTCTCAACAGACGATATATCGACAACACATAAAAGAAGGAATTCATATGCACTTGTTTCTTGATTACCGTAGCAATTCATACGTCCAGTTTAGCCTTGCGGTTGTGCCACTGCGCCAGCAACCATTCGGTAATGAGTTCAAGTCTCACTGGACCATTAATTTTTCCTCACTTGCCAAATTCGCAGATCGAACATCCGATCTTTATTGGGAAAGGTGGGAGGGGGGAGGAGGAGGAGGGGGTGGGGAGCAGCGAAAGGCTCGTTTGATATAAATCCACAGAGATTGCCTGCAAAGTTTGTGAGGTCACTACCCCCTAGGGTCTAATTAGTATGATTTCGTGATGTGCCAGCCAAAACTATCGACTTTGACGTATGGATCTAGGGAGCGTCCTATCCAGAAGACCCGAAGAGACAAAACAATGTCGTCCAGGCTACTCATGCATATGGATGTGTTTATATTGGGTCTTGCTTTCTTCATCCCTTCTGCTTGCCTTCTGTGCCTTGTTCTTCTAATTCTGTATGTTTGTGTGTTTGCTTGTCTATCTGTCTGTATGTCTGTCTGTCTGGCTGGCTGGCTGTCTGGCTTCATTCCTACACATTGAAGGCGCTAATAATGACTATGCTTAGTTAGATCTCGTCTTCTGAAGATTAATGTCTGTCTCTGATTGTAGACCTTGGGAGACAGCGTGATTGGATTCTTTGCTTTAACTACACTTCAGACAATCGGTTGTGTACATGAGACTATGAGGAAAGAAAGATAAAGGGAGAAAAAGAAGAGAGAAGAAAAGAAATGGAGAGACAGACTCAGAAGGGAGAGAGAGGGAGAGAGAGAGAGATGGGGTGGGGTGAGGGAAGAGTCAAAGTTATAACTCATTTGTGTAAGTCCTCACAACTTGTCGGAAGGTGACATTTGGTATGTCAGTGTCCGGGGTCAGTGTCATATTCCGGTTCAATTACTTGGCAGCGTTAGGTGTGCACAGAACTCCCGGTCTTCTCACTCCAGATTCTGTCCTCCACGTGTGTCAAAATAAGACGTCCACATCATCGAGATGAGAGGCAACTTAATGACCGTTTATAGATAAGGTGATTTGTCTCTACCACATGCCACGATTTTTAATCTTCAAAAGTGCATTTTTATTTTCATTCTTGCTCCAACATTTTCACAATGTTCTCAAATGAAAAGAAGAAGAAGAAAAAGAAGAAAAAGAAGAAGAAGAAGAAGAAAAACCCATTGCTCCATGACAGACAGAGACACACACACATAATACACACGCAAAACCCAGGGGCGGATCCAGGAATTCCGTAAAGGGGAGGCGCCTTTGCAAAATTAAAAGGGGGCGCACGCACCCTTTTTTTCTTTTTATTTCTTTTGTTTTCACCAAAAATAAAAAGGGGGCCAGCGCCCGGTGCGCCCCCTCTGGATCTGCCACTGAAACCTATCGGAGTTTATAGAGATAAACCATTTTAAAGGGATCGTACAGTTTTGGTCGAGACCTAATTTCGGGTTTGTAACATTTTTTTGGTGAAATAATGAGAAACCTTTCATGAAATAATTATGAAAGAGCATGTAATTCTATGAGGAATTCAACGTTCATTTGATGAAAATTGGTTTTGAAATGGCTGAGATATCCAAAAAAGAGCGATTCTAATAAAGTGTGGGACCCACACTTTGTTACGGTCGCTTTGTTTTACTTTGTTTTTGGATGTTTCAGTCATTCCAAACCCGATTTTCATCAAATAAACTTTGAACTCCTCTTAAATCAATGGTATGCTCTGTACTATATCATAAGTGTTTTCTTGGTATCTCTCAAAAAGTTAAAAGCCCAATTCTCATCTCCACCAATACTGTACCACCCCTTTAACCCTTTCTGTGCCCAAATGAGTTATGTGTACAAATTTTACACACATACCTATGGACAGAACATTACTGTGGTACGCAGATGGTTAATGGCTGGGAGGATGCACAGTTATTGCTTATCCTCTATATCCATTGACTTCGATGTGAGGTTAATAGGATCGCGATGGTTGCAGTCACGTGGAAGTTGAGTTTAGTTAGTAGGTACTTTGCACGTCCTAGCTAGGGAGACTATACTTAGCGCCATAAAAGAGCTACTCCTTCGTTAACCCGTCCACAACCACTTACTTCAAAGATACCATTGACATTTCATGCAATAAAGTTGTCAGTGATCATGACAGACTTAAAGTGGAATAGGAGGAAGGAGTAATGCAGAGAGCAATAGTGAGTGAAACAAATTCCTAGATCATTGTGAAATATCAGCTGAAGTATTTTTCTCAGCCTCCCTTCCCTTCGACCCTTAAAGGGAATTTCCCTACCAGATAAAAGTTAATCCAAAAAAAAAAAGCTAATATATGTCAGGTACAATAGTAAAAATAATGATCAAATTAAAATCGGACTAAAAGCAACACAATTATGGAATTTTAAGGATTCGCTAATTTCCTTAAAACAGTTCTTAAATAGTTGATATGAATTACATGTAAATGAGTGAGGTGATGACGTCATCACCTCACAATTTTCCGTCGATAGTGTCAAAAGGCGAAAACTACAGTTTTCTGCTGTAAGAGTGTCAAACAATGTTATTTCTTGTTGAATAATGTCAAAATGATGAGCTTGATATATCAGGATTTGAGACTTCTTTTTGTTTTCTTTGCACAATTGCATTAAAAAATGACGAATCAAAATCTTATTCACAAACTGTCTGGCAAGTTGTGAGGGGCTGACACCGTCAGTTCATTTTTGGCATATTCATATTGACTGTTCAAAGAACTGTTCCGTGAAATTCAGCGAAACTTTACAATCTTGTAACTCCCTTAATTTCAAATCAATTTTGATCAACATTTTCATTGTTCTGCCTATAAATATCTATTCTTTCCTTGCGGGATAACTTCCCACTGGTACGGAATTCCCCTTTGAAAGTGGACTCTTGGTGAAGATTATTAGAAAGTGCATTGATTCCACCTCTCAACTTATGACTAATATGATTTAAGAAAATGCCTTCTGCAGAAAGAGGCGTATCGCGGAAAGCCATTAGCGTAAACAAAGAACGCCTTTATTCGTATCATGATATAATCTTGTCCACAGTGTTTAACTCTATAGGCCTTCCATGTCACAGATCACGAGATGAACTCAACGCAATCCAACACAAACGTCTTTGATGACATGGAATATGATTGCAAATACAATACAATGCACTGTAAACAATGAGACCATTGACTCGCGCGAAGTGCGGAGTTCGATTCACCAGCAGGTTGCCACCGAAGATGACACTCGTTAATACAAATCATTCTTACGCTTGTTAAATGATTTCTGTAGATACATCTGCTGGCTGATAAATGTATTCGCATAGCTTCCGGGTCCTCAGGGAAAATATTCGAAACGTTTTAATGCCCAGAGTTCGAACGCATTGACGAATCGTTGGCTAAGGTATCGCTGGAGAGTGTAGTATTTCTCTCTGTAATTTATCGGTGCAGGGGGGACCGATGCGCGCTGAATGACATGTTTTCGCTGCGTAAATCTTCAACACAGGAAAAGAGGGAATTGCAGAATGGTGTAACAGCTCATTTCTTTCTCAACACGTGGAAAGCCAGCGACCGACCCCTGGTGCGTGAGCACAGTCTCATTTCTGGCAAGGGAATGATAATTAATGAACTTGTCTACAGTTGATTTGTGACGTATCAAGTTCCGATGGAACGCTATCATTGATGAGGTTGTTAGCTTTTAAAGGCCTGAACAATCAACATTTACAATCCCTATCGATCTAAAGTGATTTGATTCGATTTATTGTTATGAAACTTATCAAAGGTTCGCGACCACACAGAAGAAAAACAAAGCAGGCCTAACTACTACTATTATACTGCTAGCAGTAAGGAATAAATTCATATTGACAATAATACATTAATGATGATAATGATAGCAGATTATGACAAATTATGTTTCATAATATTTGCATGCTACAAGGACCATGTTGGCTAATTATATATCTTTAAGCATTTGAATAAACTGGTATGGTGCATAACAGATAGTTATGATAAAAAAAGGAAAAAAAGAGAGCATATATTTGCAGTTTCTAGAACATTACTTAAAATAGTATTTCTAATAGTCTGATCACTATACTGAATGGAAAGATATAATCTGTAATCCATAACGAGAATATGGCTTGTAATTCCTCGTCTGCGAAGAAACGAAATGAACATGGCAAGTACAATATAGGGAAGGGCAAAGGAAGAGAGTAAAGGAGAGAGAAAGAGAGGGAGAGAGTAGCTTGGGCTTGCGAGTCAAGTTCAGGGCAAGACGAGCATGAAAACGGAAACCGTCATTAATGTATTTCCCGTCGGTTCCCGCGTTTCCCAAAAGTCCCTCTCGTATTGGCGATCAATACTCAATCGTCTGGTCTTGCTCCGCAAGCGTCGCGGCCTGACTCCGGTCAACGACGCGTGAAGAAGGTCCTTATCCGCCTCACGCCTTATAATTCTCGCATTACCCCCCCCCCCCCCCCCCTCCTCCATCCCAATTTCTCTCCTGTGTTTCTTCAGCGCTTTCTCTCTCATCTCTCCCACTTCCAGTTCGTGTGCCTATCTCCTCCTTCTCCTCCCCTCCCCCTGGAATATCTCTCAGTTTACATACATCATGACATTATATTTCTGCCAGCTTTTTTTTTTCTTTCTATTGATATGTTTATCCAATATGTGAGTAGTAATCTGTCTAACAATCCAGTAATCTTGTATCTAGTATCTAGTAACCGTCTATCAATAGATGTAAAACCATTCGTGTAATGTTTGCTAGTCGTTTATCTGTTATTCATTCCTCCATTCACTTGTCTGTACAGTGGACACGTTTAACCATATTCTTGCCTTGATATAATGTTTGTAGGTACCTCGTACGCATCACTGTCGCAACGGAGGTGACGAAAGTTACGCAGAAGAAACCCCAAATTGTAGCACTTTCTGGAGATAGTATGGGTTGTGCCTCGGTATTTCAGTCTTTAAATTACAAGATGAACTATTGTACGCCATACTGCATAGACATCAAGATGATGCGGACTGCTATAATGCCAGTATAATTGCGGGGGAAAAGTTGATCATTTCACCAATGTTCACTGCAGAGATTTCAAAGATTAAAAAGAATTTGGAGAAGTGGCTATGGATAATAGCCGTCGTAGAAAGACAGCAAAGCGACGAAAAGCTCACAAAACAATACAGATTAAAATATATTGCAGTCTGAAATGCAGTAATCTAGTCATCCACGCAGCAGTATTTGAGTATCTTAATAGCTCCGAAACAATTCTCAGTCACGTGACTGATTTTCGTTTACCTAGCAGATGACAAAATGAAGCATTTCCACAAAGCAGGTTTGAAATCTGTGTAGCCTGCAGGTACATTGCAACCCCTGTATGAACCCCTGTCACCAGATATATGATAAGAAAAGTAACAACAACAACAAACAACAATGTTCCGGCGCTGGCGCGAAAGGGGGTAGAGATGGGTGGGATTCTGCATTAATATTATTGATGCTTCCAGTTTCCATTCCATTACGCCTATCTGCTCAAACCCATGCCAAATCCTTCCTATACCTCAAGGGCTAGAATTTGTGACGACGTCCCAGGTTACCCACATAGATAGTCGAACCTGCCTCTGATTAAGTAATGATCCTGCCAAGAAAAGTACCACGGGAACGGTATAACTGTTCCAGAGGGGTTGATTTGTCATAAAATATTATATGGTAAGCGCATTTACGGCAAAACATCTCAGTATTTTGTAGGAGTGATAGAAATCAATATTTTCACACTCCGTTTCCGTTCGAAAGAAACTCGCCTTTAGGCCAATCCGTTCTGTTCTGCTTCGCACAACCAGTACACTAATTGCTTTGCTCTTGGGTGAAGAATTTTGTCTTTATTTTTGATAATTTTGCCAATACACAGCACATATACGTTGCGTGCAAATGTCAAAGTGGGTATGATGATTACGTGTCAATTAACAATCACAATATGTTATCAATTTCCACGCTTGAAAAAGAAAAACACATTATAAGATGAAATAAGATGAAGGCTTCTTTCTTTACTCTCTTATGCCTTTGTCTTTGAAAAGTGACGATTCCATGAATTTTTTTTAGGTTTGAAACATTTAAATTCATGACTGCGCAAAGAAAATAAATACTCATCACTAACGTTCGCTACTGCAATTCATTTGGGACATCTGGGACAGTGTCAGCAAAATAGAGATGTTACGTACGTTGAATATAAAGCAAACCAAGAAAAACAATAAATCCGATAAACGGGCCCTCGCGTTATGACGCACTGTGAACTTTCCACCAATCAAAATTTACCATGGCGACAGACTTTGAGCAACTAACCAGTATTGAGTATCGGGGAAGTTGTTGCAGCGGGAACTTCATTTATTGTAACTTGAAAGTACAAATTATGAAAACGGTCCCGGCGTGGCCGTGTCGTCAGCTTGAACTGATGAGGCTGCATGAAGGTTGTGCGCATGCGTCACGCATTCACCATCCTTCATACCATTGTATTTTGGTGTATTGGCAGAGCTCTTCACGACCACCAAACGAACACGACGAATAGCATTCAAAATGCCTCCGATGAAATGAGGTCAGTCTAAGGAGGTCACCCGACACATCTTGCTCGATCTTGGGCAGTCGACGCGATGATGCATGGAAGAAGAACAAGACGCCCCTCATACATTTTCAGTCAAATCCCTTGTCAGGCCATTATTTTGTTGGGCTCGGGTGGTATATAAGATAGATAGTTGTTTGTTTTGTTTTGTTGTTTTTCTTTCTTTGTTAAGCTGCGTCTGACAAATGTTGATTTAGTTGGTAGCCAGAATTGAGGCTGACTTAATATCCCCCCCCCCGCCGCCATTCGCACACCAACACACAGAAACATACATGTACACAAACACACATACAACATGTACACCACATATCCAGTCCAGCAAAAAACAAAACAAAAACAACACACTAGAAAGTATAAAGCATCATCTCCCGTATAACCTCCGTTCTTTTGGCCAATATACTTTGGTTTAGTAAGGTCCATTTGCAGAAGGGGTAGGCCTATAGCCTACTCACCATTTCAACGCAACACCAGCTCTCAATCATCGCAACATTGTTGTTACGTCAAATCATAGTGATTAAAATGTACTGTAATTGTCTCTCGATTATTGGAAGATCAGTGAATGTCTTATTGTGCACTCACACTTGATAAATAATTCTTTCTTTTTGAATCACATTTATTCCTCCTTGCACAGTAAGAGTAGTGGTCTGATTTAAAACCTGGCGCCGCAAATGTCCTGCCAAAAGAAGAAAACAAAATTTTCAAGTGGGATTCACAACAAAGTGGGAGAAATTGAAAAGAGTAGTGACATTAAAAACGCACCAAAACGAGGTATTCAGTGCTTTAACTGCACCACGGACACACACACACACACACACACACCCACACACACATGATAATAAATCATATGTAATTCAACATTGAAATCTACCTATAGTGAGGACGAGTGGAGGACAAATTCCTCGGAGCCCTGACGTTGTATATACTTCGCATTATTACGAAATACGATACTACGTCACGATCAACTTCGTTGGGGACATCAACCCCGTCTCAGCGACGTGGGACTAGCAATCGCACCCCGGACGATCAAGTGAAATACAAACAAATAGCTTAAATTCTCATTACATCCGTAACAATGGTTGAATTGAAAACTCTGAATTATTGTGCGATTACCGTAGTCTCGATGTGTTGCGAATGAAGTAGTTTCGGTCAAAACTCACCACACGAATAATTGAAGCCGATTATACTTTGATTCGAACAATCATAAGAGAACAAGATCATGTGTATGATCGTGTTTGTCAGATCGTCTGCTGACTGCTCTCTATTTATCGCCTTTTATCGATGAGTCATCACGCACTCGCACATAATTTTTCATATCTTTTTTTTTTCGTTCAGGTTCATGGATGAATCTTGGAGGTTAAAGTCGCAATGACCACGCACCAGTGAAAAAAAAAGTGCATCACCTCATTTGGATATGACTTAATTTCGAATCAGAGCTTGGATCTTGTACAGAACTGAGCTTACTGTGATTATTTTCATGGCAATACAAGAGAGGAATTATAGAATGATGGAAAACAACAACAATAACACGAAAAGCGTGATAAAATTTGTTCATCCGGGTCATGAGGAGAGGTGGATATAGCAATGACGTAATAAGAAGTAGTGGTCATTGAATTTTTGTCTCTAAAGGTTCAGGTCTCGGTGCGTGTGAGTTTAGTCTGTTCCTTGTAGTTTTGTCATTCCATGACAAGGGATATACATTTAAAGATATGTGTGTGTGTGTGTGTGTGTGTGTGTGTGTGTGTGTGTGTGTGTGTGTGTGTGTGTTACCTTAATGCTATGAGGGGATGGATGGATTTAGTATGCGAAGATTGCACAACTGACAGTCAAGAAATACTTGTCTGAACGAGAGGTGAACTTTATCAAAAGGTTTACTCCTCGAATCATTATGGTATCTACCTTTTTTTTCGAAATTCGAAAGGGAGTGGATGAGAAATGCTTCTTTTCAGAGCACTTTTGATACTTTTGCTACTTTTAGTATGTATGATGTTAAACATTGTGACTCGAATAGGTTTTAATTATACATGGTCCATGTTGTGACGTCATGACAAATACCAGTTAGAGGAGAGATACATCCCCATGGTATGTAATGAATATGGACAGATGATACCCTATAGCTGCAGTCAGTCTTTTCAAATTTTGTTCTGTATCACAAATATCCCGTGTATATGCAAATGTACATAATTTCTTTGTTCATTTTGATGGAGGTGAAAATAAAGTTGAAAGTTGAAAGTTGAAAGTGTGTATGGCCATCCATCTACGATATTTGATGAATATGGTTGTATGAGACAGACAGATAACAGTTCAACCATCTTGAAGGATAACAACGACGCAGGGGACTGGATTAGTTGGAAAGAGGAACACACAAAAAAAAAATAGGGGAAAAACCCTATGCTTCTCATACTTTCACGCTTCACATTTCACGTGTAGTCTTTGTCTTACGTCAGTCATGCCACACGCGCAGAACATAATGATGGTATGTCTTGTACTTTGGTGTAGTTGGTAAACATATTATGAAAGATAATGTTCCGATCATAAATAATATACCGATGATCTGCAGCGACAATGATTGCTTCGTTGGGGAGGCAATGTGGTCCGATATTTTGCACCTGGGTGCTCGATCCAACGATCATGTGTCACAAGCACACATAAACGGTTACACATATTATGCGCATGCATTATACACATACATTATCACGCACACACTCTCTCTCTCACACACACACGCACACACACGCACATAAACACATATACACACATTACAAACAAACTACCAATAGCAACAAACTAAACAAACATTCACGAGCGCGCGTTTTCAGTTCCCATGCGGCGGGAACAACTTGACAACACTCCCGACTCGTAACGCGCTGATTTATCGCGTCAATTACGGCGCTAATAACAGTCATTGACGAAAACAATACTAAACGGATAATAACTCATGATTTAAGACTTTGAGGTTCAAGTGCGCCCCCTTTCCGAGTCTTGGTAATGAGTCTGGTAATTTGTTCGCAGTTCCCGCCAAGAATGAGAGAGACAAAATGGCAAATCTGTCACCTCCTAAACCATGTAAACCGACGTACGGCACGTCACTTCATCGCGTCGCGGGGCTTCGGTCTGTTGCAAAGTGTACGGGGGATGCGAAATGTCGAGATTAAAACTGCAAATCTGACGTCAAAATAACCCGCGTTCCGTCGAAGTGTGAAAATTTGCGATCATATACAGTCATGATTGAGAGAGTATCACATTAGATTCTATTTCCATTTTGTGCATGACTCATAACCGCTTCCCGGAAAAGGTTTCAGGGTGGGGCTATTGAGCTCCTCCCTCCATCGATCTATTTCAAGGAAAATGCTCACAAGCTCGTCAACGGTGTTATGCCGAGGTTTTGATAAAGTAAGACACGCTCTGCACAAATGTATACTTTCATCGTTATTAAAGCCATTCTTAACCAAAAGTCCCCCACCCCGTCTCTCTCTCTCTAGTTGTCTATCCTTCTATTCTCTCTGTGTGTCCGTGTCTTAAGATTGCCTTTAAACATTATTTTTTCATAATTATAATTGTCAAGATTTTTTTTAATCCATGCAGTACTTTAAGACGTATATCACCTACCAGTAGTGTTTAAACTAAACTACTGAATCATATTTCGACCAGTATTCAAGTGTACCTTTAAATGACTATAACAAGAAACGCAGAACGCCCGCAGTGTCACACTGTCAAACGCCCTCTCTCGATACGAGAAGTTTCACAAGTATTTGCCGGAGGCTGCGTTCACATAGAAGTATTCGGTATTCGGTATTCGGTATTCGGTATTCGGTATTCGGTATTCGCTTTTCGAGCACCGAATACACCATCACTCGCACCGTCAACTCACCATCCCATGTAGTGAGGATTTCTTCCTCCTACATCGCAGCAAATCTTATTAACAATTTCTAAACTGCATCAGAATGTCAGTCTACATGCTTATTTTTGCTAAAGGGCAAATCCAGACCAAAATTGTCATTATTTCATAAACGAGAGACGGTATACGCTGCAAGAAAATCGAACAAGCTCGATTCCCACTTTGCTACACTTTTCGCAGCCATTCGGTACTTTCGAATAGTGCCCTCTTATGTGAACCGGTGTGTGGAAATCCTACCGTTCGATTCAAGCTATTCGCGTGCCCTCGAAAAACGAGCCCGAATACCCGAATAGTATACTTCTTTGTGAACGCAGCCTTATGGTCATGATCGTGCGATTGGATGACGATAGCACGAATGACGGTTAAAAATCATCGCACACTTTTGGAGATTGATAACCTACACTCCATTTGCCGAGTATTGACTTGCCACCCAACGATCTGCACTACAAGGCAGAGTTTGACGGTCAGTGACTACACAGACTTTTCATTAAAGGTGTACATTAAATGTTCTATCTCTCTCTCTCTGAACGTTTCTGTTCGTCATTACTTCGCAACATTTAAAAAAGGGAAACACACACATACACACACAAAAAAAAAACCGGAGTCAAACTTTCACTGTGATAAAACAAAGCCTTTTTTTTTTCTTCGAAAAACTCGACCCCAAAACCGCGTCATACACCACTGCTCTCTCCCAACCCGTCGCTTCTACTACATGTACTAGTCGATACATCCCTGGGAAGATTTACCAGCATGTCATGACATTAAAGTATGAATCTAATAAGCTTCTCCACAGGTTCCGTGTGCCCACACACCACGGATATCAACCTACTGCTCAAGAGGGAGGCGATTGACGCAGCTTCACAGCTCCATGGTTACAATACCGAATGTCTTTGGTCAAAAGACTACAGTTAGTATAATCCCATTTGTGTGCAAGGGTACGCCTATGTGTGAGTTTGTTCTGTGTGTGCGTGTGTGTGTGTTCTGTGTGTGCGTGCAAAGATCTTCATGTTTTGTATTGTATAATTGTAATATAGGCCTGTAACCCTTCCATACTGTAGCAAGGAAAAGACGTCGCTGTGACGCAATGCATAGGTGAGTGAGTAATCCAAAAACGCCACCCTACGTAGACCTACTTTGTACTACCATAATGTTAGACTTGTATTCATTATCATCACTGTTGAATTCAGATACATTGTATCATTTTAAATGAATTACATCACGCAACTTTATGTTACTCACTCACTATTTCAGTTGGTCAATGAATAGAATGACGAAAGACAAACTTCAAACAAAAAAAGAGCGATCCTAATAAAAAGTGGGACCCAGCTTTTATTACGATCGCTTTGTTTTACTTTGTTTCTGGGTGCCTCAGCCATACCAAAACCGATTTTCATCATATAAACTTTGAATTCCTCTTACAACGGTATCCTCTGTATTATTTCATAAGTGGTTTCCTGGTATCTCGAAAAAAGTTAAAAGCCAAATTCTCATCTCCACCAATACTAAACTATCCCTTTAAGAGCTCGGGAGGGATGGGGGTTCACCAAAAACTTGAACCCACCCTTTGAGGGAAACGCAGGTAGTTTCCAGTGTCGTACGGCTTGTTTCGCACCTGACACTTTGCTTGATGACACCTCATTAAGTTCAAGTGTGCCGGGCGCCTCGAGGTCGAGAGTCACGGGCGTGTCAAGGCGGGTCCATAGTTTGATGACAATGAAATAAACTGGTCAAATCTACGTGGACGATTGTTCAGTGTGAAACTCCACTCGATGGTAAAAGTGTTGTTAAGTATTAGGATGAAATTAGACAAGCAATGACGACCATCATCATAACGTAGAGTATATTAAAACCAACAAGACAATTAAACATCAGGCCAATCCGACAGTCGTGGAATTTCAGAGCTTTGCAATGCTTTCATGACATGCCTCACGTCACTTGTCATAAGAAACGATATGAGGCGATGGTGTCAGAGTGTGTAGGAGAATATTATTGATGGTAACAATTAATATTGATGATGTCCTAATGAAGCGTGAATATTGGTGAGAGTTGGTAAATTTCAGTTCCACATCATATTAAGAGTGATTTTCTCGACATACCTGATCATCGAATGGTAATGATTCTCTCACGCCATGAACACGCACACGCACACGCACACACACACACACACACACACACGCACACGCACACACGCACTCACAGGAAGAGAGAGAGAGAGATGTTCGTGATTTGTTATTCAGTATCTCTTTGTGAGTACTAGTGAACACATACGAACAAAATGGTAGTTTCGCCATAAAAAATGAAGAAAGATTTCGTCATGTCGGTATAGGAACAGTAGGCTAGTAGCTGGGATGGAAGGGAGGGGGGTCTGTATTTGGGTTTGCGAATATTGTGTTACAATTTCAACCTCTTCAAAATTGACCTTTCATCGCTGGGGCACCAAAGAAGCCACACGGTCTCAGCATCTCTGACAGGTGATCATAACTATGGCTGCGACCCAGTTTGCTCTGACAGCCTGCCTAGCAATGTGGTGGGTCGTGTCTACATGGAGCAATTTTCACATAGATGCACGACTCCCCATGACTTCATGATTTTTCTCTTACGGTCTTGCTTTTATGAGAAAAAAAAAACTAGTCAGTTTGACACAGTCATGCACGTTGACAGTGATGAGTGATTATAGTACCGACGAATCTACGTGGTACCCTCGGAATACACGTGATATCGTACAAGCGCGCTCAATCAGAAATACATTTATTCCTTTGGTTCTTTTTCGTTCCCTTTTTCTATCTTTCTAAAGCTTTCATAAATCAATGACCACTTTGGTTGAAAATATCGTCCTCGTAAATAACTCCGGTCGTTTACCCCTACATCAAAGGCGAAATGCTCGGCCCAGATTGACGTGGAGCAGGCCAGGAGGATGAAGACGCTATCCGCAGGGGTGCGTTGGTATCAAAGCTACAAGTAGGGGTGCACATCACGAGTCTGACACCCACGAGTCAAATAGCCCAAATTGACACTAGGGCAAATATGGCCCTTGAGCCCGAAACTAGGCAAACAAGACCCAAAAGTCTAACACCCATCACATCACAGTGTCGGTCTCTGGAGCCTTCTTTTGCCTGTCTTGTCTTGTTTGACGTCATTTTGTTTGATGTATCTTTTGTATATTGATTTCTGTTTCGCTCGTATGTTGTTTCGCTTGACTCAATTTGGCGCGCGTTTTTGAATTGTTTAGTTTTACCATGTTCAGTACTTCACCATGTTTGTGATAACAAAGTATGACCGTAAAGCGCAAATGCAGCTGAGAGTCAGTGGGTGTCTCCGATCATCGTCGAAGACTTTCAGACGTACTCGATTGAGACATTCCTGGGTCGAACATGATTCAAAGAGAATGGAATCTAATACCCTTGATGTTACAGCCCGTGTAAGTTTTAGGAAAACTATCCAGAAGGAAAAAAGAACAAACAGAGAAAAGGAAATATGTCATAGTTTCGATTTAATCTCGGAGTCGGCCGGAAGAAGACATCATTTTCCAAATATGAATACGCGAAAATATAGGTTTGAACATAAGATAAGCATCGCAAAACAAACCCCGCGGCAGATATCTCTTGGGATAATGTAACGTTATCAAATCCCGTCACGAGTTCAAGGAGCAAGACGCAAACAAGCCATACCTGTATACGACTACAACATACCTCCCCCATCCATCTCTCTCTCCCCCTCTCTCTCTCCCTCTCTCTCTCTCTGTCTCTCTCTCTCTCTCTGTCTCTCTCTGTCTCTCTCCTTCTCTTTGTCCCACTCCCTTAGGGAGTCCGCAAAAAGTTTTCATAATAGCGGATGGCTTGGAGCTAGACCTTTCACTACACTTTCGCAGGTGTGTGCGTTTGAGGAGATGCGATCATCCATCAGACGATTCAGGGATAGTATCGTCCCCTCTGACTGGTCCCGATGGGAATTCACATCCACGACACTCCGGTTTCTCGGGCTAAATTACTTTCAGGGTCTCTTTCACGGCGAAAGATGCTTCTTTCAAAGGGGATACTACCAACTGCTCAAGTTGACAGCATGTAATTGACCACACTTTAATAAAAAACAGTGAGAGCAGGGAGGTGGGAAGAGAGTTTAATTGAAATAGGAATTGATATACAGAAGTTAGCTAAAAGATGATCAGAAGTTTAACGTGTTTTGTTTTTTTCAAAACAAGAATGGCATCAATCGCTGTCGTATAATGATGCACATAACATAAGGTGATTATTCTCTAATCTCACAAACCTCACATTCTCTTGTACACATTAATATCTACTAAATTTCCCTTTTCATCATAAATTCCATAAGACATAAACATACCCTTTTGCTTTGAATTGTATTAACGATAATCAGCGGTGCTTTTGCATAATAACGGATATGGTCGCAGTCGCTAAAATACAGACGAAAGAATGACTTCATATTTTTCTTCTTTTTTTTAATCTTCAAATCAATGAGAGTGTTACGAGTCTATGACATTATAATGACTTGCCTTAATGTTGCCGTGATTATGATCAGTTAAAATGTTTTGCAATATTATGATGAAATTCAACAATCCGTAACTTTCTCTTTTTGCCTAAGTCTAATTAAACTTTTACTCTTGTTGTTTGACTTTGCTCCTGTTGCGAGTTTTGCTAAAAGTGTAATAAAAGAAACAGTGATTTCGTGCAATAAAATGATAATGATGATAAAAAGATAATGTATGATGAAATAATGATATCTATAACAATAAAAATACCAGCTTTTCGAAAGATTTCCTTGTTTTCACGAAACAGTGGCAACGGTTACAAGAACATGTAATTAGATGCAAATTATATGCAAAGTGGTGTTATGACTTTGATACTCTGCGTAATTTGGCAGCCACGTCTATTGTCCCCTCTTAAGGACCAAATCTTCCCCCCTCCCCCTCCCCCTTTTCCGTTCTCATCAGCAACAATAACGAACTCTAGCTCTCAAAAACAGTTTCATATACAAACACAAAAAGTGAGATGACAAACATAACAGCATTATTTACCATTTGCAGATGAAACAAAAACCCATGCAATTTTAGTGCTTCAAAATAGTTCTAAAATGTGAGTCAGGGATAGAAACAATCAATGTAAAATGCTAATCAGTATAATCAATGTGAAGTATTGTTAAATAATACAATATGTGAACAATAGTTATAATTAATTTGTTTCTAGAATAAACCGTGTACAGTTTTGACATATTGAGAACAATAGTGATACAATATATCTCCTTATATTTTAGGCTTTATTGCGAAATTTTTATATGATTCGATGTTTTGTGATACAACTGACTTATACACACGTATGCATCAAATGTGATAGCTTGAACACTTTTTAAATCACTGCTCCCAATGGTAAACAATACCTTTCACAGATGTAATGAGCGATTTCTTTTACTACCTGTGGATGATTATGTGCTCACTGGTTTTCATAATCAGCATGATCAGCGAGTGCAAACAACCCACAAAGGCATACTCTTCCCATGGAAATTAGGACAACGTATTCTCGTTTCTCTCTCCTTGAATTGTATTTTGTACGTTTTATATCAGCTACTTCTGTTACATCTTATCTTTGATAATTTTGTCTTTGAACATTTCCGAGTCCCAATCACTTCTCACAATTTTTATGTCGTTCTTCTTGATGTATTTTAAGTGATTTTGAAAGAGAAAACGAAATATTATAGAAGGAACAATGATGTCAGCACTTTGTGATGATTCACACGTTGAGACAAACACAAACACAGATACACGTGCAAAACTATATTACTGTAGCATTTGGGCTAATACGAATAAGATTGCAAGCGAATGACAAACTTGAAATGAGAAATGTCATTATCCCGGATATCAGTCAGTCTGCCATACATTTACTTTAAAAAGTTATCCTAATCACGTGACCATATAGCTTTAATCAATTGGTACCCCTCCTCTGCTTCTTACACAAAAGGCTAAAAGCAGCAACAGTAATAAACCTTCTTTGAACCTTTATTCAAAAGATGTGACCTATTCATTCCTCCATAAGGTGATCAAAACGTAATGTCCTGGGTGTATGTTTATCAAAATTAAGTGGGGAAAATGTTTCTTATAGGGAAAAAAAGAGTAAAATATATTGACTTTTCATGAACAATGTAAACATGAGAAGGCTTTCATTGTCATATGATGAAGGCGGTTCCCTTTTATGATTCCCCGAGGACGTTTTAGATAACCCTTCAATGTTCAGAATGGTCGTACTTTTAGTAAAGATATTGATCCTCTTTACCGCTCATTGTCAGTAGATATAGCGGGAATACATATTCTTATTCTCCCTAATCATCATGTTCGTACACCAGCTTTCCCTCGGTGCCAACTCTCCCCAGCGTTTCCTCTTAGCACACGATATCTATTGATTCTTATCATTTTTATTCATGGAAAAAAAGAGAGACAAGCTAGTTATACCTCATGGATATGCCATATCTTTTACCACATCCGCGGTTACTGGCTTCGCCCAATTTTCACACTACTATGGGGGTATATTGGTTTCAATTCCACTATTCTCCTGTGACATTACCCAATTCAGTACTTAGTATTTGCCAGGAACATGTTTTTGTGTGTTCCCACAAACATGACAAAGGTACTTCTTTCTCCTTTTTTGTCGGAAATTAATCTTAAGAAGATGTGCAATATGTACGAACCGCAAAAGCAGAGCTTGTTACTAAATAACTAGATTATTAAATTCGTTGCTACAATAGGCCCAAGTCTCACTGGAATAGACACTATTTCTTCAGATCTTCGGGTGGAAAATCAAACTTATTCGCCACTCAGGTGAAAAAAGCTGCTTTAAACATTCACTGATAGTTCCTGAAACGCACACTAAGGTCATTTTGGGGTTGTCACACAGAACGGCATAGCCTTTTTTCAAGCCGCTGGACCATTTTGATGACTGTGTACGTGCGGTTTACCTGCTCGAATTCGAGCAAAGATAAAATGAGACTCTTATGTTTCTGTCGTACTAAGAGGGCTATCAAAATGGTTAGAAAAACACTCGAAATACTGCAAAAGTCGTTATAGTAGAAAGCTTGTAAATCAATTTTAAAGACTCGCATGACAATTGATGATCATTCTCTCGGGCTTTTCCTTTTCTTTTTTCTTTTTTTTTAACTTTCCAGTGATGCTGTGCTTTTATGAAGTATTTTACCCTACTTGCCCGCAAGGTCACGGAACTGTAACAAATGATGGGAAAATGTTCAACTCTCTGGCCCGCTGGACTACAAACTTTCCAGTCAATATACCACCTATTTATTGCCCATCAAACGCCTCAGCTCATGCATCACGTGCGCTATCTGCTCCGGTCTGAATTCACAAGTCAAATATGGGTACCTCTATATATTATCTCGGTCATCTAACTCGTCCTATTTTCTCCCCAATTTTTTTTTTCCATTGACATTCATCAAAGATCAAATATCCACGAGACATACGCACGTCAACAGAAACATCAATATTTGCCCATTCCACGTACTATAACGATGGCAGAAGTCGAGACGCTACATTATGTTTTCATTTCCACGGCCGGGTTCGAACGCCCAGCATTCCAGCAGCAAAAACGCGACCTCGGAGTTTGGGGTTCACGGATACCATACTCGACTTGGATTGGCAGAAAACCGATTCTTTACTTCCCGAAATGCCATCATTTCTTTTTTAAGATATACTCTCTTTTTTTTCTCTCTCTCTCTCTCTCTCATCTCCTTTCCATTTCTCATCCACAGCTTCCTCAAAAAGCAAATTCTAATTTGTTTTCGTAATTTCGGTGATTATACATTACACAAATGTGTTCGAAATCTGTGATTTGGCCTTATTTCGTGTTCGACTAAATCTGTATCAATGATGAATAAGTTGTAAAGGAAAGTGAGTGAGAATCTTGAGGGAACAACATATTTGTCTTTTTTTAATTGTATGATCTCTTTTCATTATGATTACTGTTATTATCATTATTATGTTATTATCATGGTTATTATTGCCATCATGATTATTACAATTATCATTTCGGCGCCCAAAATGATCCAATGTTTCAAAAGGAATTAATATTTATTCTAAAGCTAACCATTCAGAACACAGAGAAGAAAAACAAATGTCGTAACATTTGATATTCTTTATTACGATGTGATATCGTAAAAAAAAAGTCAAAAGCAAACTTAATTAACTCAAAATCAGCCTTTGACCTCGGTCCGCTGAATATGAGCATACTTAAAGGACAAGTTCACCTTCATAAACATAAGGATTGAGAGAATGCAACAATATTTGTAGAACACATCAGTGAAAGTTTGAGGAAAATTGGACAATCGATGCAAAAGTTATGAATTTTTAAAATTTTTGTGTTGGAACCGCTGGATGAGGAGACTACTACAGCTTGTGAGTCATATGCGTACAACAGTATAAAGAAAATGTAAAAGAAAATTCAACATATTTTCACTTTTTTCGCATAATAAAAGAGCTCTTTACTTGCCTCTTTCTAAAGGCAGGGGGAATAATATTATCCATAACATTTGTCGGTAACGAGTCAGGGGAATGTGTACTTTTTTCAAAAGATGGCATTTTGTGAAATTCTCTTTATATTTTCCTTATATTGTTGTACGCATGTGACATCTAAGTTATTCATACACTGGAGTAGTCTTCTCATCCAGCGGTTACTGCACAAGAACTTCAAAAATTCATAACTTTTGAATGGATTGTCCGATTTTCCTCAAACTTTCAATGATATGTTCTACTAATATTGCTACATTCTCTCAATCCTTGTGTTTATGAAGGTGAACTTGTCTTTTAATGTTCGTTGGTCCGAAAATGAAAGAAGGTTCATTACCCCCAAGGTTTGTTAATCAAAAAAGAAAAAAGAAAGGGGGGTGGTATTATTCCGAAGGTTAGTTAGTTCGCACTTTTGCCTTTTGTTTTCTGATTAATGAACCTTATTTCATCTTTTGAATGACGTACCTACCAAATAACGCCACAAATGTTCGGATTAACGAGTCCAAATCTAATTTCCGGATTAAAGAACATCCATAGTCGAAGGGAATTTTTTTTTCTGAATAACGAACCTCCGGAATAACGAACATCAGTCGATATTCTCACAAGTCGAGCCGACACCTAGTGACGACACAAAGATCTGGAATGACGAACATCATTGCATAGGGAATTTGAGTGTTTGGAAATATTGAACCTTCAGAATAATGAATCTTATTTCATTTTTGGAAAAGCAAACCTCAGGAATAACGACCATCACTCGGTATTCTCACAAGTTGAGCCGACACTGAGTGACAACAGAAGTATGCCATTTTGAGGCCGAACTTTTCCCGCCAAGTGAGATTGGACGAAATGGACGTTATGGCAATGACAATGACAGAGGCGAACAAATTTGACCTTGCTACATCGTCTGACCTCTCTCGGCTTCCGACGCCGCATGGCGACGGTCGTACGGTTTGATCTATAGTCTTGATATGCCCTGCTCGATGACGAACTAGATCACAATCATAACATCTTTCAGCGTAATAAAAGTACATGTTTTGTATGATAGGTAATAAACACGATGTCATGGTAAAATCATTTTTTTTAATCGTAAAGTCTTGGCAACATAGATAAACTTATGTTTTTACGTACATATAGGCTACACATATATAATCATATACAAAGCACAATTTTTGAACTAATACAGTGATAAGGGGAATATATGTACTTGTTTTTACTTTATTTCTCATATGTCTAGTGACGTACAGAAACAAAAGATATAGCATTCGCTTACCATTGTCGTTATTCCGACGTTTATGGACCTTTGTTTGTTTTTTGTGTTTTTTTTCGGACAGATCCCTCCCCCCCCCCCCTCAGGACTTTTCATTTCGCCCCGCCTTTTGGCACAGTTTCATTTATTGATTTGTAAAGAATATATCAAGTCGGTTGGAACCTAATTACAAAGAACAAACGTGAAGTCTGTAAAGGAATAGTAATCTATCTCGTGGTCAGTATAGGATTCGATCGATTTAAGGCAAACATCTCTCAGACGCGTATAATTTGTCGGGAGTTACTGGAAATATCTCTTCCATCAAAAAAAAAAATGAAAAAGCAAACGAAATACTAAAGACGAAGCTATCGATGCCTATTTAGTTGAACAAAATTTCTGGACCACTGGATTTGACGAGTGTGAAGGCAAATAGTCCGAGACGAGAGTCGATCGTAAACAGGTGAAAAATGGAGACTCCTCCCAAAGATGCAATGCTCTTGTCCCCCAGTTTGTGACGCACATTATTTTACAGACTTATTTTGTTCAGTTCCTTGTCGCCTGCTGATTCAAAGCCCATTCTTGAATTTGTTATTGTCTCAATTAAGAGGTTCCTGTGAATAGGCCCTGCATATTTCCATGTTTGTTTATGGCCGCAATAACACGTAAGGTGTCGTGAAAAACCTACACCTCTATGTGGACATTACGGGGACCAGTCAATAACAGGAATTCGAAAAACGTCGTAGTGAAATATTTTCGTCTTCCGCAAATTCATAAAAATAGCACTTGAAGGACAATACTATTTCAGAGCATATGCATCCAACATATTTTGACGACGAGACTTGATTCTTTTCTTTACTTTGCGGCAGCAAAAGATGTGAAAAATTCTTTTTGGGTATGTCCCTTTTGTGCCTATCATGGCATGGATATAAATGAAATCTAATTTAAAAAGAGTTATGCTCAGTCAAAAGTTCATACGTATTCACCAAGAGCAAGAACGACTTCCGGTCACACAGCTACAATTCTCGCTCTAGACATTCCGCATTTCGTAATTTTTCTGAATTGTTATGATTCGAAAATGTATTTCGCGTCATGCTCAAAAGAATTACGCAGAATAATAAAAAACATTACGTGATACACCTAAGGAGGTATCCCTCCTTATCCTGGTATACTTTATTAACGAGTACATTTAGTGGTATCAGATAGGTCCTTCTGGCTATAAAACTTTGAGAAAATCGTATTAAGCACTTATTACATACTTTCCCAGTTTTCCCAAGATTTAAATTTTTTAATACATGTAACAAGAAAATCTCGATATAATTGAAATGATGGATATGTAACTTTTAAAAGTAATGGAAAATATGCAAGAAGTGTAAATTGTGGCCTACTGACGGGAGAAATTCTTGAAAATGAAGATTTTTGCAGAATCCGTACATCCCTACCAGTACGATTTTGAAAATATGTCAGTTCGACTATTATTGACAGACGGTCGACGTAGGCCCCTACGGTGCCCGCATTGTTTTACAGGTATTTAACCTCACGGTGAGTCGTGGGTAATTCGACGTATGGGAATTTGATTTTCTCTCTATTATGTTTGAAAGAGACGTTGGTAGTTTCTGAACCTCCCCCAAATATGGCAGAAATGTGGTATTTGACAACGTGATGAGAGATAAACCAAGTTCTTTTTCTACTCTCCTCTTCCCCAGTTTTTTCTTCTTCCTTCTTTTATTTCCGTGACGCCAGGCCATCGCAGGAGAAACGTGAGAGAATTGATGGACGTTATGAACTAACTGCAAGGGTCGTCAAGCATAAAAGATGACATAGCTAACAATTTTAAGCCTCTGCTGCAGTCAATCAAAATCATAACGTCCGTCTCCTTGCCATTACGTGTTTTTATATGTGCCCTTTATATATCTTCTTTTTATATATTTTATTTCTATATAATCTTCTTTATACATCTTCGTATATTTTTATTTTATCTTCGTTTTCTATATCTTCGTATGTCTTTTCAGTATGATGTACTTGCTGCTTGTACTTGAAGGAATAAAAATACAGAACAAAGCACAAACCAGTTTTAAACATTAGACTGATAATGGTATTATCGTAGTTTCAAGGAAAGTATGTGCCAAATTTCACTCTATACCATGATCACTTTTAGCAGCGACAAAGTTTTGTCATGTTTTCAGAAAATTTCATTTCATCTTCCAGTGCTCACGGGATTTGTAGTTGCCTAAAAAGAGAGAGACATATACTTCGTACTTTTGTATAAGAGAAAACCTTTTCCCTTTGGTACTCATTAAAAAGTAGTGACGTGTAAACCATATCAGTTTGCTTCGGTTCCAGCTCTAAACGCTGATTGTTCACATCCAACGCCCAACGAGCATTACGTTGGGCCTCCATTGTTTTATTGTATTAATGCTATGTATCATCGGTTAACAAAGAGTCAAGCTTTGTGCTTACTGTTGCATCTGTTCTGTATGGACATTTATGACGCGTGAATGTGATTATGTTACAGATGTAAATGTGTATGAAAATTGTTAAAATTGTAGGAAATAGCCATGGTGTGTAGAACCCCATATGTTTATATATAATGTTTGACGATATTGCTGAAAATAAGGAATTGAAAAGCAATGCCACGGGGAATAAATCAAATCAATCAAATCAAATAATTGAAAATTGTGGTGGAAATGCTGATTGTTTTAGACAAGAGTATATAGACGGTAAGATTAACGAACGGCTAAACGAGAATGCACTCAAATCTATAAAACTGATCCCCGGACGACAGAATATGCACAGATGCTGTGTTTCGACCCAATAAAGAACAGCTGCATTTTTACCAAGATGACTTAATTTGGGTCGTCCCCAGTTCATTCATACACTTTTTTTTTTTCAAATCTTGTCTCTGCTCCCTCCGTTGATTGTTTATGTGTCCGTGATTCGAAACGAAAACAATCTAGACTTAATGGGATATATTGTTTCCGTCCAACATGTTCGATGGTAATAATCATAAGATGATGGCGATGTATATAACGATGAAATTTTGACATAATTATTATCTTATGACCATTATCATCATTAACCATTATTATCTGAACTGCAATAATCAGGGGATACCAGCAAATCAAGGTCTACTAGCGGTCAGCGATCTAGGTCTTACATGTGACATGCGGGCTGCAAGAAACAGTTCCACTGTCGACGAAAAAAAAAAAAGAAGAAGCAAAAGCTGCATGGCAATACTTTCTTTTATTGACATGTGTTTGTTTTGAAATCTAATTAAAGTGGGTAAATAAGGAAACAAGTATTTTTCTTTTGCATATTCCTTTTATCTTGGGAACTTTAATAAATTTGGGTTATATTCATTTTGTCGCCCGATATGACTGTTCAGAAATAGACATATCTTCATTTTTCCCCTCCGCGATAGCTCCCCGGTCCGTCCATCATCAATTCTCCTAATCCTGCTTTGCCTCCAGGTGATCCCCCTTTCAATATTATGAGGGCTCCGGATTTAGCGTGGGCTTCGAGAATTCAGGCACAAGAGGTCGGACGAATATTTTCCCGATGATGGGACGTTTTGTCACATTTCTCCTTATCGCATGATATCTGAACTTGGAGAGGTACTGGAGGGCAACAGAAAAAAAGACACAGAAAAGGCAGAAGTGTCCCGCAGGTCTTGTAGGATATGGAGAGTTTGATAGCAAAATGAGTTAACTCCACTCTTGTAAATTTGAGATATTCGCCATTAAAACTGCTAAAAAACATAGAAAATTATAAAAATACATAAGATAGTCTTAATCATAACGGCAAGAAGATTATTTGTTCTCTAACAAGTGAGGTATCACTTGAAATGATTTGATTTGCTCTATCTGATG
This sequence comes from Diadema antillarum, assembly GCF_040938485.1. Taxonomy (NCBI): domain Eukaryota; kingdom Metazoa; phylum Echinodermata; class Echinoidea; order Diadematoida; family Diadematidae; genus Diadema; species Diadema antillarum. The sequence goes on from NW_027270960.1 coordinate 9,644,449, forward strand.
ATGGACTTGCTTTAAAGCGTTTAAAAATGGCGCTTAACTCGTTTTGCAATTAAGGTCTTCATCTACACATACTTGGGCGATGTCAACTTAACGCCAATTTTGTGTCAACCTGTGACTCCTATATCCAATTCTTGCAAGGTTTAGAGAGATAGGGAGCCCTTGCAACATCTTTCATGAAGTCATCTGAAGATAAAAATCATCGTGTATCGCCATGTCAAGCTTGAAATCAATTTTCATCGCCTTTCTACACCGAGAGATGAAAAGACCCCCCGAAAACAACGAGTCCCTGTTCTTTTCTTTGGAGCGACTAAGAGTGTCCAGAGGTAGTAGATTCCATGGCAGAACCTTACCCCATCCTGTGAAGTACTAAACACACACAAACACATTACCACCACCACCACCACCACCACCATCGATTTGGTAATTTGGTATCGGGAATACCGCAATGTTTGGTTTTAACTGTCTGTAGGTTTAACAATACGAATGAAACTTTCCTGGCTCATATTTTGAATCAAATAAATCCATTGATAGGTTCTTATGCGATCCTCTGAATAAAGAGAATATAGGATTGCTAATATCACATTCAAGACATACTGTATCGTCGTTATTTTGAGCCGAGTGGGCTTAAACGTTTGTTAACAGATTTGATTTTGCAAATGAGACCTACCAACAAGTGCCATGAACTTTAAAGGACATATTCACCTTCATAATGTGAGTGAATGTAGCAATATCAGTATAACACATGAGTGAGAGTTTGTCGAAAAATTGAAGATCCGTTCAAAAGTTAAGAATTTAGGAAGTTTCAGTGCCGCCATCGCTCAGTGAGAAGACTACTATAGCTTGTGATGCCATGTGTATAGAACGATATAAATAAGATATAATAAAATTCCACATATTACTTCCACTCTTCTCGCATAGCAAAAAGCAATTTACTTGCCTCCTTCAGAAGACAGCGGGAATGATATCACCCTGAACATCATGTCAGTAACAAGTCAAGAGAATGTGTACCTTTTTTTTTAAAAAAAAACTGAAATTCTGCCGAATTCTCGTTCTACGCATGTGACATCATAAACTGTAGTAGTTTTATCATGCAGCAGTGACTGCACAGAAACTTTTGAAATTCATAACTTTTGAACCGATTGTCCGATTTTTCTCAAACTTTCACTGATGCGTTCTACTGATATTGCTTTACTGCATTCATTCCCTCCACAGGTATAATAGGAAGGTGAACTTGTCCTTTAACTGAAAGTACGGTCTGCATGAGTTTTATGCTAGGCAGCTAAATCTGACTGACGTGCGACTTAAGCAGGCTCTATCGCCTGTTTCCCCATCTTGCATACGTCTCATTCAGCCATGTTTCTTTCACAGGAGGGCCGATTTCGTGCGCAAGGGACTCAAGGTATCACCAGGGGAATAATAAGCTGTTTTTGTTTCGGCTAAAACATAACATTTGACCATTATGAGGGAGTAGAAAGACGCATTCACCAATTTCATCTTTCCTCTCCTTTTCTCCTCTTTTCTTCTTCTTTCTTTCAATTCTTTAGAGCCTAAGAACTAGCTCGGGAATTGTGAATACAGACTTCCTTTTTGTTCGCGCGGAGAGGAAAGAGCATGATACAATACAAAAGAAAGTTTTGCCAAAGAATTTGAAATGTGAATGAACAAAAAAAAAACAAAAGCAAAAAAAGAATGTGCCAGGAAACTTCAGAAACAAGCGTACCACACCTGCGGAACCACCCGATAAAAATTCCCAGCAAACGGTGGTTAAAGAGATGATATAATTTTGGTTGAGATTGGGCTTCATTTTCTTTTTTTTTTTTTGGGGGGGAGGGGGGAGATATTGAGAAACTACTTATGAAATATGAAACAGCACACAATTTCAAAGGAAATCAAAGTTTATTTGGTTAAAAATTGTTTTAAAATGGCTGAGATATACAAAAACAAAGTGGTTGGAGCCCAATTTTTATTAGGACCACTTTGTTTTTGGATATCTCAGCCATTTCAAACGGATTTTCATCAAACAAACTTTGAATTTCTGTAAAGATTATATACTTTTTCATAATCACATTTCAAAAGTGGTTTCTCATTATCTTACGAAAATATAAAAACTTGAAACCCCATCTAAACCAAAACTCTACCGTCCCCTTTAATGCAAAATTTTCTCCATCGGCCCTCATTGCCGAAACTGTATCTTCTTTCATAACCGTTTACTATTTCTATTCCTCAGAGGGTTCCTATAGTTTTCTTCATGTGATATTCTTCGGAAATCAACGCTAGAATATGTCATTGTTGTCTTCACAATGTGACTACCCCACACCCCTTTCCCCATTTCCCCCTCCTAAATCTCAGGAGCTGCGATTGATGGTATTAACCTAATATTAATTGTAATTAAAAGATTAACCGTGAGATCAACGCTTAAATTTGCCATTGTTGTCTTCGCAATGTGACTACTCCCCCCCCCCCTCCCCATCTCCCCCTGCTAACTCTCAGGAGCTGCTATTGATGGTATAAATCTAATATTAATCTTACCTTAAAGGCTAACCATGCATTACGCCAAACGTGCAATCGCATTTGCCCCTCAATGTGGAGGCCGGGCCGTCAATAGATGCTGGTGTCTGATTCGAATCCAAAGGGGACGCCTCATATATACTGCACAGCGCGCGGGTAACGAGCGTGTCCATCAGATGGGAGTGTTATTTTTGGATTTTTCCCAAATAGATTATTAATCATTCTTAAGCAGCAATGTAGGGAGGGGGAGAGAAAGAGACACAAAGACCAGTATAGAGAGATAGAAAAGAGAGATATAACATCATTGTGATATATATAAATTATAAACTATATATAAATATACATATATATATATATATACATATATATATATATATATATATATGAAGTGTTTGTTTGCAAAAACCGATAAGTCCATATTTGCCAAATGGAGATATTTGCGATTAAAGGTCAAGAAAAATATAGAAAATAATAAGAAAATTTTTGCTTCTTTTGACCATAACTTCAAAAATGTACCTTTATATGTAATGACCAATATATCATTTAAAAGGTATTATTTTGTATTTTATGACAGAGACCGTACTTCAAAATCTTCAAAAATAGACTTATCGGTTTTTGCGAACAAACTCTTCATATTATATACATACATACATACATTGCAAATAAATGTAGAGAGAGAGAGAGAGGAAGACAAAACAGAAATAGAGAGAAAGGGAGGGTGTGAGAGAAGCCGCTTCAAACTATGGACATGATAGGGTAATTAAGCCCGTTCTTTACCATCAAACTGAAAAATCGTTTAAAAGCAAGATTAGTGCAATGACCTTTGTATTCTGAGGCTCTTATGGTGGTGGTTCAATGAGAGCAGGAGAGTGGAATCGTCTTCCATCTCTATGATGAGAGTGTTTATATCCTCCGACATCCGACCATGACATTACTTTACGACATGATCACTGTCAATTATTGTTTTAGGTTTCTTTTAAGAGTTACGTGCAAAATAAGACTAATATTCTACGTCAGTGACATAGGAAGACAAATTCAATCTTTACAAGTTTTGTCTTTCCGTGCATACTAAGTTCTTATAATTAGGTTCGAATGTCAGAAGTTGAAAGATCATAGCGCCCTGCTAGAAATCATTCTGCTACATGCAATGCAATCGTACAATTTAAACTACCACTGTTCGGATTGGTCATCGCTTTGTAAGTTGACTTCCTATCTTTCATTGGCGACATTTGCCAAACGGTGAGCAAACACTCAGTAGCGTTCATAGCAGAGATGATAATTACCGCTATGAATATCAAACGAGGTAATTAAAGGCATTATCAATACCAACGACGATTCGGTGCTAACGCCCTCCGGTGTTAAAATTTGCAAATAAGCCATATGAACGAACAATGGGTGGGATGATTACGCGCATTATGGTTAGTCATGATGATTTGGAAAAAAAAAGACCCCGAATATTCTTTAACAATGTAATTACAAATTATCGTTAATATAATCCATTTACTGGGAGATAAGAATGATCACAAAGACCATCTCCAGCAATAGAAAACGCTCCGATGACACACCCATTTCTATCACCAGTCGTCAATCATGTTAACAGGGGGTTGTAGGACTACGTGGTAGACCAGGGAAATCCTCGTCAATAAAGGTTCGGATTTCGATAGCTTGTCAACAGTTTGGAGTTTGTGCGTACGTGCGTGAGTGCGTGTGTTCCGTGCGTGTGTGTATTGTTTGGGAGGAGTCAGGATTGCCTCCTTCTGTGTGTTTGTATGTGTGTATTGATGCAAACGTGTGGTCTATCCTAATACAACATGTACTGAATTCGATTGTGTGGCTTTGTTTTCTTTTCCCCTGAAATCAATACCGAATGCACGTAATATTGCCCTTTGTTTTTCTCATTTTTTTAACGCGGTTCATAGAGAGTCTCTGTACTTCCATACGTCATGAACCTCGAAAAAACACCTACAACAACAATTGCGTAGAGTCAAAATGGAATCGTTTGCTGCGGTCGGAAGTGATGAGGTAGGCCTGCTGTATCGCGCAGTCTTGCGAAAGATTCTCGGTCACGTTCCCAACACAGGAAACAATTAGATTAGCAAGTGTTGTTCTTTAGCCACATTATCTGACACTTAACTAGCCGGATGATTGACGTGTGAGATGGATAGCCTATATTCGTGTCGTCACCTCTTGATGTGCGGTCACTTGTCAATTACTGTTGTCTAGATGAATCAGTGTTATCCCGGTGAAACGGGAATAACCTGCAAAATTATCACGTATTACAATATTATCACGTGCAATAATGACACATGTAAAGCTTCCAGTGACTGTGTATAGGTAGCATTCCACTGATCATTGGTAACTTCGCACGATTACGCCCTTCCTTTCTTATAGCGGGTAGATGTCATCACGAGAACAGGAGTGAAACACACATTATTTGGGCGTGTACACACGTTTACTCACACAGACACATGCACACATATTAAATGGATTTGCTTTGCATGAAGTTTATATGGGACAGCATCACAACTCACCGGCATCGTCATGATCGTAGACAAAACGGACTCGCGATCAAATTCCAACCATACAGGCACGGAGCGCAAAAGATTCGTTTCTCACTACTCGAAATGATCAGACATGACTGGAAAATGAAATGATTTGGATATGTTCCCTCGTAACAAATAGTTCATCAACCTTTAAGAAACATAGCTTTTGTTCTCTTTCTTGTCATGAAAATGTCTGCATTCTTCCTTTGTCGATACCAGCCGAGAGGAAACTCAGAACAACACATCCTCAAACTTCACTTAGGTACCCTATTGTTGGCAGTGTCTACGATCTCCATCAATTTTCTCAACTTCAACAAGTTGAGAAAATTGTTTCTCAACAGCAACTGCAGCTGCATGAAATCACCATGCACTCTTCTTGAATTTTCTTAAAGACCAATTTGATAACAACCTTTCATGTTTTTATCATGTAGCACAATTTACCTGCACATTTATTTCACATTCATTAGACTTTGACATCCTTATTCCCTCAGACATCGTACACGTCATTTTGTCTGTGAAGTTCGTGTTTGTTTGAAAGATACGCGGAAAAAAGAAAAATCATATCAGATGTCAAACCGAACTTTGGGAAACGCCGCGGATTAATACGATGACTCAGACAGCAAACTTTTCACACCGTCTGAATTGCCGTCATAATGTATCATACTCGACAGAACAAACACTAATTATTGTGAACAGGTCTGAATGACTAACGCCCTCTAGTGAGCTCTTTTCCACGGTCGTTTGTCAATATTGATCTCGGCGAAGAATGACTCTGGAAGTTTTCCTCTTCAGCGGACAGTGAACAACCGAAAACTGTCATCCATCCAAACATGACTGAAAGAAATATGAAAATTCCACACCACGTTCACTTTGGCATCAATGAGGAAATAAGCTGAAATTATAACAATCTGACACAGAAAAATAACTCGGTTTTTTTAATGAAATAAGAAAAAATAAACTATATAAATTCAAGTGAGGTGTGCAGAAAACAAACTGATTTGAAGTGCTTCTGCACCATATTATAGTTTTAATGATATTATAGTTTTGATTTGTGAATAAAACGTGACAAATACCTCGTTATCATGTTTACTGTCCATCATTCGTTTGTTATTGAAATTGCACTCTCCAAATTTTCCTTCTTACTCTTCATAAGTCTTAATATGTAACTCCTTCATTCATTGTCATCGTTACTGTTACTGGTAGTATCTCTCATACCTTTTTGTCTACCTTCTCGCTCAAATTCTCGTCATCATTAGCAACCACCATCATCATCGTCATCATCATCGTCATCATCATCGTCATCGTCATCGTCATCGTCATCGTCATCATCATCGCTTTCTCATCTAGGCTTATATTCCTCTCTTGTCATTCTCATCTACAATTTAATTGACATCGAATTTTTTCCTCGCCAACTGCTCTCGAATCTTTTGTGTGATCATTACTGTTTGGAACTCACTTTTCTTTATTTTGATATTAATTGTGTGTGAATATGTGTTTTTGGTTACAGTTCGTTATTCCGAAGGTTCGTTATTCCGAAGGCTCTTCAGTCCGAAGATTCGTTATTCCGAAGGTTCGTTATTCCAAATTTCATTTTCGGATTAACAAATCTTCGGAATAACGAACCTTCGGAATAACGCCACAAATGTTGGAATTAATGAACCCTTTTTCATTTTCGGATTAACGAACCTCTAGGTATAGGGAATTTGTGTGTTTCGGATTAACGAACCTTCGGAACAACGAACAGCACCCGTGTTTTGTGTGTGTGTGCGCGCGTGTGTGTATTGTGTGTGTATTGTTTTGAGTGTGTGTGTATTTAGTTTTGAGCAAAATTATCTATTGTGTTCCCCGTTTTGCGGGCTTTTTGCGAGAATATGTGTTTATAAAGAAACAAAAAGCGGATTTCGTTTCCTTGGTTAAAAGTGTTACAATGTAAGTTTGACATTAGTTTGCACAATGTTTGTGTTACTGCATTTTGTCCTTAAAATATAGTGTAAGATTGACGTTATTTTGTACAATGTTTGTGTATAATGCAGTTTGTCTTTGTATAATGTTTTGTTTTTGTTTCTGTGAACGTTTCTGTTTCTGCGATATGAAATTGGAACGAAATTCGAATAAAGAATTATTTAAAAAAAAGCATTGTGTATGGGTATATAGTGAGGATGGAGTGAAGGGGAGAGGCAAATGAGTTTCTCTGAAACTGGCAGACTCCTAAACGGCGAAAAGACGGGGGAGAACGAAAAAAAGGGGGTTGAGGAGCCGTGAAGCCACAAGGACCACTTGACATGCTTGCCCGGCGCAAACCGCGTAACGATGTGGTACATTAAACTCAAGTAGGTGTGAAAATACGCCTCCCTACACAATGCCACAACGAATTTACTGTGCAAACAGCACGTTTCTCTGAAGTATACAAGTCTCACACCGGCTGTCCAGTCGAAAACTTAACTTGTTCAAGAACAATTAGAGGGAAATTACATTCCCCCACCCTACCCCCCTAAAAAAAAACCAAAAAAAAAAAAAAAACACACACAAACAAAACAAAACAACGGCAAGATCGACATGATAATCTTCATAGAAGTAAAGAAATATTATCTTTCTTATTTTATACATCACATATTATATTATATATTTAGATTATTCTCTTTGTATACAATCGTAGATTTTACAAGTCAGATTGCAAAGGTAATAAGTGGGAAAGTCATGTGAATGAATGATCATTTTGCAAAAAAAAAAAATGAGCATTTCAAACCCTCCCAAGATCCTAAATGACGATTATCAGCAGTTGGTACATTTCCTTTTTCTTTTCTTTTTTTTTTCTCTCTCTCTGCTTTGGTTCCACTTGAGAGATCAAATTTGGTCTTTCTGAGACTTCTGGCTTCATTTTCTTCTCTGTATTTTGTTGAACCACTGAAGACACTGAGGAAGATCTCATTCTTTCTATTTGGGGTAGACATTCATGAACACGTTACAAATCTGACCTTATATAACCATAATCATCTCATTATGTTTAGGGATTGTTCGAACCATCGTCACAAGAAGTCAGGAAATCCCTATCAGGCCCTCTGCCAAACATGTCGTATAAATGGGTTAGTTTTCTTATTAACGGACCTGAAAGCGCCTAATCTAAACCAAAAATATTCAGGACATTGTAGCCGTGGACAAGGCCAAGGTATCTCAAACCTCATCTTCTTTCCTAGTTACCCAACTCGCACACACACACACACACACGCACGCACTTTGTCTTAAAATTGTTATCAATGGTTTGTTCAAGCATTCACGACTAGTGTAAAACTAATTTGGTACTCAAATGTCCCAAAATACAACAGTATCAGGATCATGAAAAGGCCGCGCGTTGATATACAATGTAATCAAATATACTTTTTTTTAAATTCTTTATTAAAATTTCGTTCAATTTGATATCCCAAAATTCACTTTCACAGAAACTAAAACAAAACATTGTGCAAAGACAAACTGCATTGTACACAACATAGTACAAAATAATGTCAATCTTCCACTATATAAAGACAAAATGCAGTAACACACAGTCACCCACACACACGCACAAACACGCGCACAAACACACAAACAAACACAAATACAGACAGAAAGAAGATCAGACAGACAGTGTAAAGCAGAGCATGAACAAAAGTCGAGATCTCTCAATGACAAGGCCCGATGGATTCAGAGCTGATATTCCTTTTCCTTTCCCTTTTGAAACATTTGTTGTTTTGATTTCCTCCCTGAATTTCATCCATGACGCTGCAAAATATCCTCGGAAACATAAGAATACGTTATGTACAAGAGAAGCTCAGTGGCCAAATGAGAGTTTTGACTCATGTTTCGCTGCCTAAAAGCATGCTCTATAAGGTGCCATGCTTTGTGTTACAGCGCGATTCTCGTCCAACCTCTGCTCAATATTTGAATATGCTTTAAGAATTGTTCCACATTTCTTAAAGGGCGCATTGTCGACTCTGGAAAAATATAATGTCCTTTTTACATCTATTATTAGAATTGACGAGTGAAAGAAAAAGGAATCATGAATAAAGATTTGGGTTTTTTTCCAGACTTTTTGATGAGCCTCTCCTATGACCTGCCTTAAAACTTCTATGAACCCCCTGTGTTGTGTTATAGCTTTGTAAAGATATTAATTGCTCACGTGTTAAAATGGTTCGAAAACATTCGATTTCTTTGTCGATAGATAGACCCCAAGCAACCTATACTTCAGCATACACTGGCTGTGGAATGGATGCAGGATAAAAACGAATGATTTTTTATCGTTCATTTTACAGACCACTTGGTTCAAGATTAATGCCTTCAAGGAAATAATCATCCATCAGGAACAAGGAGAAAGTCAACTGAAACTACCTTGAAATTGCTTTTGAATATGTAACGGTTTGAAGAGTTGCCCTAACAACCAAAGTTACTTCATACTATTCATCATCATTATCAACAAGAACAATAAATAAGATAATACCATCCATGCGATTTGCATCTTGCTATCGTATGCGATTTTTCTGTTTGTGCTCTTTTCTAAATGAATCAACCTGGCTGTTCAACAACAATACAAACAACGAAGACAACGCCAAAGACAATTGACAATGTGGACACCACGAGTTGGCTCGGTGATGTTTTGGCTATAGTTCTTTATTCCGCGAAGGTTCATTATTCCGAAGGTTTCTTTAGTCCAAAGGTTCGTTATTCCGAAGGTTCGTTATTCCGAAGATTCGTTATTCCGAAGGTTTGTTAATCCGAAAATGTGATAAGGTTTGTTATTCCGAAGGTTCATTAATCCGAAAATGAAATAAGGTTCGTTATTCCGAAGGTTCGTTAATCCGAAACTGAAACACAGCTCGTTATTCCGAAGGTTCGTTACGGACCCTATTTCATTGTCGGATCAACGAACCTTCGGAATAACGAACCCTATTTCATTTTCGGATTAACGAACCGTCGGAAAGACGAACCCTATTTCTTTTTCTTATGAACGAGCCTTCGGAATAACGAACCTTCGGAATAACGCCACAAATGTTCGGATTAACGAACCCTTTTTCATTTTCGGATTAACGAACCTCTAGGTATAGGGAATTTGTGTGTTTCGGATTAACAAACCTTCGGAATTACGAACCCTCGGAATAACGAACAGCACCCAATGTTTTGACGTGTGGCGGTGAAGTACTGGTATACCCCTTTAAAATTCTCGTCTCTTCTTCTAAAGGTCTCTTCTCGTTTAGCAGCCCTCCACCGGGAGAACAGTTACAATTAAGCTGGACCCATCTGAGAGTTGTTGAATTGATAGCCACAGTTTCCGCCGAGTACAGACAATTTCCAAAAATAATGTCAAGAGCACCAACTAGGAAATCCTCGAACAAATCTAGTTCGACAGGGATGGTATTACACCCTCCAACCCCTCCCCTCCGCTTCCCACCTCCTCTAGATACGCACAATGCATAATATGCCCGTTGAATAAATGTTTCTGTGAGCGACATAACTGCATGTGCTAACTTACAAAGCCGGCAATATGTGGGACTATGATGTCACGAATCATTACGACTTGGCGTAAAATGATTGCTTTTAGCTGTACATAGAATGAAAAAAGAAAAGAAAAGAAAAGAGCTTGACTCGGACACTTCAAAAGGCGTTGGACAGTACATGTCAAAGGCAATGATTTAAAACAACCCACGCCTACTCAGTAAGTAGGCCTAATAAGCGATATGAGGAAATTGAGGATTATCGAGTGTAATGGGGATCAAATATTTTTAAACAAGGTAGCTCTACTGTCATTTTAAGAACTGCATACTGTATAATTTATGCAGCAACTGCATGGGAATGCATATCCATCAACACAGGAATCACCAAAATTTTGGTCTGACTTTTTTTTTTGTCAGTCATAACGTGATTCTGTCACGTAAAAACCTCAACAACACCTATTTAGCTGGCAGCGTATGCATTCTAATCTATTGATAACCCCATCTTTACTTTCTGAATCCATTAACAATATGATAATTACGATAATATAAAACATGATTTTACCCAAGACTCGGGTAATATTAAATTTTAACAAAAAAAGAGTGATAACATTGTCTTAGGTTATCATTTTATGTCCATTATTACTGTGGTTGACATGGACCTGTTTTGGCGTATTATAGCGTTACGTGTGTCCACGAATATATTCTCGAGTGGGCAACAGAAAAAACTAACAAAAACGAAAATGAGTTCTACTCCTCACTAGGACAATCGATTATAATGTTTAAGAAATGAATGCCTCTCCCAAAGCATGAAACCAGGTGACTTGGGAGAAAGAAAAAAATCATGATCGAAAGATTCTTGAAAATTCGTTTCTCTCCAAACTTTGTACGATTTTTGTTTGCTGAACGCAAGAGACATTATGTGCATAGATGACGTAAATAGATCATCAACAATAAAAGGTATGCGTCATGTCATCATCGGTCATGTTTGATACACGTCATGATCTAACAGAACGCTTTTGGAACTATGCTAATCCTGGTTATAAGCGCGGTCACGAGCGAGAAAAAAACGACACAACAGGAGAACAGTCTCGTGTGACGTTACTATGGTTACCTTAAGCGATACACAATTCTTAGAGTTTGGAGGCGGGGGTAATCGTGTGTCCAACCCATTTAATAAATCCTGACCGATATTACCGACTAGATTGTGGTTCATTGTTTCCGAGTTGTTTGCGCAACATTGACGGGACTACGCCCTTAACTTTAAAACTCAGCTGACTATGTACTATCTTTACACCGATGTAGCGCTGTTGATACAAACCTTGATTTCGTTCGTGAAAATGAGACGTTTTAAAGTGGAAATCAATCTCCACACGCATTAATGGAAACTATAAGTCTTTTTATGTCTAAGGATATAAACCAGTGGTTCTTTTGTTCGTCACACAGGCTGTAATATCGCAACATATTAATAGTCCATGGTGATGGATAGTGTTGATGATTGTATTGACAATACTGACGGATGATTATGTAACTATGATCATCACGTCGTGTGCCCGGGAGAATGACACGGACGCATGCGATGCGCGTAAGTATACCGCGCGCTTCGCATATTGCGCTCGTGTCGTTCTGCCGCACACACGTTGGCAAAAACTAATACTGCTGTATTAAGCTCGTCATGATTACGATTACTGCAGAAAAGAATTGACAGTGATAATTCAAATGAGACAGGACGAGTTCTTGCGAGCGCCGAATGAAGAGAAAGACTCCGGGGAAAAAGATTAAATAGTAACTGGTGAGGTGAAGTTTCATTTTCAGTAAGAAGTGATTACATAAAAATCCTACTCACACTGCGGAGCAAATGGCCTTGGGGTTGCCCTTGCAGAACTCTGCCGTGCACTTCGGGCGACAGGTCTGAGCCTCCGGAGCCTGGTCGCTGCGTACGTCGGGTTGAATACCTGCGAGAAAGAATAGGATATTTCATTCCTCTCATTTTTCTGAGTAGGCCTACATGTATTCATACCAGGCTAACAAGTTTAATATATGCACACGTTAAGAACACACGTAACACATAGATTAGACCCCATCTCCCCCCCCCCCCCCCCCGCACAAATTACTTTCTATAAATCTGCGGAAATTCATACCAATTATTAAGACGAAATGAACAATAATTGTAAGCTTAATTCTCTTGTTGTTTATCAATGTTTATTCATCTATTCATTATTCATTCTTTCATTCTCTTTATAGATATTCATCCATTCATTTATCTATCTATAATCTATTCATCTATATACTTATTCATTCATTTGTTATCGTTCTTCGGGCATTAAGCGTATTTGTTATATCAATGCTGTTTAAGGGTGGAAAGTTTCATAACATTGTTACGCACTTTGTATGCATTTGAACACCCGCAGACGTAATGAGAGAGGTTATGAATTCACATGCCATGATACAATCTGGATTAAGGTGAACGACCTTTCACTCTTAGTTGGTAGTTGCCGGTAATAACATTTAACCCTTTCTGCGCCATGGACTTTGGACGGTGTGGACAATGCTATGTGGGATTTCTGCGCCAAACTGCCCTCAATGCGCACAAAGGGTTAATATTGACTCAGTATCCAGCGTATAAGGCAACCCACTTATAAATGAACATTTAGCAGTGTGTAGTGAGGATTTGTCTTTATTCATTTCTGTAGAGTTGTTGATGGGTTACGGAGGAGACAGTCATAAGGTCAAAGTACAAATAACTATTCATTGCATTCTGAAAACACAGGGCTTTGATAATTTATATCATTGGCCGTAATGGTGAGGCATTAGTGACCGATATTCATAAATTATATAGGGCCTACTCCATAGCCTCAAGATCTGACGATCGGGGATAGTTACATAACATCGACCTTTACATTCAATTATTCCGATAAGCCTCTACATGGACGATTTGATATTGTTAGATGCCTTCAAAATCAAGCGCTGTCGTAGCAATTTTGATTGTGTGTATTCAATGGCACCAGAATATCTCAGTAAGTTCTTGGTCAGGTACGCTCCCTCTCGTAATTTAAGATCAACTCAGAAAAATTTTCTCCAATGTCCTATTATCACAACAAAGTTTTATGGTGAGCGATCTTTTGCCCATGCTGCTCCCACACTGTGGAACGCTGTTCCGTGTTATATAAAAGAAGCTCCCACAGTGTTAAAGTTTAAAACTGCTCTCAAGACATTTCTGTTCAAAAAGTATTATGAATGAGTTTGGTTCTGCATTTATGGTACACATATTGTACACTGCATTTCTTCTTTCTACTTCATCCCTCTCCTTAAAGCGCATAGAGACACCACGGTAGTGATATGCGCTATATAAGCACTGTGTTATATATATATATATATATATATAATATATATATATATATATATATATATATGCGTCTTAAAAGTGAGCGCAATACACAACTTCAAATGTCCATCATGGATTTTATGTGACGACATTCAGCACAAGAAACAAGCCGGTGATCCATAGTACTATACCTATTTTAAAGATCACACAGCGTGTTCTATAATCATTCCATCTAATTCCCATTACGCTGAATTGAAATTGCTAATAACCAAGGGCAACTATAGTGTTGTATTGTAATTCATATATTTGAGAAATTATTACTCACTTTATGTCATGAGTTACTTGATGAGCATCAAAATCACATAAATTTGATTTGAGTGAAGTGCGAAATTAATCAGTCGCAATGAACACCAGGTAATTGTCTGGAATAATAGACTGGCCTAGATGATAAAAATTTCCTCGAAAGTTCAAAGGGGTCCTTTTGAAGTTAGACCCCCGAGCGTTGCTGTTTCAGTCAGTAATTTTATTCAAACACCAAAAAAAATCCTGTAAAAACGTAAATGGGAATGAATGTATAAATACATTTAATTTTCAAATCACAGAATGTATTCACTGTCGTACATAATAATTCCTGACCAATCATCCCTCCCCCTGGATTTTCAGAAAGGGGGTTAAGTACCCATAACTCAATACCATGACGTTCCTTACAGTGTATATGGACGTTTAATTCTATAGGTGCATATGTGTACGTTGACACTTTGATCGATGTTTCTTGTTGTGTTCTTCATTCTTCTTCTCTTTTTTTGCCTCCTGCTGCGTATCATTTTATTCAATTTGATAGAAAAAGTTCCACATTAGCACATAACCATTACTCTGCTCTGTCTCTTATATCTTTATTTTTCTTTTACCGATATGCCGTTCTTTCTACGTGATTTATGGTACGAAATGAAAAGAATTATTGCTGCTCCAAATTCTTTGTCTTTGTCTTTAGTTCTGGAGATTTCGTATAATACCCTTTAGAGCGCCAGTTCTATGAAAATGTGATAGCAGTGCATGGTACAGCAGTCGTAGACAACTTTTTCCGACAGTTTTGTGATCAGTTACTTTGGCATATTTGGGGTTAGTGCATACTATAGCAAAACAAAAAATCAAGCAAGCTTGCAGAATGTTTCATCTTGTGATTGGCATTAAGGCCAGAATTGCTGATGGCAAACTGATATTGTGAGTGTAATTTGTTTTCGTATCCAAAATGTTAGTATATCATTCATTGAGTTGGTAGTCTTTTGTCTGCCTAGGAGTGTGTGTTCTAGTTTTTTAATCTCCGTGAGGAACATTATATTTTGAGGACTGTTCTCTTGCAACAAAAATGCTATAAAAAGAAAAACGTAATTTCTTCCCCGATTGTTCATCTCCCTTCCCTCCTCAACCTGTTTCCCACCAAACATGGAGAGTCACTTGACCATGAAGTGAATAGTATCAGATGAATCAACGTGAGGGAAAAAAAATCTAGTGGTGAATTAAGCCACAATAAAAGTGCAACGGTTAACCTGGGGAAATCTGGGACACATGAAAGTTAGTCCAGAAAGAAAAAGTAAACTCTCACATGCACAACAGTGAAAGTTTGATCAAACTCAGATGAAAATTAGGGAAGTTGTGAAATTGTGAAGTTTTGTGAAATAAACAGTCAATAGTTATGGAAATAGTGAATTGATAATGCCATCCCTTCACAATTTGCCATTCGGGTATATACATAAAATCATAAAATTTCCAACTTTTTGATCAAATGCAATTATGTCCCAATCTCAAATCCTGATAATCTGACTGGTCATTATGTTGAAATTATTCAACCAGGAATAACATTATGTTTTATACTTTTAGACAAAAAAAAATGTAATTAACGTCATTGTTTGGTACACGATTAATGGAAACTGTGAGCAGATGACATCATCAGCTCACTCATTTACATATTCATATCAACTTTTCACGAAATGTTGTACAAATGTCAGTGAATCTTTAAAATTTCATTCCGATTTTCACTGTTGTGCTTTTCATATTTTACTCTTTCTTTTCAGACTAACTTTTAAGTGGTCTGCAATTCTCCTTTAAGAACTCCGCCCTCTTAGTCTTAATATTATGTAACAAGGCTAATTTCGGAGCACATACGACTGCGAGGTGTTTATTTTCTTCGAAAGGAACGGAAGAGATTTGTTTCTAGAACGTCTACGGATTTTTAAAGAGATTCTAGTCGGATGATTGTCATGTCGTCATATGCTGTGATCCAAGATTTAGTGTCAAATTTAAGAAGGCACTGCCCCCAAACATAACATACTGTATAGAATGAAATATAAAAAGTGCGTTATGGTTATCAGCACAATGTTGTGCTGTGCTTTGCCTGATAAGATATCAATCTAGACTAAGAACATGAAGAAATAAATTCATCCCCCAGAAAAGCTTGTTGTCGTCATGTGAATGACTTTATGATCTTCTATCAAAACTGCACATTAAAGCTACTTCACTACCACTAAAGACCGCATTTTGACATCGGTATAACCTGTCTGAAGTGGCAGCTGCCAATTATGTGCATTCTTTTTTTATCTATCCTGCAGTCTTGGCTTGATTTGAACACTTACGACCTTCTAGTCACTGTGTGTACATTAGGCATGGCGCCGTCGTAAATGTAGGCTGACGCGTCAAATACATTCGCGTCCATTTGGCACTAATTTGCGTTTACGACAATTTCTTCTCTTTACATCTTGAGCGTGATTCAGACACTGCTAATACGCACACATCATGGCTGCTTGTAGCGTGATGGGATGGTTGACAATTCTCTCGGTACACACATGGTATATCCCAAATTAACGACGTTAATCAGAGAGCTGTCACTAACGCAGAACTGACTCATGGAATACGTATCAAGATTTTTTGAGGTCAAAGTACATTTGGAGTTCAAGAGAAAGTCCATCCTGATATCATTTTGTTCCTTTGTATAAAAATAACAACAACAAATTGAGCTGCTCAACACAAGCATACAGGGTTGCCAATTTGTCTTGCTCTCTAAACTTTAACGATTTACATAACGTTTATGTTATGACATTGTGTCCGATTTTTTCTCAATTGTTTACTGATCTGCTTCTCATATTTTTTCTACTTTCATACGAAATAACTGACACAATTCTAAGTTGGACTTGTCCTTTAAATCTCAGAGGAGGCCACAGCTCTTGGAATGTTACACCTCGACTTTGATAAGTAGACCAAACTTAACGTTTCGTGTATTTTGTCCGATCCAAAAGCGAAATGGTGAAATATAACAAAACAAACCATCATACAAATATGGGACTTCAATATCAAAATCTTTACCCAAGCACAATATTGATAATGGTCAAATTTCTGGGAAAAATGTCCTAAACTTGTTTTTCAAAAGTATATGTGTTCGTTCAAAAAAAAAAAAAGGTTATTTACATAATGTATGTATAAACATATTTAGATAGATAGATAGATAGATAGATAGGTAGATAGATACATACATACATACGTTTCTTTCCTTTTTTTCTGACGGTTTCCACACACACAAGAAAGAATGATAAGTTACTATTATGAGGTGTGAACATCTTGCTTCTGTAAACAAGCAATAAAAAAAAATCAATTAAGTTGAAAATAAATGGAATATGTGGAATGGAATAAATACATCTATCGAATATTTTAAGCAAGAAAACTTCAGCCAAGTGAAACGACCAGCGGTGCACAATATTCTGCTAGACACATCTATACGCACACATAGTTTACTAGGGATACATTTAGAGGAATGTGATTACTTATCATCTGGTCAGGTTAAAACGTTTCGCAATATGGGAGTAAAGACAGCCACAGTGCTAAAAACAAAAATACGGGAAAATGAAGAAAAATGTTTGATATCTATTTTAAGGGAACACTGAGACAGATGGGGCAATTGGCACCTATATACCCCAAAGGCAGCCACATGCAAGACACGATTTCTTAAAGCGAGAGTTAGTAGTATAGAGAGGGAAAGGCAGTAAGGAACAATAAGAGGAGGAGGAGGAGGAGGTGGAGAATGGGTGGTGGAGAGACGTTCATGTCTCCCCTAGCATGCCTAGATGTACGCAGCGGCTATAAAACAAATATACGATTCCCGGTTCGCCATGACAAATCTCCTCCACCAACTCTTTGCCGGGCCCGGGAAAGTTGACATAAACACGCGCTCTCGGGACATCGATATTGTTTCCGCGTCGTCATCTCTGATGCCACTGACGGTTCACGGGTCAGAGGAAAAATTGCGATACACCGATTTATTTATTGTTTTGCACGCCTTTGAACTCGCCGGTTGCAGCATGCAAGGAAAAAAAAAAGAAGAAAAGGAGAATAAAAGAAAGAATTACAGTGGAAAAGGCAAATACATATACATGTATAACTGCAGTGCTATAGCGTCAGGGGCACTTTGTCATGAACGCGCCATTTGCTGTACAAACCCCGTCACCATCAGCTTCCAAGAAAGATTAAACGAAGCAGAAAGTCGGTGTGCGAAAACGGGATAAACAAAAGCTTTTCAGGTCTAAACGATTCCCGTTGATGCACATGACCAAAGTTCAAATTAAAACGAACTCGATCTTGCAGATTATGTTATTTCACACCCCCATAAATAATCAGTTTCTCTTTCGCCATATGTTTTGTGTGGCACTGAGAGTAAGGGATGCTCGCTCGTTTACTTTATTCTTGGAAGATGTACAAAAGGCACCTTTTCTTTAAAAGTCAATTCTTCTTTGAATACAAAATATCTACTTGAAAAAAAATGTCATCGTATTTTGGCTGGTGTTGCACTATTTCTAAAGAGTTAGATTATTACCACATAATCATTTAAAAGTTCTTAATTGTATCAGATGTTACATGTCTGTAATTTTGTCATTGACATCGTGAGAAGGCAATAAAAGCCTGAAATATTGTCTTGTTTCAAAAAGAAATAAAATGTTGCTGCTAAACTAAAAGATAAAAGATACTATACCTCACATCTCAATGATAAATCAGAATACAAGGCGCTGAGAGGTATTATCTTGGTAGTTTTCAGTTAGTTTCCATGAGGTATCACCGTTGCTTTGATGTGAAGAGTATGTATAACTCAGCAGCTATTCTTATCATTGACACATTTATGAAACTCCGTCTGAAATTTACAGTAGGCAGGTAGGCACAGTCGTTAGGAAAATCTACTATTGTCTACGACCATTCCAATCCCATACTAACTATATTCATTCATGAGGAACCATTATCGTAAGTACATGTCGGTTTTATTGGAGAGCAATGCAATATGCTTTCTTGTAAATACTTTCGATAAATACTGTTCGATTTGTTCAAATTCTTGTATAACAAAGACTTTTAATTTTGTAACTAATGCATTTCAAAAGCGCCTTTACCACAAATAACAGGAGAGTTAAAACAATTAGATGTATTTCATCGTGGAGGATGTCTGCTTGTTTGATTCGACGTATATGACTGCGCCTTGAAGTCCATGTTAAAACGCCATTAATCATAATCGTGGGATTTATCAAAAGTGATTACATATCTCCCTAAAATTATGACGGTTGTGATTGTGAATTAAGAGCTCCCGAAGACCTCAGTGAAAGGAACCTTATTGAATCCCAAGCGGCTATTAAACTTTTAATCCTTTATTTTTTTCAGTCGATCGAAGTTTTAATTTTCTTATGATTATTCCTCATTTTGAAATATTTTCCTGCCCTACAGTGGATATTCATGAAGTACCAAATAATATTTTTACTGTTATTTTCATTCTGCCTTTTTTATTTTCGATTTTGTAGCATATTTTCCAGAAAATATTTTGGCTGGTGAATTTGACCGTTTGAAGGTCGTAGCGAGTGTAGTGATGAAAAATGAATCGCAAGCCTGGTAGCTCTTTGATTCAATTCCGCCGGGCTTAGAAGCGCGCATTCGCATTTGGGAAGGCATCCATTCCCATTCGTAGAAGCCCCCTCCTCAAGTGTTTGCCTAAAGACGAGCCACTACTTGAGGAGAGAAACAAATAGGTCTTTTTAGTCGCAGGTCGGCGGAGAAAAGACGGAAACCACGTCCGAATTCTGTCACCACCAATAAGGTAAACATATTCTTGGAAGCCTTAAACAAACGACCAAAAATAACGACAACACGAAGGCCCAAATTGACAGATATCTTGCATGAGATACGCATCTGAATGTGATGCAAACACGTGCAATGAAAAGATGTACGAAAAAATCGGTTGGTTTTGCAAATCACTATATCCCTAGTCTCAATGAGGTGAATAGATCATAGTGTCAATTAACAACTGCTTTAGATTACTTAGCATTGAGAGTTTCCTCTGCATCTTGAATGATTTCATTTGTTTTCGTCACTGTTCAGTTCTCTTTGTTCAGCGTTTTGATACAATTCTAAGGTGATCGATTAAACATTGATTAAAGATAGCAAACGCTGCTCCTACAAAGATTTTGTTTTCGTCAATATGTTTTTAAATACAAGTTTATAGTCATGAGCATAGATTAATCACGTACCTCTGGAGAAAATAGAAATCCGAAAGCCCTTGATCTGGCTATTTGGAGGAAATAATCTAATATGGAAAGGATAACGCAGAACAACAAATGTTTTTCTTTGGACAAGAAAGTCATTAATCTAATTTCCGCATGTCGATAATGAAAATAGCCAGTCGGATTATGCTTCGTCACTGTTGCACATGCATGCTTTTGCCAAGTGAATTTCCACCCGACTATTTTAATTCGACAGTTTGGGAATAACCTTAAATGTTTTTGTCTCCGCCCCACCGGTTAAATAATCTTATAATGGCATGGATTCCTATTTGCAAAGCCTAACAGAGCACTTCTAGCAGCAACTAAATCTTGACAATGGCACAAGGCTTGACATGACTTTGTGTTTTAGTGACTGCTATCTCGATGCAATAGCGAAAACTGGAAGGAAACATTGAATTAAATTGAATTGTTTTACATGCCTCCCCCCAAAAAAACAAAAACAAAACAAAAACAAAACCAAACAATTGCTGTTTTACCGCGCAACCAACGGCTTCCGAGGGATTTGGAGGGGACTTTAGTACGTTGCCCAGGGGCATAACGGCTGCAGCCAGGGGAATCGAATCAGGGAACTAGTGATTGAGATATCCACCATGTCCACTGAACCACGACAGCTCCGCGACATCATAAATGTGATCGATATCGATATTTCGTGCCAACACCAAGAACACAAATTGTCGGTGTATAGATACAGGTTTTCATCGGAGGATCCCTCCACGCAGCTTTCAGTAATGCTATTATTTTTGCTTCTCTTTCTTTGAGTAAATCAGTAATAAGGGTGCGATCCCGTTGTCTCATTATATAAAGTATTTTCTTTTATATTAAATAGGGCCTACTCGTTTGAATTCCGTAGGAGTAGGCTCGATACAACATCCCTTTATGTTGATTTCTCCTCAACATCCACCTGATACATTCACTCTTTTAAATTCACTCGTGATTCACTAGGATAACATAATCCTGTCCAGTTTGTTCTAATATGGCAGTACAAGTATAATCTTTTTCTTCTCTTATTTTTAGAACTATAAGTGTTGATTTTTTTTTAAATACTGAAAATAACCCCAGAAACCCTGACAGGAAGGATATAGTTATAATGTGCGATGATAATTCATAACATAGGCCTACATCTATAGATAGATAGGTATCATATATTTGTAAGTAGATATCTGATAACTAAACAAACTTGAGAGAACACATAAAGATACACAAAAGGCTTCATACAATGAATCGACGTGAGGATAAAAGTAACGAGAACGTCAACGCAATTATCGAACTTTTAAATTATTCTCGTGTTGACATGTGCATCCACAACATACCCTCACAGATGCTTATCTCTCGAGTTAAAAGAACAAAACCAAACCAAACCTGTACAATGATAAAGCCTTTTTTAAAAAATAATGCGTATATTTCTATTGATATCATGTGGCATGATAACTCGTCTCTAATATTCTAGTCTCTATCAAGAGTTGAAAAAAAAACATGTTCATTCCTGACTGACAAAAAGGAGAGGAATCATTAAGTCATTAAAAAGAGAAAGTCATGTTTCTGTTATTTCTGCCGCTAAAGAGTACTAAATATTCGTGGCAAAGACGTCACGTCAGTTAGACACAGTTGTGCCATCATGGGGTCATGCCTTCTTGGAGGAAGTATTAAATACGCTGCTTCATTGAGCAAACGATAATATTAGGAAGCAGTAAACATGTTTGTATGCAATGCATGATGACCGTGGGGTGTAGCAATTGGGGTTGATTGAAATTAAGGAGCTTCCTGAATGCGCTTGACCGCTGCGTCATTAATCCGCACCCCTGCTCCACCCCTCCAGCCGATGGTGGGAGGGGGAGGGGGAGGGGGAGGGTGGGACGCATTGACCGTATTACAATGTCCTCCGCCTGTCACTGTTCTCTGCCAAGCCAAGCCATATAGTGAAGCAGGAAAGAAGAATCAATTTGATACGTTGCCAAAACCTTCCGCAGCGATCGTATTATACGATTAATGATGGATCGGCGTTAAATGGATAACAAATCTCTGTTTGGTTTGTTATTCAGTTTGTTTGTTTGTGTGTCTGTTTGTGGTAAAGATTTAATTTCTTCACTGAGTGGTCAAAAAAGAAATCATACTTTCTGGCTATAGTACAGCAGAAAGAAAATCATATATATATGTATATATGTATATATATATATATATATATATATATATATATATATATATATTTATAAACATTACATTTGTTTTTAAACGTCTTTTTGCTGTAAGTTTCGACTCTTCAAATATAATGTTATTATGCTAAGTATCAATTGCAATATGTTCTCGTGGCGATTAGAATGTTCACATGCAAATACAATTATTGCAATTCACTTCAATTCAGTTGTAGTGACCTTAAATAAGTAAAATTACAACTACCTTAAGTAATTCCAAGTACTTTACACCATAGTTTGATGTTGCACAGATGCTTTTTCACAGAGGCCAATTTGATTTTCTCCCCCCCCCCCCCTCCATTTCTGTCGTAATCTATCATCTTACCCTGGAACTGGTCCGAAAAGATGTTTAACAATAGTTTGGATGTAGATCAATTGAATGATATATTTATACGTTCGTTTTGCTTTTCACCATGCATGCAGATGCACGGCTGATTTAGGTTTCTACGAGAGAGCGTGTGTGTGTCTGTGTGTGTTGAGAGATTCATTTACATGCGAAATAATCATATTGTCAAAAAATATAAAAACATTTAGGTTTTATTTCCGCCCCACCTGTTACCACTGTCATCCAGTTCTAATTTGTTGTTTGTTTGACCTGGATCAACGCGCTTTTGTTCGTCGTCAAAAGCCAACTGTATAACCAGTTGCCAACACGCAAGTATCCAGAAAAAGTGTCGAGCATTCTGCCTTGTAGTTCATATCAAGGAGGTACTAGGCCTAGCTGTACCTCCTTGTTCATATGCAACCAGTCTTTGTATATGTAATCGATCATCAAAGGGAGCGGTAGTAGCCCAAATGATGCACTAACTTTGAAATTTCGTGAAACTTTGCCAGTAGTTAAGATCAGGATGGCTTGTGTGACACTGAAACTATCCAATGGAAATTATCAAATAACTCAATTTCTAATGCATTTATTCCACTAACCGCCCTAAGAGGAACGTGCTGGCACCACTGTTCACTTGTGTAGGATAGGGACGTTTGTTTTTAAAGGGGTACAACCCGAATTGTCGTGTTGATTGAGTTAATGCAAAAATATGAACAGAACACATCAATGAAGTTTGAGGACTAGAACAAATCGTGATGTCACAGTATGCCTGCGATATGAGGACAATAGAAAGAAAATTTCACAAAATTTCACTTTTTAATGAAAAGTACACATTCTCTCCGCTTGCTCCTGACATATAAAGGTAAAATCATTCCTCCTGCCTTCTGACAGAGGTAAGTCAATTCTTCTTTCATTATGCTAAAAATGACAAGTGGAATTCTCTTTATATATTCTTTACATCGTTTTCCTTCGGTGACATCACGAATTGTAGTCTTCTTATCCAGCGATGGTGGATCCGAAACTTTCAAACTTCGCAACTTTTGGACGGATTTTCCGATTTCCCCAACCTTCACTGATCCACAGATACATAACTTTGGGTATCATCCTCCTTTCACGTTATATCGCTTTTTAGATGATGTAAACTGAAGACCCGTAATCATTATGATTGCAGATTATTGATAAGAAAAATAGTTTTAGTGAGTGTTCCGCCAATAATAAATGAGTTGAATTCTAGTTGTAGGTGCGTACATCCTTAGGCCGAGCATTATACCCAAGATATCCCTCTCTGTTCATTTGGATGCTCAAAAAGGATAAGAATGACAGCAGAACCCTTACAGAAGAAGTAGTCAAGAATAAAGTTAAAAACCAATACTAATCGAGTTCATATAGTTGCTACAGTATCACTTCCAAATTGGTCAGAGTTGTAAATCAAGTGCCTAATCCATGTAATCCGTATCTATTACTAGCTATGTTTGGTCCTTTGTTTCTTTCCTTCCTTTTTTTTTTCTTTCTGGAGCAAAATGATGATAGATTTTCAAGGATACATTAGCTCATAGAGGAAGTCGTTTTGAATTCAGCTGTTCCTTTCTGACAGGTGATAAGCGCTGTACCGAGAAAAGGCATACACATAGTTTGACTCTTCCGTATATCATTTGATATACCCTACTACACCCGTCATAATCATAAGTGTTTAAAAACGACCTCGATGGTCATGTGACCGAATATCTCTTGCGAAATTTTCGTCATTTCCTTTCTAAACAAATTGACTACCAATCAGTGATCACAAACATGAGTTTGCAGGAACATTTTGGCATGTTTTGTCAAGGATATAGGTAAGAACATGATATCTTACATAATATTAGAAACTTGGAGAGAATAACGGTTCGCCTGCAAAGTAGATCAAATAAGTGTACCACGCGAGTGAGATGTCACAATCATAAATGTATTACCTTTGCAATCATTCAAAGATGTCAATAGGATACCACGCAAGTTCATCCATTGACATTAAAGCGGCGCACCGTTGCGCTCACCTCACTCGCTTTAAGTTTTACTGTGATGTTAATAATGATTATATTAACAATCAAAAGAATATAAAAGTCTCATTTCCCGTGGGCAGCCTCTTCACTTTTACCACTTCAAGGGGATCTTGCAATTCTTATGACGCCAGTATTGCCAGGCATCCGTTTATCACGTTTATAAACCAAGGATTTTGGTGGCTCTGTCGAGCAGGGTTCGAACTCGCGATCTCATCTCTGTCGCTGCACCCTCTGCTCTTTATGGAATCAAGAAGAGAGATTGAACCGTTTTAAATCTGTCTAATTGTACACTCAACCCATTTCCACATGGGTGCCTATATACACATAAGGAGAGTGCACTTTAACGTCTTAGGTTTTCTATACTTCATTCATCTCTTCTTGTCACCGTTTTACTTTCGAAGTTCTTCCTCTTTTCACGGATATGTAAGATAGATATTTACAGAACGTTGTTCATTAGCATGCTTGTCACTGTTTGAGGTACTGTCCACTAGTCAACGAATGGCGGTGACGTCTCCCCCACCCCACCCCCACCCCTCTGCTGCATACGCCAGAGGCTTGCGTTTGCGTCTGCGCACGACTAAACGACAACGATGCAGATTTTATATTCTGCCACGCATTATGACAGCAATTTCTCGACATGTTCATCATCTCGATACTTTTTGATGGCTGCTCACTCTGGGCCTAACAGGAAACTTGCTGTTCAAACTGAAAGGAATAGACGTATTGTGTATCGATCGCTCATAAAACAGTGCCCATAGGGATTGCGTAACTTACACTTTAAATTTCAAACTCATCAATTTCTGATATTTCCTCATCGGAAATGGCATGAAAAGGGGTCAGTTTGTGAAGGGGGAAGTTTGTGAACTCATCTCCTATTAGAGCTAGTCATTTAGAAGTTGTGACGTCATGCAACCGAAGCGAGAGACTGACTTATTTATGATAACGTCGTGTCAAGCCGTTGACCTTTGGGGTTACGTCGAGTTATCACCAATTATGACACTACGAAGTGATAGGCTGAAGATTCTAAATGTTATCAAATAATGCTCCTTTCTTTTCATACTATACAGAACCGAGATATTCCCTTTTCTTGGATTTTTGAATTTCATTAAGATGCTCTTCAAAACAAGGCGGGCTCACCTTCTCAAACACATGTAAGGGCACCTCCGGTTAAAGTGGGGGCGCCTCCTGTTAAAGTGGTGCGTCTTCTGGCGGAAAATTGGCGTACCCGCATTTAGAACAGAGATTTGCCAGTTGCGGCGTAACACCGGTTTACAACGCGTGTCATGCAGAAAGTAATGACAAAAAATCAATGCTCCACCCCCTGACTGTGACTATATTAGGATTCGGCGGGGAAAACACCGCCTCTATAAGAGTCAAACCCAGCGAAAACAAGCATTAGATTGCATCGATCCAGCTGCTCGGAGGAGCGAAAAAAGTTCGTTGGTTTCTTTTCTTAACGTCTAATTGGCTGGCTGACATGTTTTCCTCCTTCCCCCCAGGCCTGATTATACGCTATTATTGATTAATATGAAATCTTCTTCGGAGCATTGCGTCGCTGTACTCGCACAGTTGTATTTCTCCTTCTTCCCGTATATAGAACTGCTTTCGCCCTTTTCGTGCACTCTCTTGCTCTTTATTCATAGGTTTTCTGTCAAGATAAGTTGTATGTGTAGTGTTGCTAGAACCGTGAAATAAGACAATGGTAAGAGGTGATACGTAGATGTTCATATACGCATTCGAGGTTTTTAAGATTTCTTTTGCTATTACAATCTAGTTTTATTAAAATAGATCGCACAGGACTGGTGTGGCCTTTTCCGTTGCCTGTTTCATGTAGTCATTTTGTCTTGATTTGGGGAACGAAAAAGAAAAATGTGTTGATGCAATTATCAGAGTCAATATATTTAAAGTGGTAATCCACAACGTATTCTAATTGAATGTAACAGGGTAAAATTAGACAAACAAGATTGTAAAGTTTAATAAAAATTGTCATAAGTCATAACCACGGGACACATTAATTGAGGTGATGGCGTCATTAACTCACAAATTCACTATCATCGTGTATAAAACTATGTCTACATTTATAAAAAACATGTTTTTGGTCGATCACTTTGCAATACAACCCCCTCCCTCCTCATAAAAAGGAGGAAAACGCTCACTCCTACGTTATTCAAAACATGATAAAAATTGTGTGGACGATGTTATTTTCTCGTGTTATTTCATGTCAAAAAGACTTAGCGACGATTAATGTGTATGTCAGTGAGATGCGTAGTCGTCATGCGTAGTGCTTGCTGATCTACTATTCGTGAAACTTTCGTATTTCATAATTGAACTGTTTTAGGTACTATATGGGCCTCGTTTTGACTCTGTTAATTGCAAGCAACGCGGACATGGCGTAGAAATGGATTTACTGGACCTGCAGAAATCAAGGTTCCTCAGGGGTATGACGTCATGCTAAGTTCATATCACTTCTATGATTTCCGGGCGTCGTGAATCGAGGGAACAGGTAGTAACACAGGGGCCGCATAATTTTTGATGTTTGAGGCTAGCTGGGCCAAAGGGGGAAGGGGAGGCAGGGTTTGGCTCAACGCTCTTGGTGGCGTCAAGGAGCAGACCACCACCCCCCCCCCCCCTCCCCACCCAGAAGAAATTCCTCGATAACTCGTGGGTTCGAATGGCGTCGTCAGGTGTCGAGGTTTTTCATTTTGAGTGTTTTTTATTGTTAAAGTTGTATGTTGTATTGCTTAAGTTGTATGTGGGCTGTAGGGTATCCCCCCTCCCCCCCCCCCCCCGGTTCTGCAGCCCATGTAAGGGGAAGATGTAGACGAAGAAACTGACGAGGAAAATGACCTCACTCTCCATTGCTGAGTAAAACTGGATCATGGTTCCTCACATCTAAGATCATGACGAGACAAGAAAGAAGTGATACGTCATCACTTGGCCCCTTCATGTTGTGAATGACGCTTGTCTGTTGGGGCAGATTGACAATTGAGTTTTACATGTGTATTCCTCCATGATCGAATTATCACAAGGCTAAAACCATTTCATATCATGCGACTCAAGCGCACACTTCTCTTAGCCTACCTTTCAGACAGTGGGTTGTTATTTCAACACTTATTAGCCTGAGTGCAGGGACTGCATGGCATGCATTAGACGTCAGAAAATCTGGATTGACATTCCAATCATGCGCGTAAGGGGAATGAAACGTATAACGTAAGATCAATTCATATACCTTTTGAATTGCTGAGTGGGAGGAAAGCAAGTTTACAGCCTGAAAGTTAGACTAGTGTATTCTATATTGAGCTTCTTATCTAAAAATGCACGAGGACTTTTTTGATCGCACCAGAAGCGCCCATCAGAAATTATCTGAGAGGAAAATTTAAGAAGTATAAAGAAAAAAAAAAACACCCACTATAATTCCTTCCACCCTAAAGAAAAAACAAACAAACAACAAGTTAAAAACCCAACTTTTGTTGTCACATATATGCCGTATTTTACTTCCCTTTGTTTCCAAAAGGGCCGAGGGAGGAACTTTTCTGCATTTAACGAAAGTGACGTCACACCCACGTGATCAAGACACCTTGTTAGTACTATACTAATCGGATGACGTGTTAAATGACATTCTCTGACATTCACACTGTCGCGACTTTTTAAAAGCTTGTCCGCTTCTCTCTCGAAATTTGATCTGACGAGTTTGGTTGTTTGGTCGTCACTCACATGATTCGTCCCCAGGTATACTTTCCTGAAATATCGAGGGTTCTCAACGCACAATCACCTATTGGGAGCTATCATCCGAGTTTGCTGAACATGTTGGAAACGCAAATAATCATTATTTTTACCAATGACTGTAAAGACCGAAGTGGACATGTCATAACTCAATAGATTGCGTTTGATATGTTTGTTTGTTTACTTGCTTGCTTGTGTGCTTGCCTTGATAGGGAAAATGTAGACCTGTTTCACTACTCCATTTTCAGTAAATATTCAACATAATATCTAAAGTGAAGACTTACTCAATTACAGAGACGAATCAAATTCTTGTATAGCAATTTCCTTATTCGTCATTAAAGTCTGCATCCGAAGTTGCATATACTCCCGTTTTAACACGTTAATTTTAGCACTCCTCTTATTTCATTCACCCTGCCATGCAATGTGAAACGCAGTTATACACCAAATGTGATGATGCGAACGATGAGGATATTCGCATATATTAAACGCTCACCCAAATTTTGAAGAAGCAAAGTCTCTTTTCTTTTCTTAGAAAACAAAATAATCCATTCACTTTCTTGATGTCATATACTCTGAAGTTAAAAACACCAGTGAGTGTGTGTGGGTCTGTCTGTCTGTCTGTCTGTCTGTGTGGTTGTGTGCATATGTATCCATGCAAGTGTTTAGATTTATTTTACAATATGAATCTCTATTTGTTAACTATCGTTTATCATTCGTACATTGTTTACCTCTCGCACATTCTAGTGTACATATAACGCCTATGATATAATTCCTGATTCACTCTGTGTTATGTTTCGCGGCGGAAGAAAAATGAGAATGAAAATAAATGAATTGAACCGAACTGAGCAAGCTACGTCGTGCAGGGCAGATGGCTTTAAATAAGTTTCTCCAAAGGGCTTTACCTCCGTGGTGACTGCAAGAGACTCGAACCAGGGATAACAACTGAGAATGTGTGGTCATATCCACTGGGCCACATCGGCTCTCGAAAGTTAAAAGTGCAAATCGTGTTTGAGTGTTTTCGTATTCTCGCCAAGCCAGACATGATATCAAAGTGGCAGATTTCTAAACGAGGAAGACGGGAGTTCGACGTGTGGCGAATGCATCCGTTATTATCATGCAAGATAGGCCTACGTTACGTACAGGAAGACGAATATCATCAAATGAAATCTAATCGACTGATCTCGCAATGGCAGAGATTAGAATCAGATAGAATTAGATGAGATGTCAAAAACTTTGGATTCGTTAGAAAGCAGGGAATTTCGCGATTAAAGCAAGGTCGCGTGATGAGCAACGAACCAATCCCGTGACGAGATATTGATCACGTTGCGAGTAACTAATGAATCAGTTACTGGTTACAAGACTCAAAATATTAATACGGAAACACCACTTGGGAATGCACAACTAATGAAATGAAATATTTTTGTAATTTCTATTTCATTTTCGCTTAACATGCTCACATAGGAAACGGAAAAAAATAGTATTTGCCTTCTTCTTTAAGTGGGATGTTCAGAAGATTCGTTAAGTTTCCTGACGACGCTGTACACGGACAGCGCCGTATACAGGAATGCTCGGTAATACATGTTCCTGGATTTTTGTTACTCTGTGTATCAGTGCATATCTTTTTCTCTCTCTCTAGGCAAGTAAACGAACTATCCATCTATACATTCATGATCTTATGCTGACAGTGCATCCACTCAAAATGACGAATCCATGTTTTGTATAACCGGAAATACGGAACATACCCTCCTCGTCACAGAGCCAGAAGGTTAAGGAAAAGTATACCTATCTTATCGAACATGACTGTCATCTTATCTCTTATCAGCATTAACTAATCTAAGGTTGGCGGAATTCGATGATATCTTCTCTGATTTCAATGTAGACCATAATTAGCACATCACGGTATCTTTTGACCCTAGCTTCCAACCTCAATTTAACACAAATTCGTGGACGTGTTTCCGGTCTCACGAGATACACTCCACCAAAAACCAAACTAGGACACGATCCCCCCTTCTCTCCCTTTTCCTCTCTTCCGCCCCCCCCCCCCCTTCTCCCTCTCTTTTTCTCTCTGTTGACATGCGTTCACGCGGGAAACATCTTAGCTAGCTCGCTTTCCCTTCTATAAGTGTAAGAGTTTGTATCAAATTGTCCGAAATTCTTTATCTTTATCACAGCAGCATGTTAAAAAATGCCTCTTGATAAAAGCACTGGACCTAAAAAGGGGCATTCCATTGACTTTCTGTGTATATTCCCTGTGTGTTAACGACGTCTAAACGGTATGTTGAGCAAAAACTACTAAAAATGATCTCGTCTAGCGAAAATGTAATGCGCAAATGAATCAATGCAATTTTTAGTGCTGCTGATATCGTTTAACTTTGTAAGAAAGTGACAAATCATTTTCCGTGTCTTTTGACCAATTAAAAGATACCATGACATACGAGAACTTACCGAGTTTCGTCGACCTAAAGACAGTTTACTGATATATGCTCTGATAATGACGATGCTATTATCACTTACTCGGAAGAAAAGATTACGGATCTGGTTGGGGTGGTGTAAGAACACCCCCCCCCCCCCCACACACACACACACACATACGACTAGACTTCATGTCATGAACCACGGAAGTTCAATCATATCAGAGGCTATTATCCTCGTCAAGCGTTTTTTTTTTAAATAAATGATATTATGATGATGGTTTCTTGTATTTCTGTTATATTCAGAGTTGCTTAATTTGTCTTCTGAAAGGCAGGTACAAGAGATCCTGTGTTTGCATATAT
This sequence comes from Diadema antillarum, assembly GCF_040938485.1. Taxonomy (NCBI): domain Eukaryota; kingdom Metazoa; phylum Echinodermata; class Echinoidea; order Diadematoida; family Diadematidae; genus Diadema; species Diadema antillarum. The sequence continues at coordinate 9,675,909 of NW_027270960.1, forward strand.
GCATAAAATAACAACTGCTCGTTTTCATTTTACACTTTAATGGAACAATGCTGGATGTTTGAACTAATCGTTTATCTGTTTCAACTGTTAGATTCAAATGATATTGTACTCAATTATTTCGTTCAATTGACTTTTATCACATTTATGTATGAAAAGGAAATTCGGAAATAAAATCAATCATCAATCAATCAATCAGTCAATCAATCAATCAATCTAATCAGGGAGGTGAGCCTGAATGAACTCATGGTATATCGCACGTTACGGTATTCTTCCATCCACAACTTTACCACCCTACAACTATAAACACACGATCACACACATACATACACACATATGCATACTTAAAAGACTCCGCCGCATGGAGGACAACACTGTATGTAAAGAACCCGATGGTTCAAGCATATCATCAAGACGGTGCTGTGGTGCTTCACCATCTACACACTGAGAATGTAGACATGCCAATCCGGCCCATATACCTTAATCTGGTCGTAACGGACATCTGAAGGTTGACTACTTCATGTCAAGTGTTTTAGTTATACTGCAGATAAGTTATGGCAACATTACCCATAACAGAAGAGGTAACAACTTTAGACAGAGATAGGATAGAAAGAATGCACAAAAAGAATATTGTCATACGAGACGGACAACTGTACCCATATGATAGAGACTGAGATCACACATAGGAATCAGAAGTTCACTACAGTACATCGGTGGTGCAGTGCTCATCGAAATCTTAAAATTTAAAACTGTGCAAAGCTTACTCTTAGAGCATCGAGTAATTTAGTTAAATATGAGATTACTTTATGCATGAAAAACAAAACCATAGATTACAGAGACATAGGGTTCAATGCACACTCGTGAGCCGGAAAACTGAAAGAGAAGAACGAGTTTGTGAAAAACTTCAGATGGGTAATAGTCCCACTTACTTATTCTCCTGCAAACTCCCTGTGGCGTCGTGTTCGCGTGACCTTGATCCGAATCTGGGACGCACTCCGTACCCTGGTCGCATCGTCCCAGATAATTCCACTTGCCGCCGCATCGCTCCCCTTCAATCTTGGCACATCTCGGGCAACAGTTGCACACTCCCAGGGTGACTCCGCCCTTGCAGGTGAGCTTTGAAGCCTTCCGGGGACTGCAATGCAGCCGATCGCAGGGCGGACAGTTCAAGCGGGTGAGGTCCTCGGTGCCACGCCTAACTATCCTGTGTAGATCCTCGAGGTCCTGCAATAGTTCCTCCTCCGTCAACTCCAGTTTCTCCAGCTCCGTGGTGCTGCTGCCTCCTCCATCTCCACCTTGTCCACCGCTACTGTGCCTTGAGTCACCTAGAGTGATGGCGATAGATCCGAAAATGGACAGAACAAGAACGGGGAATAAACTTTGGATTCCTGATAGATACATGGTGAAGGACCGAAACGATCTCTAAGAATACGCTCCACCCGAGTGAGAAAGTCTAACAACCCCACCCGATGGCGGTGTCGAATGTCAGGCCGTGCTACCACAGTGGCTTCCTTGGACTCCGGGCGAGTTTCATTCACACAGCGCTCCTCACAATATTGGCGTAGGGAGGTGATGAGTAACGTTTTTCAACGCCTTTGTTTAACGACGTCCAGAAGTCAGACAAACTTCAAATAAGTAGAGTCAATATTTGAGTTCGAAAGTGACACGCCGTGTCCGCGGCTTTATTCAGCCCCCTCTGGTGTGCTGACCCACCGGATGAAGAGAGGACGGCCTGATTGACAAGCAAAGGAGTTTTGTTTTGATCTTCTTCTTTTTCCTTTAAAGTGCCCCCTTTTTTCAGATCCCGTGTTGATGGGAGGATGAGGAGGGAAGAGAATGAAGAGATGAACGCATCGCGATTACGAACTCCAGAAACAAGAACTCCAGCACGTACTATGTGTAATGGCGAGGAGCGGTATAAATGAATAACGCGAAGTTCAACAGGTGAGAAGTGCCAACATTCCAGAGCAAATTTGATTATTGCACTCCTCAATGGAAGTTTCTGCGGTGCTTCACTGCGTACCCCTCTTGGTAAATGCTAATGACCTGGATCCGGATAGGTAGAACTTTTTTTTTTTTTTGACAACTGCAAGCGTTGCGATTGGCCTCGTCAAGCTCGCATTTGTCCTGCTAATCTGAAGGTGTCGACAATTTATATGCAGCTAACCTTCCTGTCACATAAAAGGTGTAGTTGAATGTAACGTATCTTTCGGAAATAAGATGATTAGATAAAGGATATGAAATAATGTTGTAAGGCGGGCGCTTAGGTGTCTGGACACCATAATACCCCTCTTCTCAGCGACAGCTGGCAGTACCCAAAGTGCCACGGGTAATTTGTCACGTATTTACCCATGTCAACATTGCTACTGCGGTGGCACGCTACCTCGCTCGTACACAGCTAGTATTCGTCACCCATACGCTCAGCAAAATAGTTCCTGGATCCCCCTTTAGTGCAAGTGGAGCAGCCTAGCTCCTTGTCTCACGCTTTCCAACCAATCGTGTCTCGTTTAGCGGAACCATCAGTCAACATCAAAGCATGTCATTCGTCACACTTCCAGCCAATCGCGTGAATCAGTGTCTCGTGTGGCCACGCCCTCTTGACAACCTTTCACCAACAGTCGGCTTGGCAGTCACGATGATTATGTTCTGCCTCCCCCTGCCTCCTCACTCCAACGTCTTATGTCTCTCGGTAATCTCAATACTTCATAATAATTATCCTTTCCGTGTACAACAGTTCCATCTCAATGATTTTCTTCACCAAGATAAAATGAGCAGGCCACAGACAGAGATCACGAGACAATTCACCAATAGACATAAAGTATTAAACCTTCAAGAGGAGAGTTGCATAATAGAACATCAATTCTCAGAAACATAATTTGTTATGAACTCCCAAAAAAACAAAACAAATAAACAAGTGGTTCTTCTGGCATCGCAGAAATGTAGGGGCATTCTCAGGGAACATGAATTATGCAGATGTGTAAAATATTATCAATTCAAATCAAAACTTACCAAATCTAATGTTAGTTGTCTGTCTGACGTCACTCAGATGCACATCGGAGACTCCAATATCCTGTTCGCGTCCTTCCAAGGCACGAAAAACATGAAAGATCACAAACTATTTGTACATAACATTGGAAATATCATGACTACAACCCTTGTCGTGTTTAGCAAACCAGTAAGCATGAAAAGATTTATCTTGATTGAAATATGTTAAATCTGAAAGAGGAAGAGAGAGAGAGAGACTAGAGAGAGAGAGAGAGAGAGAGAGGGAGAGAGAATGAGAGATTGATGTGGAGAAAGAAAAGCATATAGTTTAAAACTAAGTTTGACCTAGACATAAGCTTTTAGTAAAGATATCTAAATCATAATTCATCCACCGTGTCCACGTAGACTTTGATAAACAGACTTAAATCGGAGGAATACAAGAAAAAAAGTTTCATCAACATCAGACATTAAATTAGAGATTTATAGAATTCTAAAATCGCCCACATTTCATTTACTTTCCATTTCCCACTAAAAAAAAATACATCACAGGGCACTGTCTGAATACAAAGTTTTTCAAATATGTACATCAGCAAGTGAATTGATACATTTATGATGAAGTAATAAACTCTAACCAAAGTCATATATGTTTGATAGATTATTGGTAATTAAGTTGACTTTTAAATGGATAAATCTGCTAAAAAGTTCAACTTATATATGGTAGTCAAAAAAAACAACAACCTGATAACCACAAAAATCGAAGCAACCTTTGCTGTTAATAAAGAAAATATAGAGGTGAGAACAAAAAGTGTGCTCTGATAATAGATGGAGAGATTCTGTGACGTCATCACATGGCATATCTCTTTCGACTTGTGTACACAAACGTAATAATTATTATACATACCAACATCAACATAAGACTGTTTTGTTTTTTATGACTTAGATTATGAAGACCTTTTATATTTTAGAGCTATTCTTGTCTTTTTATTGAAAGATTTGACTTTGACGTTTATAATAGATTACTTATTCTAATTGCTTTGCTGTTAGAAAAAAAAAAGAATCTGTCGAAGAATTGCACACCGGTAATACATGGAAGATTTGGAAAGCAATGGTGTTCTAAACTTTATCAACAGTGCGAACATATGGTTGCTACTAATATTACTGATTGTGAAAAAAAAATTGAGATACCATATTTTCTTATTTTGATCAGACTCTGATGAAGTTGGTATTACTCTTCTGTCATGTCTATCTAGCTTAAGTCTAGTTTTAAAGCCAAATTGAGCGCAATTAATACTTTCAAGGTTTGTTTCATATCAGTCTCAACTTCGATAATGGTTTCAGGACTTGATTCTAAATTGAAATTAATCACATTATAAAGTAAAAGACCTTTTTTTTTGCCCTAGTTGTAGACACAGGAAAGTAAAGGTGGTTTAAATAATTCATTGAATTTCGCCCCCCAAAATACAAAGAGAAATAACATTAACTGGTAGTTGATCAGGCATCAACATATTCTTGACGCTTTTTTCTTTCTTGTTTCTTATTTTCTTTCTTTCTTTCTCTTTCTCGTTTTCTACCGAACAGCAATCATATTAAAGACTTTTTAATTCCTTGTAATTCGCTACTATAGCACACAAACACCAAAGCATAATATTTGATGTATTTATTTTTTTTTTTCATTTATTCGCCAATTTGTTTGTTAACCTTTCGCTGATTGGAGGAACCACTGAATTTCGGTCTGAGCAAGCTCGTTTCCCAATTTTGTCGCCACTTGCCGCTAAAACAGTCGAGAGAAGATTGAATGTTGTCTGCTGCGGTTTCGTCGCGCCCATTTGCAGACGATTTTTGCCTATCTTGATGCGCCGTAGCTCCACGCCCCGTTTCACGTGCATTTACACTTCGTCGCCTTTGTGACCGCTGTCGCGAGGATCCGTCGACAGAGTGGCTCGCCCATGAACTGCACTTATTTGCCATAATAAGGCGATGACGAATAACACCGTTTCTCATCAAATTTTGTCGCCGTTGTAGATTTCTTATAAGAAAGTTAAGGGAAGAAATTATTTGCTGTAATAATTACATACTTCCATTTTGGACTGATGTCATTTTGATGTCTGCTGCTTTATCAACATACACAATATATCAACTACAGCATCAACGTTTCTGAGAAGAGACATGTTATCAATGTTATTATTTTCAATGCACATTATCATACAAAATGGTAGAGGTTACGTGCTAGAATAAGGAAACTTTACAGTTTAACATGATTTTGTCAGACCATGATATTAGTAGCAACGCCTATTATGCAGATATGTCATGGCCTAAAAAGTCCCCCATTGACCTGATGACCTACAGGATCTTCACATCAGGATTTTCGTTTTGACATGAAATTAAAACAAAAACTTGTGCTCCCTTAATTGGCACTAAAATATTCAATGATATTCTGGTCGTGGAATCTTGAAATTATGACTAAGGGTAGAGGATTTTGGTTGCTGGAGTATTTTTTCACAAGGCTCATATTTACTGAAGTTTGCGCATCCCCCCCCCCCCTCCAAAAAAAGGGGGGTAGGGGAATTTCGATTTGATAACACCGATAAATTAGCTGATTTGTACAGTGGTTGCGACCATTACCAAATCACTGGCTGAAAACGCACGGAGCTTTGAAATCTCTGCTGGAAAGAACACACTGTGTTCACACTGTGTTCACATAGTCGACTATGTGAAGATCATTTCACTCTGTAATGTGGTTTTTCACGGGGTATTCACATACTGATCTTCTGTTTCCCACTGTAAATTGATGATTCACAATGTGTCCACCCTGTTGAAAGGCTCAGTGTGAAGAGATTTCACACTGTGTTTTACATTGTGTTTCACATAATGGGACACTGTGTTCTTTCCACCAGGGAACCATGCCTCTGTCTTATGGGCCACTCTTTGATGAACAACAACAAAGAGCAAATCATTAAAACCAAATTACCAACATAAACAGACTTAGTATAGCACAATAGTATGTATTTACATTATCGCATAAATAAAAATATAACAGAAAATAAATACATAAAGAAAAAAAATTACATACATAGTGTCAGCTTAAACATGATGTGGAGGAGCACTTTCTAGCTGTCCAATGCGGTTGACTGGAAAGTAGTGGAAAGTATGTACATGTAAGTGATAACAGGCAATTACAACTGGGGGAGGGTAGGGGTTTGATTCTTAGTTTGAATATGTCACGGCCGTCATAATGCGTGAGGCCACAAACTAAATTCGTCATCTTTAAGTATCAGAAACGATGCATACCGACGCAACCTTCTACTCGTCCAATCTGTCGCCTGATCCGCTCCAGGGTTGGATTGAGAAAGAAAAGTGAAATCTAACTCTGACTGCAAGCTCACATGCATGGTTAGCACCTACTTCTCTGCCGGAATATTGGGGGAAACTTCTACTCGACGTCTCGGAGCTCCTAGCCCTCACTTTCGAGCTTTTTTATTTTACCACATTATGTTAGTCTGTAAACATAAATGTCTTGACATTCAGAAGAAGCGTGTAGACTTTGGCTTTTGCTGACCTTTAGGATTGACGGAAAACGGAGATGTAGTTTTTATCGAAATAATTTTCGGTTTCTTTGCTTCTTTTCTTTTCTTTTTGGGTCATTTTTTCCGTCATCAATTTGCCAACATCAAAAGTTCCAGCTCATGTTTCATTTCAACTGTTTAATCAGATTCAAGTGTATCGTTAAGAATTATCGAATGTTAGATAAACAAAGCGTATGACCAGAGACAATTTTAGTTTGAGATAGTAAGTGTAAGTGTGGATGGAATTGCTGTTTCACCGCTACTCGATGTTTTTAGTAGTTATTCGAATTTCATTAAACAAGTGGCACCATGAAAAATGACGTCGATGCACATCTTAACGTTTACAATTCCATACATCCGAGATCAGTCACCGTATTGTTAAGGAGAAAAAAAAACCCTGAAAGCAGGTATAACCAGTTTTCACGAAGTATTAAAAAAAAAAGAAAAAAAAACCTGAGAGGTAACATAGAACCAAAAGAGAACAGAATTTGGAAAGATCAAGTAACCACTTATATCAAAAAAAAAAATTATGGTCCATTACACTTTTCAAAATTTCTTGTTTCTAATTTGCCTCATTTTTATTCTTTGTTTATTCAACTCGGGTATCATTGTCACAGGTGTGATCAACGACATTTAAAGGAAAGTCCTAGGGAAGTGTATTTGGAAGGAAAATCAGCGTGTGAGACTTGAAGAATTCCGGATAATGTTGTCAATTGTTATGGACTAACAAAAAAAAATGGTGCCTCCTGGATAACAACTCTACAACTTGAGCAGATGATGATGGAACAACGTAGACTAATAAGTAAAAATAAAAAGATTTCTACTTATTTGTATTATCTAAGAAGACATGACTTACCTCTTTCAGAAGGTAGGGGGAATACTAATACCCTCAATATCAAGTCGGCAACACGTCAATTGATAATGTACTTTCCATAAAAAGCGGAATTCTGTGGGAGTCTCTTCATATTTCATTCATATGATCATTTCATAAAGCTCTGTGACATCTCATTTAAGCCTTTTTACCGAATGGTGAATCACATGATTTTGATCTAAATTTTGAAAATTCAATAGTTTCGAATTGATTATTAGACTTTCTTCAATATTATCCTCAAGAAGCTACTTTGCAATTCGATATTTTCATCACTGGTATATTCCTATACTATTTCTGCATACATTTCATTCTCCTATTTGTTTGCGGGAAATTCCCCTGTATAAGTTATAACTCCTCATCTTCAATATCTCTGCACATCATGACCGTCAACCAACCTCTCCATGAATTCTATGCACTTAGTGAACGGACCGTATTTACCTTTGTTACTTTGATTTCATGATTGTGGAAATATCACTGAGCTGGCTCCGGGGAGCACCGTTCCTGCCCGCGAACCGCGACACGGACAGATCCCTAATCTAGACCTTTATTTTTACAACACAAGAGGGCGCATGACAAATATAATCACTGGCCACATTGATGGGGTCTGGGGAGCCGAGAAGTGAATATGCAAACATGACGCCGGGAAATGTGCAAATCAAGTTTCTATAAAGTAATAAAGTCATATCAATATTCTTCCCTTCCCTCTCTAATTCCTCCTTCTCTTACTCTCTCTCTCTCTCTCTCCCTCCCTCTAGATCTCTTTACACAATCATATACAATCAAGAGAGCGAGAGGGAGAGAGAGAAAGAAAGAATAGAATAGAATGAATATTAACTTTGTTGTTGTTGTTGTTTTAAGGCAAGGAGTTCATCAATGAACATTCATACAATATTTTGTGTATATTTTATCTGTTGATGAACGAACTGGGAACACGATGTCAATCCCAGGTCAACAAGTGACCAGGCATTAAAAGGATGGTAGCGATCCTAATAAAAGTTTGATCCCACTTTTTATTAGGATTGCTCTGTTTTGGATATCTCAACCATTTCAAAACCAGTTTCATCAAAAACTTTGGATCCCTCTTAGAATTGCATGCTCTTTCATATTTCATAAGGGGTTTCTTATTATCTCTCTCTCTCTCTCTCTCTCTCTCACACACACGCACACGCACACACACACACACACTCAAATTAGACCTCAATCAAAACTATGATCCCTTTAACATCTCTTGTGTCCGGAAATGGAGATCTAGCTTTAAAAATACAAGTGCTCTAGACTATTAGGCCATGGGGTGAAGCTGAAAAAGAGGCTTAGAAAATTGGTTTCGTTCCAGCAACACTGGCACTACTTTCTGAATGCGGAAATGTGATGTTTTGTACATCCTAAATATACAGTAAAAAGTTCTCCTCGAAATATCCTGTAGTTTTTGCGAAAATCCACATTTTATAAACAGCGACCAGCAGCCCAAAACACATATCGTAATGGGGCTGCGGATTGTAGCATTTAGGATCATGACAGGGTAGTATCGCGGACAAACGTCAACCTTAAATCGAACAAAAAAATTTTCAATTTGAAGACTTACAAGTAAGGTTGAAGTATTGACAACAGGGTTCGTGCAAGGTTTGGTTCTACAAATAGTCATTTTCTGTTCGAATTGATGACTTAATATGACTAGGTCGAGAGGAATCTGGGAGAGCTACGCTGAATTGACGGTCAGCGCAGGCGCACACATCACTGCGCACAAATTTCGAATCCATTGACTGGATATGATGTCTGTGTGCGCATGCGCTGGCCGTCAATTCAGTGTAGCTCTCCCAGTTTCCTCTCGACCGAGTCACATTTAGTCATCAATTTGAACAGAAAGGAACTATTTGCAGAAGCAAACCTTGCACGAACTCTGTTATCAATACTTCAAATTTATTAATAAGTCTTCAAATTGAAGATTTTTTTCCCGATTTTAAGTTGATATTTGTCCGCAATAAAATATCCGTCATGATTCCTGTATGCTACAGTTCACAGCCCCATATGCGTATGGGGCTGCTGGCCGCAGTTATGCGTATGGGGCTGCTAGCCGCAGTTATGCGTATGGGGCTGCTAGCCGCAGTATAGTTCCCATAGTGTTTCTAAGCTGATACACATTTGTAAAGCACTGCTTTTAGCCATATACCTAGAAATAAAAAGTGAAGTTTTGGTTTAATAGTTGCATTATATCTCATGTTTCAGCTCATTTTCCTGATGCTGGCTATGCAAAGGAGGACAAGAGCAAAGTGGTTCGAGACCATAATGAGAGAGAGCACTGACTGACCGTCAGAGGTCAAGGCAAATGCCTTATATTCTGTTCAAAGACATGTTATACAGACTGTAGTTGTAATCAAATGAATAATCATTCAAGGCAAAAAAAAAAAAAATCAGAGCGTTTGTTTGTGTGTGTGTCCGCGTGCATGTGGGAGAATCTTATTGTACACACACACACACACACACACACCCTCACATGCACACACACATATATGCACACACATAGTTATGAAGATACCCAAGTGTATTACAATATTATTCTACATGCCTTGGCCATTTATCACATCAGCATCATAAAAAAGATTATCATAAACATGAACACACACAATGATATAATACATGTATTGATCAGTGCATTACACATACACAGGTGCAAACTCATTTACACACATGAGACATTACTATTAAACAGATCATATTGTTTATCAGTAAACATGTTTTTCTTTTCTTTTCTTCTTCTTCTTCTTAAGAAGTTTTAATATATTTAGATCACATAGCAATCACGTTGTTCATGAAATATTACAGTACTTTAGAAAATTTAATCTTCATAAAATTTCCTGAAGTTTTCATTGCTATCATTAGGTTGGTGGGACACTACCTCCTTTCATGTAAGATAGCTCAAAATGATAATCAGTCAAATTTTCTAGTTTTAATAAATTTCCTGGAACATTCCATGGTCCAAATATCCTTGAAAGGGTGTAAAAGTTTTGAAAAATGCCAATATATAAAATAAAGGCAATATCATAGTTTACCCATTCATGAGTGAAAACTGTTGGATTCTGTATTGGAGGCAATGTGTACCTGAAAATCGTGGAGAGAATAAAACAGGTTTGACATTAAAAATTAAGATAACATTGCAATTAACTTCCAATATCAGAGGATCTGTGCGAACCTGACTCAACTTATGCATAATTTTCATTTGGCTGGTACAATTGTATTAGTTTTAGCAAACTGATTTTGTACTCACACCTACATTGTACTGACCTTTCTACATGAACATTCTGTTTCAGTATTAATAATAGTTACATATTTTTCCCCCAGAGTGGGAGAAACAAATTTTAATCGTAGTCATTCAGTTTTATGAAAAAAACTACACTTAGGAAAACTTCTTTGTTCTTAGAATAATTCAACCCTAATCAAATCATAATAGTGGGCAGAAATGTTTGCTAAAGGGCGAACAATCACATACTGAGGCAAGGAGTCAAAACATGTTGCATAAACATTGGCATTCAAAATACAGGAAGCAATCTGTATTACAAAGACATTTTATCATGCACAACTTTGGTAAGATGTCAATTCTTGAACATTAATCACATTGACCAAAGCATTGGTGCATATACAGTACATTCTGTTGTTTCTGAACTTTGCTCTGAAGTTCTTTGTGTATGTGTGTGAATGTTTCAGTGGTGTATATATATTGCTCCATTTTATCAAGGACAACTTATAGTAACATGACAATGTTTTCATGCTTCAATATCAGGGGCGTCACCAGCTTTTTTTCATGGGGGGTGCGTTTTGACCCTAATGTAACGAGATTTTTTTTTTTCTACAGACATTTGGAATATAGGAAGCTTTCAATCCCTTGACTTTTACTGTTTTTGAGGGAAACCAAGCGGGGAAAGGGCGCCGGTGTAGCGGCAGATAGCGTTCCGCGGCGTTTTTTGCTCTATAACAGTATCCGCCGGCGGTTATCGTTTCAATCCGCGATTATCGTTCCGACGTGGGCTAAAATCTGCCGCGATAAGTTACGGCAGATACTGTACAGCGGCGGATTTTGTATCTGACTACTACGTTAGCGTTGCTTATTTTCCTGCCGCGTGCACCGTGGTCTTCGTCATCCAGAGACTGTCAGAATAGTCCCGCGCTGCGGATTAGGTTCCAATATTAGTGGCCTGCCTACCAATAGTTGCGCGAGCTTTACGGCAGCCATTTTAGTAAGCAAAATGCTGCATGAAACGTCACGCGATGGAGTGAATTCTGCCTCCCTTTGAATACGCAACAGGGACATATACAAATTTATCTGCCTCTCTTTGAATACGCTACAGCTAAAAGCTATATAAAAGAAGTACACTTGTGTTCATAAAAGCGTTCTTATCCCATTTGTATTTTTCTCTCTCCCTACAGATCTCGTCAAAATTTGGTACAAGGCACCCATGTTGCTTTAGGTTTCAATAAATCTGAGACTTGCTCTTCAGCCATGTGCTTTGTATGTGAAATTGTCCCAAAGTTATTTCAATCGAGATATCTAATACACAATTGTGGACAGCCCCCAAATTGTTGTTCAGCATTCTTTATTATATCAATAAACAATGTAACATGAAAGGCCTAGGTTGTCTCCTGGATTGAACAGGAGGCACAAGGCAAAGACAAAGGACAATACAGAAAAACATGTAAATACATCATACACATTGTAAAAAAAACACACTCAGTTACAGTTACGTACTCACAAACAAATTTACCAAAGATACATTTATACACAAACGAATTAAAATATGCAATACATACATTTCATTTCAAAACATACCTTATTATCCAAATAATAAAACTTCATCTCATTCTATTATTTTCATTTCTTTTACATAAATTGTTCTCATAAAATCTTCTCTCTCTCCCTCCCCCTCTCTCTCTTCTCTCTCTTTCTCTCTCTCTGCCTTCCCCCTGCTTTTCTTATACCTTTCTTTTACTCCATTACCATTAATTCACTTTACACCTTCGTAACTTCTTCTCCAAAAACTCTACTTTAACTTTCTCAATAAAAATAACAACAATTAACAATACCAAATCCTATAACATCACATCTAACATATCATATACTGATAATGGACTAAGTCTCAAATTCTTTTTTCCATATATAAACCTAAACATAAAATCTTAACACAAAAAAAAAACTTTACTAATAATATAAATGAATATACAATCATCCCATCTAAAATCATCAACCGCCATACATTATAATCATATTTATAATAAATCGAACGCCAATACTTGTTTTCAACTTCACAGTGTAAGTAAAGCTTTGACATTCCACGTGGCTTCTTTACGTGCCTTATAGATGGCATAAGAGGAAACAATAGATATTTTGGACAGGGCCTGGATGGGGGGTTTCGTTTTTGCTTGTTTGTCTGGCGAATCTTAGTATGGAACAGATTTTCTTTTTGTTTTCTTTCGTAACTAGTCCCCGGGAGCCAATTGCGAAGCAAATGAGATCACACTTGTAACCATGGGATTCAATGTCTGCTTGAAGGGGCGCATATTTTTCTTCTTTTCTTTTATTTGCATCTGTGATATTGGGCTCAAATGGAACTGTCAACTCTGCAATTACAACTTGCTTATCTCTCTTGTTCACTATCACAATATCGGGGCGTTCTGCTGTAACCACAACATCAGGGGGTATGGTGCCACCATTCACGCGATGACCATCTAAATCTGCATACAAATCAAAATTTCAAGTACAAGTAATGTTATCGCTGATAGAATTCTTCACATAATTCAATATGCTGTCATGCCTGTAAGTATATCGCTCTTGTTCCAACGCTTTTTTACAATTGTTCAATATGTGGAAAAGCGTTTCATGATTACCACACAAATAACAACGTGAATTCAATTTCTTTCCCCATCTGCGGAGATTATCACCTGAAGATAGACAGTTGATAGACGCTCTCGTGATAAAACTAAGGGCGCTTTTTGGAAAAGAGAACATAATTGAACGCAATGTCAGATCCGAATTCTCTAATTGCAAAATCTTTAAAAAAACACCTTGCATGACAAGGGGAGCTACTTTTTCCATCCAGAATGCTTTAACTTCAGTATGTAGGGTTTGTTTCACTACATTTTTTACTTTTTCCCAATCAGATACAGCCACATCAGAACAATACTTTTCACATGATTTAGCATTGCAATTGGACATTTTTTTCGACCATTGACCTTCGCGAGAAACTTTCGCATCCAGCTTGGACCTTATAGTCTGGTAGGAATGGGGGGTCCCCATGCACCCCCCGAACACATTTTTTTAACTTACTTTTTTGTAACCCTTAGGGTGTCTAGTTAATGAATTTTTTTGTTCCCAAGAAAAAATCGTGTCCCATGGGGGTCATTGGCGGCCATCTTGGCAGCCATCTTGGATTTTCAGGGAAAATCATTATCTTCCATAACTTTTGAACTACACAGCATATAATTATAAATAAAGTATTTCTGCAGGGTAAACATGACACGAGGAATCGATTGCAATGGTTATTTACATGATTAAAGCAAGTCTGAAACAAGAAAAGCCTAAAAACATGCAAATTTCGGCGTCATTTTCACCGAAAACTACCCAATTAGTTTAACTTTTGAATTAGACAACATACAGGGACAAATAAAACAGTAATTCAGAGTTAATACGGCATGAGGAATCGTTTGAGAGAGTTATTTACATGATTAAAGCAAGCTACATACAAGAAAAGTCCAAACATGCGAGGAAAACCAGTGTTGTTTACTCTAGAAATATTCCCAAGTAGTCTATATACATATATACATGACAATCGCATACCTCCTAACAGTAAACTTACCTCTTTTTCTTAACAGTCTGGTAGGAAAGGGGGGGGGGGGGGGTCCCGTGCACCCTCATTTTTGTATCCCTTAGGGTGTCTATTTGATTTTTTTTTGTCTCCAGGTGAAAATCGTGTCACATGGGGGTCACTGGCAGCCATCTTGGATTTGCGAGGAAAATCATTAGTTTCTATAACTTTTGACGTTTCCAACATGCAAGGAAAAATAAAACATTTTTTTAGGGTATATGTGACATGAGAAATCGATTGAGATGGTTATTTACATGATTAAAAAATGCTCGATACAAGAAAAGTCCCAAATATAATAAATTCTGTATCGGTTACGCTGAAAAGTACCCAAATAGTTCAACTTTTGAACTATACACAACATACAGGGACAAATAAAACATTTCTTCAGACGAAACACAGCATGAGGAATCAATTGAGATTGTCATTTACATAATGAAAGCAAATTTGACACAAGAAATGTCCCAAAACTGAAAAATTAAGTGTTGTTACTCTGGAAATGGCCCAAATATTTCATGCTACATACATGACAAATTGCATACCTCACAAAAGTGACTAACAACTCTGTCTTTAGATCATTGCCCAAATAGGCCTTTTTTGTTTTGTATCAAAAACATTAAATAGAATCTGAAGAGAAAATCAATTTCAAGCATTGTCACCCCTCACTTGGTGAAATAGAATAAGAATGTAAGCACTGTGGTAATTCATATGCAAATACCCTTAAAAAGAGGTGACACATGAGAATAATGTTGATCACAACACTTAAAAGTGACTAATTGACAAAGATAAAACTTGAACTGAAATTTAACACTCTTTGTGCACGTTCAATTTCGTTTCATTTTATATTTAAAACGAGTTTGAGTTGGGATATATTCAAGGAAACAATCACTGTGTCAAAATGTCGAGCCGATTAAAAAAATTTAGATGCCAAAATGGTTTCATTTATTCTCAAGTTAAAAAAGCAGTTCATTCAAATGTATTTGTTTAAAGTTTATTGTCCGAAAACAAAAAGAGAAACATTTCATTTGACAGCCGGAAATCTAGCCTGTGAATAGGGACTGTATATCAATGTGGATTGCTGCTACTTTAATTTAGAAATATTTGCATGTGAATCGCTTTTGTGCTTACATCCTGTATGCATTCAATTCAAGTTCACATTGATTGGAATTAAGTTTCCTTTCGAATTCTGTTAAAAGTTGTCTGATATAAGACGCAATATTCAAGCTATTATCAAAAGACATAATGATATTTTGAAAGGGTTAGTCACATACCGATTAGTGATTGGCTGAACACAGTCACGTGATGGAAGTACATTCGTTATGTTAGCCCATGGGCGAACATTCTTGTAATGTTTTCCATGGGAAAACATTTCCACGTGACAAATGACAGAATTAAGGCCTAGGACCGCAGCGCACTTATAATCTCCCTCAATAGCATTTCAAACCCTTCGGGTGGAACATTGGGTATGTTCCCCTCCGCCGCCAGTCATCATCTACTAGTATATATTTCAACGTTTGTGACATGTGTATATGCTTTTCATGAAGTATGGAATTAACGTATATTGAAAAAATATAAAGTAACACAATATGACTTCACTTTTCTTAAAAAGTATTCTGAATGCTCTCCCTGTGTAACTGTACAAACCACAGAAGCGGTTATGCAATATATCAGGTTTTCATTTCACACTTCTTTAATTTCTATACCGGTAATCAAAGGAGTCATATACAGAGCACCAGAAGATTGGTTGGTCAGCTCTCTTTAAGATGGCAAGGCGATGGGTCACACATTTAATGTGTGGGATAAGGTTGTCACTGCAAGGTGTATATGAGCATGAAGAAATCCACATTGGAGTTTGTAGTCATTTGTTCGCCCTGTCCCATCATCTGCTTTGGATGATGCTGCTGTAAATAGACTTCTCCACCTCTTGTGGTCATACATTAGGCATGTGAATGCTCCAATGTCTTCTGTCACCTCTTATTGGCTCTACAGACAACCCATCTCCAAGGTTTAAGTGGAGGACAAAAAACAGTGGCACATTTCAAAGTCATGTTGTAAGATTTCTGCAGTGTTCATTATAATGTAATATTGAACAATTTACCACATTTCAGTAAAATATTGCAGAGATTATAATGTCATACTACTCTCTCCTGAATGCTGTATGGTACATGGGGTGGCTTTGTAGATTCTTTAGGGGTCCGACTTCGCCCCTACTCTTGAAGGCACTTGTTACATCTTCCCCTGTAAACACATGTCGTCCAAGTATTGTGGTACAGTAGCCCGCTCCCTTTGATTCAGTATGCCAGTTCAACGACATTCACAATCTGGCAATGCTCGACAGTTCATTTATCAAGGAGGATAGTGAGGGTGACGGAGTGAGCATGGTGCAAGAAGATCCAGAAAATGTCTGTGTCTGGTGTCCTTACCACAGCTGCTTTGTACCCAAGCTTAATAGTGGAATACTCGAGGTAGAGCGCTACCCTCACGTGTCCTTCTCCTGGTTAGACGGCAGCTCATGGATAGAGCTTATTGTCTCCTGGGATGAATAATTAGGTGAACAAAAAGAATGTAACAGGAATCACTTAAGCTTCAGAGAATGTGATTTCCGTTACATTCCTTTTGTTTACACAATGATATGTTCCAAGAGACAATGGCGCGATATCCATGAGTGACTGTCTAACCAGTATAAGAAGACGGACACCAGGGTCGTGCTCTACCTCAAGTGCGCTGCTAAACTTAGGTACAAGGTAGCTTTGGTGAGGGATCCAGACACACATTTCCTTGATCCCCTTGGTCCTTGCTTAATCCATTCTACAATGTAGTATCTTTCTTAATAAACGGACTGTCACGTATTTCCAGGTTGTCAATGTCAATTAACTTGCATTTATATAGAATCAACGGGAGCTCATATACTGTATACCAAAATACCTGGACTACCGGGGAAGATGTAACAATTAAAGTGCCTTAATGGGTTGGGAAAAGTTGGACCCCTAAAGAATCAACAAAAGCCACCCCATATACCACATAGCATTCATGTGAGAGTTGTTTGATTTCGTGATTTCAGAAGTATTTTACTGAAATCTAATAAGTTGCTCAGTATTATATCATAATAAACACTACCAAAATATTAGAATATGACTTTACAATATGCCAAGTCGACAGATAACATTGAAGCATTCACATGCCTAAAGTGTATAGCGAGGTCCGGGAGAAGTCTATCATAATGGCGTTCGCAGCATCATGCTGAAACAGATGGTGGGAGAGGGCGAGCAACTGATGACCAAATCCAAGGTGGATTTCTCCTTGCTCCCACCTGGCAGAGGCAACCTTATTTCACACTTTCAATGTGTGAACCATGGGTACCACCTTGCCATCTTCAAGCGATCTGACTAGCCAATCTTCTGGTGCGCTACCGCTTTAATCCTGGACAAAGGTGGCATAAGACAGCCTTCGGTATCATGGATCCGGTGTGGTCAAGTGGCCCTATCCTTCCCACTTCCCTCATTGACTTGCTTCAGAAAGTTACTCCGTAGACGGAGGAGGATGAAGAGGAGGAGCCAGACATTGATTACAATGATCGTTTTGATGATGACTGTAAATTACCAGAAGTGTAAAACCCAAAGCTAACATATTATCGCTTACCGAATCTGTGGTTTGTATAATTGCATAGGATGAGAATTAATTATGTTAGACAAATTAAAGTCATAGAGAGAGTGTGGATTTCTGACTGTCAAGTGATTTTCATATGTTTATTTTCAGACAGGAAGGCTTTAAACAAATACGTTTGAATGAACCATTTTTAACTTAATCTTAAATAAGTTTAATGATAACAATATGACACCTAAATTAGTGAAACCGACAGAGCATTTTGGTACACTGATTTCCTTTATGAAAATACACTTACTCAAACTCTTCAAATACAAAATTATATGAAATAGAAGATGCACTAAAAAAGTGTTCAATTACATTTTAGGTTTGAATTTTGTCGATTAGTCACTTTCACATGTGGCCAAAATTTGTATGTTGACCTCTTTCGATCTGCTTTTTTAGGGGTATCTGCATATCAATTGCCATCGTGCTTACATTTTTCATTTGATTTCAACAAGTGAGGCGTCAAAATGCTTGGAGTTGCATGTTGCATATTTTTTTTATAAACAAAACACCATATTTGAGCTATGATCTAAAGACAAAGTGCCAAGTCACTTTTGTGAAGTAGTTTGTCATGTATGTATACGGATTTTGGGTACTCTACGGTGTAAATGACACCAAATTTTTCGTATTTTGGACTTTTTGTATCAAACTTGCTTTAATCATAAAAATAACCATCTCAATCGATTCCTCATGACACAGTTACCCTGAAGTTACAGAATTTACTGATTTTCCTCTCAAATCAAAAATGGCCGCCAATGACTCCCCCCCCCCCCCCCGACACGATTATTACTTGGAAACAAAAAAAAAATCATCATTTAATAGACACCTTGAAGGGATACAAAAATTTAGGGTGCATGAGGATCCCCCATTCCTAGACTTTAGTGGTTAGTCAATCATATGAGGTATATAATTGTCATGTATGTATATGGACTATTTGGGCAGAGCAAACAACACTGTTTTTTTATTCGCATGTTTGGATTTTTCATGTATCATAATTGTTTTAATTATGTAAATAACAATGTCAATCGATTCCTCATGCCAAATTTACCCTGGAGAAATTATTTATTTGTCCTTGTATGTTGGAAACTTATAGAAAGTTATAGAAATTAATGATTTTCCTCGCAAATCCAAGATGGCTGCCAATGACCCCCCATGTGACACGATTTTCACTTGGAGACAAAAAGAATCAAATAGACACCCTAAGGGATACAAAAAGGAGGGTGCATGGGACCCCCACCCCCCATTCCTACCAGACTGTTAAGAAAAAGAGGTTAGTTCACTCTTAGGAGATATGAGATTGTATTCACTTGGGAATATTTCTAGGGTAAACGACACTGGTTTTCCTCACATGTTTGGACTTTTCTTGTATGTAACTTGCTTTAATCATGTAAATAACTCTCTCAAACGATTCCTCATGCCATATTAACTCTAAATTACTGTTTTATTTGTCCCTGTATGTTGTGTAATTCAAAAGATAAACTATTTTGGTATTTTTCGGTGAAAATGACACCGAAATTTGCATATTTTTAGGATTTTCTTGTTTCAGACTTGCTTTAATCACGTAAATAACCATTGCAATCGATTCCTCGTGTCACGTTTACCCTGAAGAAATGCTTTATTTATAATTTTATGCTGTGTAGTTCAAAAGTTATGGAAGATAATGATTTTCCCTGAAAATCCAAGATGGCTGCCAAGATGGCCGCCAATGACCCCCATGGGACACGATTTTTTCTTGGGAACAAGAAAAATCATTAACTAGACACCCTAAGGGTTACAAAAAAGTAAGTTAAAAAAATGTGTTCGGGGGGTGCATGGGGACCCCCCATTCCTACCAGACTATTATCATCACCACGAATACGCGAAGAAACATGTCCGAGAACATGAGATTCTTTGTAAAGTTGAGAGGGTAATTTAAAGCCGAGTCCATCGGGGCTTAATAAAAAAGCGGTTGATGCTCCGTGAGACGGAATTTTCATCCATTTCTTAATTTGAGAAATTGCAGTCTTGTCCAGACCGTCCTGCTGAGTGTATAAGGTCATGGACAGACAGTAACTGCAGGGCTCGACACTAACGGTGGCCCGGTGGCCCGGGGCCACCAAAAACGCGCGTCGGGCCACCAAAATTTCAGAAATGAAGACTTTGGTGGCCCAATCGGGCCACCAAAAAGTTGGATGATTGCCTTTACTTTTGTAGATGGACAGCGGTAATAATCGGCTCCGTAAGATGCTAAAATAAATGTCAGATATTTGCTTTTTATTTTGGAAATGAATAACGGTAATATTCGACTCCGTATGATACTAAAAGAAGTGTCGGATGTTTGATTTTGCGTTCGGAAATGAATAAGGATAACATTCGGCTCCAGAAGATGATGAAATAAATGTGGAATGTTATCTTTGACGTTCGGAAATGATAACATTCAACTCCGTACGACGAGAAAATAAATGCCGGATGTTTGCTTTTTATAATATTTTGGAAATGAATAACGGTAATATTCGGCTCCGTATGATACTAAGAGAAGTGTCGGATGTTTGGTTTTGCGTTCGGAAATGAATAAGGATAACATTCGGCTCCAGAAGATGCTGAAATAAATGTGGAATGTTAGCTTTGACGTTCGGAAATGAATACTAATAATATTCAACTCCGTACGATGAGAAAATAAATGCCGGATGTTTGCTTTTACGTTGGAAAGTAAATAACAACAACATTCAGCTCCAGAAGATGCTAAAGTAAGTGTCGAATGATCCCTTTGACGTTCGGAAATGAATAAACATGATATTCATCTCCATATAGATACCGGATGTTCACGTTCAGGTGAATGATAAGAATAATGTCTCATGTTTGCTTTTATGTTCGAATGTATATAGCAACAACATTCAGCTCCGGAAGATGCTAAAATAGATGTCGGATATTAATTTTGCTCTGACGTTCGGAAATGAACAACAATAATATTCAACTCCATATAGATAGTAAAATAAATATCGGATGTTCACGTTCAGGTTTGAAGTAAATAGCAATAACAGATCAGCTGCGGAAGATGCTAAAATAAATGTAGAATGATCTCTTGCCCTTTGACGTTCGGAAATGAATAACAATGATATTCAACCCCGAATGATGATTAAATAAATATCGGATGTTTGCTTTTACTTTCGAAAGTAAATAGCAATAACATTCGGCTAAGGAAGATGCTAAAATAAATTTCAGATGATTGCTTTTACGTTCGGAAGTGAATAGCAGTAATATTCTGCTCCATACAATGCTAAAATGAATGTCGGATATTTGCTATTACATTTCGAAATGAATAACAGTAACTTTCAGCTGCGTTTGATGGTAAAATATTTAATGTGTGATGTCTGCCTTGACGTTCAAAAATGAAAAACAGTAAAATTCGGCTCCGTACAATGCTAAATTGTCAGATAATTCATTTCACTTTCGGAAGTGGACAGCAGTAACATTCGGCTCCGTACGATAATAAAACAAATGTTGAATGTTTGCTTTTTTCAATTTTAAAATGAATAACGGTAATATTCTGCTCCGTACGATGCCAAAATGAATAACAGATTATTGCTTTTACATTTGGAAATTATTAACGGTATCAATCGGCTCAGTTAGATGCTAAAATAAATTGGGGATGTTTGCTTTCACGTTCAGAAATGAATAAGGATAACATTCAGCTCCGTAAGATGCTAAAATGAATGTCAGTTCCTTGCTTTTACATTTGAAAAAAAAAATTAATAGTAACATTCGGCTCCGTACGGTGTTAAAATACTAGTAAATGTTGGATAATTGCTTTTACAATCAGAAATGAATAACGGTAACTTCCAGCTCTTTATAATGCCAAAACAGATGTCGGATGTTCACAAATGTCTGCAAATGCTCCCACTCTATCGTTTCAAACGTAAGTTTTGACCACCTAAATAGGCATCAACTTTTATTATAATCTATAAGCCTATTTGCTAAATCTTAGAACTCAGAATAACGGTATGATTGAATTATGGGTACATGTATCACTTCAGTAATACTTAAAATTTCATTTTCTATGTTCAGTAGGACCGATTTAGTATTTCTTACGTTTTTCTTGATTTTTTTTCGGCCACCAGAGTTTACTTTCGGGCCACCAAAAAATAAAAATGAATGATTCTGGTGGCCCGATCGGGCCACCAAAAATAAAAGTTAGTGTCGAGCCCTGCAGTAAGTATCGAAGAGATGGTAAGCTGTATCTGGTGAATACCGCCAATTTGTATTCATCACGAACAGAACAACTATTGATATTTGTAATGATACTACGTAATTTCTCCAATATGAAAATTTAAGCATCCGCAGATTGCATATTAAACGTTATAAGAGAACCGAGGTATTTTTCCGGCTTATTTCGAACTGTTTCAATAGTATGTTGGTCAATTGAAAAAGTGACATCAGTAGGGTTACCGCCACAGATCGAAATAATGCGACATTTGGATGGCTTGATGGAGAGTTTCATAGACTTAACCAAACCAGATATTTCGTTCATGAGACGCTAATGGGTTCTTTTATTACCCGTTATAAGATTGAAGTCGTCAGCGAATGGTATACGCAGATGAATCGTGTTCCGTTCAAATCGTATCCGAATTTCGCTTCATTCGCTTGCAAGTGTTTCAGTATCGGGTTGAACGTGAGTAAGAAGATAATAGGGGAGAGTGGGTCTCCTTGGAATACACCTCTGTTGAAGGGGAAACTATCAGAAGTCCAATGTGGAGTTTTGACTACTCCATTGAGTCGCGAGTATAAAATCTTATCATACCGCCTGAAGTGATCCGGAAACCCGTACATCTCTAACACACGATGAATGAGGTTATGCTCAACTGATCCAAATGCATCTTGGAGGTCGAAAAAAGTTACGTGTATCGTTTTTTTCTTTGCCTTGGCATCCATTAATAACTCACGGATAACCTGTGTGTTTTCTGTACATCCGTTGATACCGTGAAGAAATGCCTTCTGCACAGATGGATCAATTAAATAATTTGCAAGGGAAAATTCTACTGCTCTTTCCGCCAGTACCTGATGAAATAGTTTTCCAATACAAGATGTCAGGGCTATCATTCTAAATGATTTTGGATCCTCTGTACCACCCGATTTGTGAATCAGCGTCACTCTGCATTTTGACCATTCTTCCGGAGGGTCGGGGTTGTGAAGGAGCTTTGTAAAGAGCGTGGCGAGAAAATGATGCGTGCTGGGCATTTTCTTAAGGAGACCGTATAGAATGCCGTCCTCTCCAGGTGCTGAATTAGATTTCTTTTTATTCAGGATAGCTTTAATTTTTCAATAATATTTGAAGAAATTTGAAAGCTTTAGGTGACTTTGATATAAACTCTCCTTGGTATTTGACATAGAGTTTGCCGCTCACATTTTTCACTGCCCAAAATAAATAACATAATTATCTTTTTTTATCATGGCCGTTTCCTATCTTTTATTTTATGCTAATGTTCAGTTAGCTTATACATAGACCTATTGCTGAAATATACTCCCATACTTAGTATGTAAAACTTGAATTCTTCACTTTACAAGTGACTTTCTAAATCAACATTTTGTGACCACTTTGTTTTAGGATAACCGTAAGAAGAGCAGAGAAAAAAATCTGGGACAGCCATCAGTGTCCAATCCAGACCTTTTATTCAGAATCTGACTTTTCTTTTTCTAAAACTTCTCTTTTGATGTCCAAATTAATTTTTTTTTGACAATCTTATACACACTGAACAATTTCATCTTCATTTAATAGACAAATTTAAAAAAAGGTTTATGTTTCCAGTTTTTTATCCTTCAATACAAACAGATGGACAATGGGATTTTTTTTTTACCCTCATCCTGAAGAACTGATTAAATATGATAAATTGAAATCCACTACTCATTCAGATTTGTGCAAGTCAAAGATGATTTAGAACTCACAATCTTTTAAACAGTAAATATATATATATATGTCATACCCGAGTTGCATTGCTTCCGATCACGTGCCCTGGTATATCAAGAGGCCACATACGCATGCACGGATCCCGCCTTTTTTTTTTTCGTAGGCAGGCGAGGATTATCTTCTGAATATTTATTACTCTGATGGGGGGGGGGGGGGGGTGAAATCTCGAATATGTAGCAGAGTGAATGGGGATTATCAGTATATAGTGCAACTAGACATGTAGATGTTCAATACATTGTGAACGTGAATAATTTTGCTATTTGATATTTTCTTTGGCTCTTGTATCATAAATCAATGAAGGCGTAAAACATATGTATTTTTGTGTTCATGGCATACAGTCTATAATAATTATGTGCATTTTAGTGTTCAGCAAAATAAAGGTACATCAAGCAGAGATCGCAGGTTGTGAGTTTGGAAGTTGATAATGTAGTATAGCAGGATCATGGAATGAGATGCTTTCCACCTCCATGGGGGGAAAGCGTGGATACAAATATACAGATGATCTTTATTTATTTTTTTAATAGGATGTGCTATTGTGAACCATTGTCCACAAGGTGTGACTCTAAGTATCAGTAACATGCATACAAATGCTGAGCACTATACATGACAACCTCATGGCCTAAGCAATATAAAAGTTCACAGCATGCAGTTTGTTGAGAGGGATGCTAGTAATAAAAAGAAAATATAATGGGACCTAACAAATAATGTGCTATACAATCTGGAAACAATCAAGGAATCCGGGGCATTTATCAAGACACTGTGAAAAGCCTACCAACTTAAGTAACACAGAACTTCAACTATAAGTATCGGGTACAATCACTAATTATTAAGGGTTCGAAGCACACAGCTCATTGAGAGGAATAACAATCATAAAAAGAAAAAAAAAATAATGGGGCTCGATAAACAATATCCTATACATTATGGAAGAAAACATTAGGTAGCCACTGTGAAAAGACTGCACAACTACTACGACAGAACTGCAACTATAATTGGGTACGGACGATCACTCTACTATAGGCAATATTGTTGAATGCATATTGTATAGGCCTATCTCTCTCACTGGTACTTAATCACAATAATTTCATTTCATTTCATTTCATTCTATTTATTCCCATCATTCAAGGATAAAAACACATAACTTACAAATCAAAACAACGTGGACACAAAGTATTGATACATAAAATGCACAATACAAATCAGCACAAAAGTCACAATACATGTAAAGATGAAAAATGAAATGTACATAAGAAAGCTTTCATATGGCTTGTAAGACAGATCTGAAACGAAAAAAAAAATGTCATAGTCAAAATACATATATATAACATAAAATTTAAAAACAATGCTTTCACACAGAACATCAGTATGAACTCAGAAGATACTTTTCAAACTGTTTTTTTTATAATAAATATTATTGAATTGTAGAATAAAAATATAATTCACATTCAAATCATACAACAATACAGGTCCAGTATATCGTAGTGAATGTTTAGACTTATCGTTTTAGTGCAGGGTAGGGCCTACTCGGAATGCGCCAATGCCACATGACTAATGTGCTCAAGGCGAACTGGGAAAAAATGAGTGATGAAGTGCCAAAATCATTACGTGCACATTGGAAGTGAGTCCAGTTGTTAATCCTCAATTGTACTATGACGTGTTGTAAGATTTGTAAGATGTTATTAAATTCTGCGGACGCCCGATTGGGAGTATGACAGTCTCAACAAAAACATATTTACAATGATGAATAAGTGTATATTCATGAGCATATTTTCAATGATGAATATCTCCTAAAAAATGAAGATATATACAATAATGAACACAAATGTTTGCATTGCGAATTCATTAATTAATATATCCCTGGAGCTAGTGTTTAGCAAAATTACATTGATAAACGCACTGGTTGTTTAACCACGCTGCCGCTCGCCAGTAGTTACATTCACTGTGATAACTGTTGTATTGTTATCATTTAAAAAAAGAAAACTCTCATCAATTAACGATTTAGAGAATACAACATCTATATTGTAGTTAATTTTACTTTTGTTTATGGCACCTGTTATCGCCACGCAAAACAATCTACCCATATGGTAAGCCCCGGCACAAGGTTAGATGAAAGCGCTCGATGGAGACGGACGTGCCGCCATAGCTCTCTTGATTCTGCAGCCACCGCCCTTTTCCCTCACCACCACTTCATGGATTATTTTCTGACTCTTCCTGCATAACTTTTCACCTTAAGCCGAAAAGTAACTTTGGTTTCAACCTGTTTCGACGAAGCTTTGAACATAAGCTTTGAAATTCACCAAAACTGGAATTTATTTGCAACTTCTGAACGCGCATTATCAGTGCAGATGGCGACCCGCCTTACCCGAGCTACCAGTAAAGACCGGACTGTTCCCACCCACGCCCCGCAACCCAGCCGTGCCGACGGCGGTCAGTCTCACTCAAGGAGCGATGACGGCGATGACGGCGATGACCTGACCTTGGCGGACATACAACAAAGTATAACTCGTTCTTCCTCTACAGTTTACGCAAAACTTGACGTTCTTTCGCGAGAGGTTGCTTCAATCAACACCAAACTGTCAGAGCTAGAAGACTCCGTAAGCATGAACTCTGACAAGATAATAGAGATTGAGAACAAGAAACTTCCAGAAATGGAAAGCAAGATGGCTGCCGAAATTACCAAGCTCCATAACAAGCTCACGGCAATGGAGATTTACTGCCGTCGCGCAAACCTGCTCTTTTACGGAGTAAAGGAAACGCCAAACGAAAATGTTGAGCGCACACTTCGCGACACGTTTTGCTACCTCGGGATAAACGCAGATGATGCCGCCAATATTGCCCTCGTGAACGTTCACCGGCTCCCCCGACGCGACAACGCCAACGCTGCTTCCGGCCAGGCCAACGGAGCCCCATCTGGAGACCCTGTTCCACGAGCCATAATTGCAAAGTTCGTCTACATTCGCGACAGGGATCGTGTTCTTGAATCGTTTGACCAGCGCCAGCGCCAAAACAGCCAGCCGCGAGCCAACACCGGTCCCGGTCAGGAATCTCGACGGATCACGGTCCGCACGGATCTGCCCCCTGCCCTCAAAGCCAGGAGAAGCTTTCGCGCGAAAACGGCCTACGACCTCAGAAAGCAAAAAAAAAAAAAAAAAAACGCTTCTACCAAGATATACCTAGCTGGCACAGAAGTACTCCTTAAATGGAAAGAAAAAGGCTCTGCGACTTGGAATCTGTACCGTGACTGAAACTGATAGCCGCGAGTCTCATGCGATCTTCAGCTCCTATGTGCGCCTTTAAGTTAAAATACCTCTTGCGACTTGATTGGTAAGCTTTAGTACCCATCAAAGCTCTTATCAGTTACATTAGTGTTTCTTTCTTCCAAAGTACCCGTTATTACCCATTATTATTGTTATCGCCTCTGAGTTACAATTCCGAATCCTTTTGCCAACTACGTAAATTTATTCTCACTGATATAGCACCACTCGCAAATTTCAAATAGCTACCACGAGTTGTGTTCGTTCCTTTTCCTTCTTTTTTGTGTCATGTTATTCAAACATTATGTCATGTTATTCAAACAAAGCACTCAACAATTATACAAAGTGTATGAGGCCGATGCAGCGGCTCACACAGTCAATTATTCATTTTGGTTGAATTGATTTTAAATATAAACAGTGCGCTCATTATACGTTTATGGGATTGAATGGCAATGATTGAACTCGGAAGTTTACTGCCCAACAGATTTGGTATATATATTGATCGGAAGTAAGCGTCTTCCTCTACATTTTCTTTCTTTCTTCTACATCTGCTCTAATATTCGGCAAATGGAAAATTGTTTTTCTCGTAATCTTAGACTACCATATCCAGCACGAGATGGCTTGCACTATGCTACGACTGGAACTTAACCTCTGACTTCATAACACGTTTAAATTATGTGATTGAAAAGTAATGATCTAATTTACTGTTCAACAGATTTGGTCTGTTTACTGGTAGGAAGAATGTTTCTTAATTCCTCTATTTTTTCCCATTATGTCCCAATACTCGGCTATTGGAGAAAAAACATGTAAAATGTGATATGCTTTTTATCGCAATCTGTGATTATAGTATATCCGACATGAAATAGTCTGTACTGTGTTATGACTGAAACTATTATAACCTTTTGTCTTTTTTCTTCACAATTCCATGAAAATGATAACAAAATTATAATTTACACGTAATGCGAAAAGAAGTAAATCGCAATAATGTCTGTACTTTGATTGCAAAGGGATTTTTCAAGGGTGAGGGAGGGAGGGTGGCTGCGGGTAACATCTGGAGAAAACGGTCTAAAGAAGACATGTATGTAAGTAATTTTTTATTGATTATGTATCTTTCTGTGTGCTTTAAGTACGCACACAACACAGCGATTGATTTTCATTTCAACTTAGATTTTGTTATGTGCTCAGCAGTGTTTGCATTTTGCCTTGACATACATTCCATGTACGCAACATCAAAATCTGTCTTACCTGGATATATTAATTTGATTTTTCACAATCGTGCCAAGTGCATACTTATGAACGTACGTATAACCACTCGTATGTTTAGATTTGAACTGAGAACTGTATTACCATATCCACTATGTAAAGAACCAGTACTCGGTATACCTTTTTACATTGTTCTATGCACGCTCACTGTGCTTTCTCTCCTGGCGAAATTCACAAAAATTTACATAACAGTGTTAATGAACTTCCTATTGTGTGTGCAAAAATGTGTTATGCCGGTGCTCTCGACCGCTATCAATTTGTCATCAGCTTTGAGCAATCTGTCATCCTTGTGTATCCAAAAATGCATTATTCCGGTGTTTTTGACCTCGCAAATCAATTCACTACCTGTTCTCAGCTATTTGTTATTGTACATGCAAAGACGTGTTACCACGGTACTTCCGACTCCTCTCAGTGATTTGTTATCAATGTTTATGCAAAAATGTGTCATCCCGGTGCTTCTGACTCCTCTACGTAATTTGCCTCCTACCCTCTGCAAACTGTTATCATTGTGTAGGCATAAATGTGTTGCTATGGTGTTTTTGTTCACCCCCAATTATTTGTTGTCTGTTTGCTCTGGCATTCGCTTCTCTGAACTCGTCAGTGCAATTCTGGCCTCATATAGCCTAGCAACAACCTCATTCCCTACTTACTATACTGGTGCAGTTACCTTTGAATTTTTGGCATGCATTGTTTTATGTATGGCCATTGGACATTCTTTTCCCATATATTATCAGGGTGAATGTTCTCCCACTTGTCTCCCTATAAAACCAAGCAGCAGATGTGTTTTTAAGAAGTTATTTCCTGTTTACAGCCTGTCTTCATCTCACCATTCTAATTATAAAAAAGTACCACGACAACCATGGGTTACAAAATCTCTTCTCAGGTCCATTAACCGCAAGAATAAATTTTTTCATAAGTATCGTAAAGATCCATCCCCTTTAAACAAATTAAGATATGTTCGTTATCGGAATATATTGACATCCATAATACGTATAGCCAAGCGAAATTATTTTTCCCGACAGTTTGTTAAATATAAATCTGATGTGAAGAGTACGTGGAAGGTGATTAATGAGGCGCTCAAACATAAAAACAATACTGATCCTCCTAAATATATTTCAGTGGACGGCCGCCAGATTAACGACCCGGTCAATATGGCGGAATCTTTCAATGATTATTTTGCAACTCTTGGTCCACATCTTGCCAGTAAAATCCCGAAATCATCAACTGAATTTTATAGATACTTAGGTAATAGGAATTCTCAATCAATATTTTTTGAACCTATTGCTGAAGAAGAAATTATAGATATTATTAAGAATTTGAACGATAAAAAAAGTTCAGGATATGATGGAATTACAAATTTTCTTTTAAAAAATGTTTTAAACGAAATCATTACTCCTCTTACATACATTTTCAATCAATCCTTATTTAATGGCAAAGTCCCCAATAAGATGAAGGTCGCAAAAGTTGTCCCTATCTTTAAGAAGGGACAGAAAGATTTGGTGAATAATTACCGACCAATTTCTAAAATCTCTAAAATTCTCGAAAGGGTGGTTTACACATGATTATTAAAATTTCTCACAAATCATAACATTCTGTCGGATTCTCAGTTTGGTTTTAGAGAACATTACAACACAACCCATGCTTTACTTACTTTTATAGACAAGGTAGCTCATGCTATAGATAGTTTTGAACATACAATTGGAGTTTTTCTTGATTTTTCTAAAGCTTTCGACACGATAGATCATGAAATCTTGTTTTATAAATTGTGTCACTATGGAATCCGCGGTACCCCCTTAGAATGGTTTAAGAGTTATTTAACAGAAAGAAAGCAATTTGTTAATATCAATAGCCATGATTCGCAATTAAAGCCTATTTCATGTGGAGTCCCGCAGGGCTCCCTCTTGGGCCCACTTTTATTTATAGTATACATAAACGATCTTCCAAAATCATCGCAAATTTTGTCATTCATTTGTTTCGCCGATGACACAAGCTTGTTTTTTTCACATAGAGACCCTAATGCATTAATAAATATGATGAATACTGAGCTCAGGTCCGTGCAATCCTGGATTTATGCGAACAAATTGTCCTTAAACATAGAAAAAACTCATTATATGGTATTTAGTAATTCTTTGAATGTTGTTCCATATGATATCAAAATAAATGATTTATGTTTAAAGCAGGTTAATAACACAAAGTTTTTAGGGCTTTGAATTGACCAAGAATTATCCTGGAAAACTCATGTTAATTTTGTAAATAAAATTTTGTCTAGAAATATTGGGATTTTGAATAAGCTAAAACATTTCTTTCCTGTTCCTATTTTGCAGAGTATATATTCTTGTTTAATATCTCCACACTTCAATTATGGAATTTTGGCGTGGGGAAATGCAATTCACTCATTACTAGATTCCCTTCTCCGTATTCAAAAGCGTGCAATAAGAATCATAAACCACGCCGGATATTTTGCCCATACCAATTGTTTTTTCCATCAAAACAGAATTCTGAAAATTTCAGACTTATTTTATTATAATCTCGGAATTTTCATGTATAAACTAACAACTAATGAATTACCATCTGTTTTTATCCACATGTTCAAAAGGAATCGTTCTATCCACTGTTATCCCACTCGCCAGAGTGACGCCTATCACCTTCCCCGTACTCGCACTATTTTTGCAAAGAAGACAATTATATTTACTGGACCCAGATATTGGAATGATCTCCCTCTAGATATCACTTCTTCCTTATCTTTATTCACCTTCAAACGCAAATTAAAACAGTTATTACTTAGTGGATACACACCACCAAGCCTTTAGCAACCTTTTTATGCTCCCCAGTCTTTTGTCCTTGTCCGCAGCACCAAGTTACTTAAGTGATTTCATGGTACCGATACATCTTTTAATAATACAGCATTTTTGTTATTCAAACACTGCGAGATTTGTATGCAGTCTGGTTTGTGCGATATCTATGTGGTTCATTAGTTTATTACTCATCTATTTTTTTGTACTGGTGTAATTTTAGTTGGTCAAGACAAACATATCCGTTCTCCGTGTAAAATTATATGCCTATGAACTCGGGAACCTACAGTTTTACGAGCTTTAAAGCTTTTATGTAGGCCCCATCATATTTCTTATACTTACTAGTGACATTTTCATACGATGTGACCATGTACATTTGTGTCAAGTACATTTTCTTTTTCTTTTTCTTCTACAATCAAAAGACATGATTGTATATATTTTGTACTCTTGTTTTGTTGTCAATAATTTTGTAATGTCATCATTGAGAAAATGGAAATATGAAATAAATTTGAACTGACCTGAACTAAAGACGCGTGATCAAATGACTATAATTGGATTGACTATAGACGGATAGAACAAAATCTGTCCAAAAATATTTAAGACATGACATATTTTCAAGCCGGCTGTTCATCTATTATTCTTAAAGTGTCTCCCTTAACCCCCCCCCCCCAAAAAAAAATGTCTAGCAAATTATGTTGTTTTTATAATTTTTGCAGCAGTGATAAAAGTGATATCAATGGAAATAGTCTTGTTTTGCCCAGAGTCACCTCTGAGAGTGGGAAAAGGGCTTTTTCTTTCTCTGGAGCTATGCTTTGGAATGCACTTCCTGCAATTATACGCAGTTCTCCTTCAAAAGCTACCTTTTGCTGTAATTATTTGAAACATTTCGCCTCATAACCTGGGTTATTTGTTATCTGATATATGTAGATCTTGTTAGATCCATTTTCTGTAATCTCTGTTGTATATTTCTGTAGTGTTATTTGTCTGTTTCGTTTGACTTTTATGAATGAGTTTGTGACACAGGGCCTCTAGGGAGAACAGTGCATTGACTACTGAAAGGGCCACCCTGTATAAATATGACTAAATAAATAAATAAATAAATAAATAAATAAATAAATAAATAAATAAATAAATAAATAAATAAATAAATAGTAATGATGAGATTAATGATAATATCACGAATATTGCTTTCCTTATCAATTCATCATCATCATAGTCATTATCATCATTACCACCAGCGTCGTCATTACTATCATCAGAATTTTCACCTAACTCAAATTCAGAAGAGATAAAAAGGGTCTTATATCCTTTTTGCAAACTTTACAAGATTTGATTGAAGAATAATGTCTTCTTACATCATGTATGATGTTATACTTCAGAGTTTAAAAAAAAGAAACTAAAAGGTAACCCATATATGTCACTCGAAAGTATACGCTCCCCTCTTGTACCGAGAAAAACGTTTGGATGTTTTAACCCCCCTCCCCCGAAAAAAAAAGAAGAAATCACTCGAAATCTATTGTATTGCCGGTAGTATTTATCCCCCTCCCTATCATAAAAAAGCTTCCACCTCTGTTATTCTCATGAAAGGTCTGAATTACGTACCTCAGCAAAATACAGTTTATATGAAAGGAATCATAATTTTCAGGATTGCAAAAGGGCACACGAACTTTAAAAGATTTGCACGGTCGACATAATACGAGAGTTGAGCGTGCTGAGATACAGTTTTCACTATTTTGTTACTCACACTACATGACAAAAAAAAAAAAAAAAGTCTGGTCTGTACCAAAACATTGTGTAGGTCGCCCCCTCCCCCCCCCCCCCCCCGGCCCCCTTCAACCTATGCGCACCAATTGACATTTATTGAAAACAAAACAAAACAAAAAACTCAAAGATTTATGGAGTCTTTGTATTTCTTACGGGAGGTGCATATTCCACAGCCTATGGAAATACTTATATTTAGGACTGGTTTTACAACCAGATAGCGCTGAATTGATACGGCACCATACAATGTGTTTTTGTCACGGTAAAAAAAAAAATAGTATTAAATAGATTCACTTTCGGCATGCTAAGGTTGTTCCGTTCTTTGTTAGAATCAAGCCCTCTATCGTCCGTACTTTGACAGTTTATGGTGACCCTAACTATACACAGCCCAGTCGCTGTACATGGTACGTAACAACAGCGTCTGGTCGGGCTATGGTGACCCCAGAAAAGCTCATACAAGTTGACTGGAAACTGGCTGTTGCTTATTTATTCTTCGAGGAAAAGGTCTGCTGTTGACTGGGATCACAATTCTTCAAGACTTTTCCTTTTACGAAGGTAAGAAATTTTTGATTTTCAACCATGTAAGTATATTATTTACCCTATATCTGTACTATTATTTTTATAGTATAGCACTTTTGGTCAAATCTTCACAAATTTGTGAGCTTCTCTTGACCTGGAAGATGGTAAGCAAATAGTCGGGGCATACCCGTGTGTATACCCGCGTAGCGTGTATGCCATAAAGCTTGAGGGTAGATTATGTTGTTGCTCACTGATATAGTATTTTAGGACGATGGACTCTCAATGATACTTGAAGTTGAGGTACATAGACATGGTATCGGTCCGCTGCAGCGCGCCGTGGCAACAGCAGCAGCGCCAGCAGTTTACTGTCTTGGTAAGTAGGCCTATGATTATTTTGAGATAACCTTCAAGGGGGAGGAGCGAACCATTTACCCTTGACCATCACAGCCCCCACCCGCCTTCAAAAAAGAAAAGAAAAGAAATGTTCCCCCCCCCTGTCTGCTTTATTGTCTAGTCCTTCGAAGGGACCATTAAACATTTCATGACGTTGTTGCTTACTTGCTTATAAGTTGTATTTGCTCGCTGCTGTGTTAGAGACCACGCAACAGAATTCCAAACTTTTACATAGGACTCAATAGAAGATCAATTTGCACACCATAAACTACTCCGCACTCATAAGTGATTGAAGCCATTATAGTGTTTGAACGGTACAGCCGCGTTAACATTGCTTGCACTCAAGGGAAGCGCGGGATAAATACCAGTCGCCATTTTTAGACAGTGGTGGGAATTCCCATTTTGTCAAAGGCAATATTCACAGCAGACAGTGTCTCTATCTAAAAGGCACGCTCTATGATAATAAACATGATGATGATAATGTCAGCTAATTGGCACTAATTGCGACGACACAGACAGCTGTTTGATACTTGCACTTGAACAAAATCTTGCACGGTACAAAGTCCATGTATCGGTGGCACAGTTGCAGAAGAATAATGAGCATCGACGAACATTATGAACCCCTAAGCGGTATATATTGACAGTGATCTATTTCTGCTCCTGCTCTCTGACACGCATGCGGTAAAGCTACAGCTGAAATGCTGCCAATAACGCATACTTATGAGAAAGCATCTTCAAAAGGCGTTCAGTCAAATGATCTGATATATTATGAAAATGACAATAATGCAGAATTCTTCAGCAAAAGGGGCTTTGTCATCAAAGTTCTTGATAAATATACTCTCTATGTACGCAAATGGCAGACTATCCCGAAAACATTTTTTTTTTCTCCTCGCAAATGGCAGTACAAATATTTTTGACATTGTCTGTTGCCCTCGAACTTTGAATAGATAGATGGTTTTGATTGTACAGGAGATCAAAAGTCAGTGTTTATTGTCTGTGACAATCTGCTGACAATATTAAATTCCTTCAAACTGAACTAGCGTGGTCCATGCTTAAGCTACGGTGCCAGGGATCTCTAAACAGTGTTTTGCAATCACGATCGGGGAAATTAAATACTAGTAGTAGTTTCGAGAATAACTAGATACGTGTAACTTTTTTCCCAAATTCGATGCAGGCTTATTTCCTCAACATAATCATGATGATAAACCGAAGTATCATGGCTAACGTGGCCTCATATTCATGGCATTGCTCGGAAACATTGCTTTAACATGCAAGTAGAAATTAGTATTTTGATCCTAGAAGATTAATTTAAAGATACATTTGATGTGAGTGAATATGCCTGTACTTAATAATAGAGACTCAGTATGCTCGTAATTATATTACGTATGGATGTATATGAACATAATCTTCAAGCGATATTAATTGTTCAGATTAGAGAAAACAAATTACGATAGTTTGATTAAACTATAATATGATTTGTTGCCAGTAAAAAGAATTTTTTTAAACTGGGGAAATCTATTGATGATGGTTGTCAAAAATTGTGTATTAGGGAGGATCTAAATCACGTATTTATTGAATGAAAACTGAATGAATCTCTGTGAAATATTAGAGAGAAATATTACCAGAAATATACTCTACATTCCAATTAAAGCTCTCTTTCAGTATTCAAAATTATTTTGCTCGAGATAGATTGTGGAAACAAAATGCCTTTTGTTGCAAAGGTTTCTAGACCATTTAAAGATTCATTGTAATTTGTACCAAAACAAATTTTCAAAGAGAAGTGTCGAAAAAGTGAAATCCGTTCAACTATTCGTCAGACGAGAGAGAGAGAGAGCATCCTTTTACCAAGACAGTTAGTGTTTGTCCTTTGGAAAAAGGAGACCCCCCAAAAATAGTTATTTGTATGAATTTTCGTGTCAAATAATTTCAAAGTCTTTGTATTACACTATTTATTCATTTCAAATTATTTGCTTGTGTACTATAATGGTTTCGTCATGATGTAATTTGAGTCGCGTCGTAAAGTTATTTGGTACCTACTGGTACCTTTGAATGTAAATCATCAAATGAGAAAAAAATATAAATGCTTGCTTCTTGCAGTCCTGAATGGAGATGATTTGCTTTATCTACAAAAATAATTATACATGTATAATTTTTCAAACACAGAAATAATTCCTCGCTGTCAGGATGGGGGAAATCAGTGATGCAACTCTGATAGAATTATCAGAGAGGATTCCTTTAGATATCACTCGACTCGGTGTCCAACTCGGTTTTTCCTTGACTGACATGAAACGCTACAAAGCGTCAAATTACTCTGGTGGAGATGTGACGTCACAGGGAACGCTACAGATGTTTCTTGACTGGAGAAATGACGTAAAATCTGCCTCCCAAAGACGGAAATTGAAAACAGCGATGGAAAAAGCTGAACTAGGCGGAATTGCAGAGGAATTCTTTGGGTCAAGTACAGTAGTAGAAGATTTTGCGCAGAGTTTAAGGATTTAGATTTAACTTATTTATGACCGCCAAAGAGATACAATGAAGTGCTTATAAATATCAAATAAGGGATAAGGGTAATCATCGGTGGCTTCAGTCAATAAGGACTTGTCCATGAGAGTCTTACATTTACGGTCTTGATATCATGATTAGATTTCATTTGTTTTAAAGTATTTATGTACAGGATTAAGTTCAGGATTGGGATTAGGATTAGGGTCCGGATAAGGGTCTGGGGTAATTGTCATAGGATCCATGGGGACTCATTTTATGTGCAAGTCCTAACCCTTAACCGAACCCTAACCCTAACCCTAATATTTACTCCAACCCTATATCAGTAACCGATCTTTAAAGGGGGGGGGGGGGGTAATTGTCCTGATACGGTCTCTAAGTACAGATATTTTCACTCATTCAGAATGTGTAGAACACACTTATTATAATATATGTAAATGAAAATAGAAGTGAAGTATCATTCTACCTGGAAATGGTACCCGTGGCGCTGTGAATGTGGTGAAAGTCAGAAGATGAGCAGAATAATTTTTAATAATACATTTCAGTAGTATTATACATTTTTTAACACAATTATTGTTAAGTACATGGAGAGATATTCAGGTTATTTTTGATAATCTGCAGCAAAATTATGAAGGCTTTTCCAGCTATCACATGGGCTTGTTTTGTTTTTCAATCCTGATATTTTTCCCCCTCACGACAAATGTTTCTTTCTGGTTTCTTTGCCTCATTTACAGGTAGCAGACCTACCGCTGGCAACGAAATGGCATCCAGTGGAAGTGACGGTAAAAGGGCAATACCACTTTATCCTGTAACCACTTTATTTGAAAAAAAACCCACGAAACTGAAATACATGAGTTAAACCTGTAAGTTTTCAGCCTAAAGGTTTGATATACTTTTTTCTTTTGGATTGGTTGAGACTGCGAAGTTTTCACACTGTATAAGGTGGAATTCTTAGCGAAATCATTACATCTAAAGCTGAATACAAGCTAATACATTTAGATAAACTATTTCATTTCTGATACCCCCCCCCCAAAAAAAAAATGTATATATATATATATATATATATATATAACGATTTTCTCTGATAAAAGAAATGTAATTTGTTATGAAATAAACTGGGGCTTATAAAAGTTCAGAGGATTGTCTCGTGTTGTCTGGGTGTTTCGTATGAGCAAACAATCATTGATTAGCAATATGGTGAGCTTCTGCGGAATGATCAGGATTTGTAAATTGTAAAAACATCTTCCCTTCATCGAACCGGTTCTGTTTTTGTATCCTCAGAGGACAACTATTCTCCAATGATCGTACAAACAGACTCAAAGATATCTTTTTCGGGAACTGGAAGTATGGAGAATGTTAATGTCAAAGGTCAAGAAGCTAACGTCGGCAGGTAAGCAGATTTTGTCCCTGTAATACCTCAAACAAACACAAACACACACGCACATACATGAAATTAATGATAGATATATGTACTCATACGATGCACGCATGTAAATCTTTGCATGGCTATGTGGTTTTTTTTTTCTCTCTCTTCTCATTATTCGTGGAATCATGTGAGTTCAGTTGATTTCTTTTTTTTCGGGGGGGGGGGGGGTTAATATGAAACCTACTTTTTGTGACTGGAAACTTGCAATGCTATGGTTATTACTAATGCAATAATATATATAGCAAAAAAAAATAGAAGAAAGTAAACAATTTTTCCAGTTCATATTATTTTTATAGAAGATGGAAATCAATGTATTATATACTATATTAAAGTAATGTAATTGGCTATCAACTCAGTAGATCAACATAAAGGAAAATTTTACCCATTAGTGAACACATTCGTTTTTGTCCTCGAAGGCACAAAGTACAAATTGCAAAAATTGACACATTATCTTTCATTTGGAAATGCCCTTCAAGCCAACAATGATAACAAAAGACCAGGTTAACACAATGAGAGACCTGAATGAAGTTTCTTTTTTTTTTCTCATAACCTCAAACAAAATCAAAGAGGGAAACTACAAGGGGAAAATAAGAATCTTCTGTCAACTCAAGGTTCAAATGGCATAGGGAGTATAAGGGCACAAAGATGATTAAATGAACCGAATATCTGTATTTCATTCTTTTGATTTAGTAATGCAAGAATTCATGACACAAACTAAAAAACCAAATACTATCTAAAATTTTCCTAATTTGGGAAATCGACTGGAATTCTTACCATTTTTGTTTATAATGCTTCTCCTCTTATTCCACTTGAATTTGGATTTGACAGATTTTTCATCTTTCTCCAGTATTTTAGCCTTTATTGATCTTTTGACTTTCAAAGATATAATAGAAATCATAGTTTTACTGTTGCAGCTTAAGTCATGTTTTATTATTGCGTTAAATTTGTCTTTTGTTCTTATTGTTACATGGAAGAGCACTTACTCATGAATGACATCTTATTGATTTTTGCAATTTTTACTTTCGTGCCTTTGAAAAGAAAAATAAAATTGTTCATTCATGCGTAAAGTTTATTGACCTACCAGGTTGATAGCCAATTAAAACATCTTCATATGATACTACAATAACTTTTAGCCAAATGGCTAGGTCTTAAAATCACGTAAAATGTAGCAATTCTCTAGTACGACACGTGCCATGCATGACCCATAGTTATAACTGTGTTCTATTCTTTCGTCCTGCAAAAGCTCGACCGAGACAACTCAAGGTGCCTCCCAGCCCGCAACGACCAGCAGAAAGAGAGCTGGAAAAGGTAATTTCAGTTTAGTTGTTTTTCCTATTTCTCAATTAAAAGAAAAAAAATAGTAGATTGTTGTAAAACAAAACACATGATAACATGCAGAAAAAGATACAAATTGTAAAATGCTCATTTGCATTTCAAATAACCGGTTTCGAATAATTTTATCTCACAGAAAAATTAAAAACTGAATCCCACCTCAAGCAAAACTATAGCATCCCTTTAGTCTTTAATGAGTGATGACATTGTAAATGATTATGCTTACAGTGATACGTATTTTTTCATTGAATCCTTGATTAAAAAACAACAACAATCAGACAAACAAACTTGCGAACAGTGTTTCAGAGATCTGAATGTTAGACATAGACATATTAGTTTAATTCATGAAAATGTCTAAAATTACGGTACAGCGTGGATTAAGTCTATTATATACCCTGGGTAACTTACTGGGCTTCTAACTATCACGACATTCTGTCACGTGCAACTCTTATTTGCATATCTCGCGGTGTCCACACAGGAGCCGGCTCAGCGCCAAAGGTAAAGCAGCAAGGGTCAACCATTACATTCACTAATACGGGACCGATTACTAACCTGAATGTCGTGGGACAGGAAGCCAACGTGGATAGGTAAGTTCAATGGTACCGATTGAATTCTTCTTGTTTAACAAGAAATATAATATAGCAGTATGACTGATCATCCCACGACAGAAGAAAAAAGGGATTCCGACAGAAATTGCATTGAAAGTATAATCCTTCCAAGTGAAAGCTATATTGTACATCGTTTAATGCGGATTCATATCTATTCCATGCAAAGTCATATTCTGACAGTTGAGATCTAGCGCTAGTAGGTTGATGTGATGCACGGAGGTTGAAGCTATCATAATGGCAAAATCGGTGCTTTTAACAGCTAAAGGACATTACCTTCATGTAGCACAAAGACATTTAGACAGTCAACATATTTAAGTAGTTTCGAGTATAATTCTTTTTTCCCCATTTTATTTTTTTCCACACATGACGTTTTTAATATTTTTTTATCTTTTGCGGTAATTAGATTTCCAGTGAATATGCAAGTTTCCTTTACCACTGAAGGGTCACATATGTAATGTTATCCACTTATTTCAAGGATATAGACGAAAGATAATTATGTTCCCATAAACTCGGTCATTCTTTGCATTTTACCGCTAACAGCTCAAAGACAGTTTCACAAACGGCTACGTCAAAGACGGCGTCTAAAAGAAAAGGAGGGGCAGCGGAAGGAGGTACGTCGTCCCGACCTCGGAAGAAATTCAAAAAATCTTCTAAGTAACTCGTCGAATGTTCCCCAGATGTCAAATAAAGGTTACATCTCTCTATAGTGTCTTTCTGCACTTAAAATTGAAAGCGACGTTGGTGCCGCAACGTGCTTGCACAAACTATATCCTAAATGCACTTACATCTGTCTCTTTGAAGTAATCGGTTATAATTATACATCGTATAATACTAACGCCATTCAAAACATATTGTGAAGTAAGTCTACCATCAGAAGAAAAATAAAATCCTTTTCAGGATACCTGCACATGTTACATGACAAGGAATATTCTTGAAGTTATGATTACAAGTATCCCGTATTATCTCTGTTTTAGTGGCTTTAATTGCAAATATCTCAACTTTAAACAAGAATAGGTTTAATTTGTTTGGTGATTAAGTGATAAAACCAAGCTTTCATTTGTATCTATTCCGTCTTGCAGACTGTTGAAGAACGTGCATGTTATAGGACATATCAAGATACAAGCCTCGACTCGTCGCATACTTTATATTTCACTGAAATTATGTGAAGTGAACATGTTTTATGATTCCTTGTGGTCAGTTCATGCCGTGTAAATATGTTTTCTTTTTAGATTTCGTTTAAATGAAAATTGCTTCTCCCTTTTCAACTTCTTCCCGCAGATGAGGAAACAGAAGAGACGGAACAGCTTTCGAACAGTGTCATGATCTTCGCTATGGTGCCATTCTGTGCCCTTGTAGCTTACGTTATATATTTCTGGCTGTTGTGACAATATTACATTTGTGCCAACCCAGCTAGAGTACTAACTACTAAGTATTCCGTAGTTTCTCCAAAGTATTGTAGTCGTGTATGTGGTTCCATGACATTTGCTCCCGTGACAATATATCGCTGCTATGCAATACATAATACTTGTGTATCTGCACAAAGCCAAACATTATTTCTATATCCACGAATATAACCCTAACCCTCAAATCAAACTAAACCTAAAACCCTATCACAACCCTATCCCTAACCCTCAGTACTTGGAGAAAAATAATAAGACCGGAGCAGAAATTATTGTCAGTGATTGTTGCAGGAGCAAATAAATATGTACTGTCACCCATGTAAATAGGGATAAGTATATCAAAGAAATTCAACCATTTTTTTCTTCATCACTTACAGACTTATGTGGCCAGAAGAATATCTAAATACACTACGTGTCAAATATTTTCTAGTAAAGTCTGTACTGTTTTTTTTTTCCTCCAGACTGCTTGAATGCGATCACAAGAACCTTCCAAACCAAGATTTTGTCAATGAGAATAATTACTGTTAAATTACTAATAAAGTGCACTCCCGTTATCATGAACATGGTTTTAACAAAATTCTCGTTACAACGATGTAAAACTTCGGGTCACAAAATTATCATCAATATGTCTATTATACACGTTACTCTTAGGTTAGAACAAAATTTCGATATCTTTAATGACGAAAGAAAACTGACGGTCCCGTGGACTTCGTTATAATGAATGTCACCTGTCTGATTAACAAAAAAAAAAAAACAACAACAACACTTGAATGCACTTTCTCTTATAGGCTCAGCATGATTTGCATGCTTCTATATTATTAATAACTATGATTAACAAGACATTGCAGGAATTAAACAAAAACGACTACATTTTCAACAAAATACAGCCACGATGACCAGCAACAGCCATCTACGGAAAATGAAAATCAATGAAATGAAATAGAAATAAAAAGAATGACATTCCGAAAGCCAGAGTGCCTAAATTTGTTGTACATGTACATATTTATAATTATCATTTTATGTATTTGTTGCTTAGTGTTCGGACTGTAAACCTCTAATAGGAGGTGTCCTTTTTACCGGAAATGCATTAAATTTGTATGAATATAGGCCTATAAGATGGTCCGACTTTGACTCAGCGTCCTGTGCTCTATACGCATAATGTATATATAACTATGTATATAAACTGATAGTTATTATGTTTCCTAGGTACTATTTACTTTCAGTGTTCATTATTCGACCTCGAATAACCACATTGATTTTGTTACTATATAAAAGGGATCAACACACCTTGAATTATAATATCGTAGGAAACATCATTGTCTTTTTGCATCACATGCAATATTCTTCAAAAAATGAGGATCATTTAGCTTTCATTTTGCGTTATCTCTTTTCGTGTAGATTATCTGGAGACATTCTAGCTTAACAGTATTGAATATCTTTACTATGATCTACTTACAGAAAAAAAAACCCGACTAAAAACCATTATGTATACATTCAACACTTTCGATGAAATACACACATTCTTTTTATTACACGTTTCCATACTGTGACTCTTGTAACAGTTTCTTTGAATGTTACGATTTTAAGCCATGAAGAAAACAAATTCAGTTTAATTGATCTTACTCCAATGTGCACCACATTTTATTTGCGCGATTGTACGAGTGTATAATGTGGGAATGATTCTTATGTCATTTTGTGTTATGTGTACGCGAATAATGACTATTATGTCATAATGATTTCTTTCTTCAGTAGCTGATTAATATGCACCGTTCTAGAAATTGAGAGTTTGATTGCAAAACGAGTTATCTCCATTTTTTTCAATCTTAAATATTTGCGATTAAAGCTGCAAAAAAAAAATAGAACAAATAATAAAGAAAATATGGGATATGTTTTAATCATAACTTTAAAACATATTCCTTGTGATGCAACAAGTTACGTATCTGTGGAAACGTTATCATGATT
This sequence comes from Diadema antillarum, assembly GCF_040938485.1. NCBI lineage: Eukaryota > Metazoa > Echinodermata > Echinoidea > Diadematoida > Diadematidae > Diadema > Diadema antillarum. Next base: position 9,718,968 of record NW_027270960.1, read on the forward strand.
ATCCTAAATCAGATAGTGGACTTAAAATGGAGCTTATCACGTTTTTCGATCTAATTTAAATAAAACGAGATCTGACTGAGAACGAATGACAACGATGACAAAGTTTATTACTGCTTTTTAGGACATTGTTAAGTGTCGAAATGTATCTTAATCTTTCATGTTGATTATTTTATTGATTTTGTGTTTCTTATCTAACGTGGAGGGGAGGGGTACACAAACAAAATCACAATAAACAAACTTAAAAAAATTAACAGAAGTAATAAAATTACTATCCGCTATAAAAGTTCTAGCCGATAGAAAGTCCAAAGTCTTGCGCACAAAACACCACTCACGAGAATAAACTGATACTTTAGTTGTCAAAAGCCATAATTGAGAGTTAACGGAGGAAAAATGTATCAATAAATAGTGGATGAGTATGTTGACCCCCCCCCCAAAAAAAAAAAAAAAATGAAAAAGGTAAGAATGTATAGTGAGTTGTATTTCTTTTTTCACTAATGCCCGAAATGACCAGAAGGAGCGGCCCGAATTTTTGTTCCCTAACATGCCTAAAATAGAAGAAAGAAACAACAAGAAGAAAAAGGCCTGTAATAAAAAAAGAAAAAAGAGAGAAACGAACAAACAGAGTGCTAGTAAATCACTGAGAACAACTCTGTGACGCTGGATTGATTGACTTCAACTGTTCAAGCTCAATCTTCCAGCTTGTTGGTCCACAGAGCTTGCGGTGATGAGAAAAATTGACCAGATGTAAAATTATTCATAATCAAATTCAGTTATGTCATTGTTCACAAACTTAGTTATTACTTGTTTAGTTCGGTTACTCAATGGTTTGTATAATTACTTTTTTATATAAATGTGCAAAATTTTTCTTTATTTATTTTGTAAAGTATCAATGATTTTGATTCAGTCATGCATAGAGGTTTAGTGAAAAAAAAAAAACATTTTTATGTTTGCACTGTTTGTCAATGATTTTCTTGGGAATTTTTGGGTCTGGGATCAAAGGTCAAGAATTTATGACCGGGTTGAAATATTCCTGTGTTTGTACTGTGTTTTCGTCATATGAAAATATATACAAATTGATAGCTAATTTTAACAAAATAAATATAAAATATTTTTACAATCTCGTATATTATGTGTTTTAATTGTAAATTAAACAATTTCAGCTTTTGAGCTGCATGTTCTTTTTTATTGTCAATAAACCTATATTGAATTTTGTTTGAATTAAATTGAATTGAAATCTGGAACTCTAAAACGTTACAGTTCTGAGGTACGTTCACGGAGGGTGGTGGGGGGGGGGGGGGGGAACCATTTTGAATGGTGGAGTAGGTCTGTGATTTTGGTCCGTACAGTTGCGTTGCCCAGTTAGTTGTACTGCTGCCCTCTTTCTATCTGTTGATGAGCAGGCGATCCACCACTGTGCACTACCACTGAGCGTCAATGGTTGCCAAGCAAGGACTCCGAGGAGATGCAGGCAAGAATTTCGAATGTAGGCCTAGACCCCCTATATCAATAGGTAAAACTTATTTTTCTATCACATGCAAATCAATTTGACTTTTTCCAGCACTGTGTATTACAATGAAAGAGGTGAAGTGGTGATGTAATGTACTCTTACGATGAAAGTGAAGTGCAGAAGTCATCCATCCATCCATGCAGCGACACTTCCACGGCGGCAGCTCTCCTTCCTTAGTCCCATATGCGTTATTTGTAGTTAGATCTACCAATGTACTTACGAGGCCAGGGAGGCCGGAGGCGAGCGCGAGGTGGTATTGGTAGGGTAGGGCCTACAGCTGTAGGGTGTTCTGTAAACGATAAGTTTTTTCTAGAAACTTCTTTTTGGTTTCTGTGTGACTAGAATATTGCTTTAGCTGAGGTGAAATTAAGTAAAATAGGTAAAACTACATACGTCCTACGTCTAACGCCGCGCCTGTAACGGCTAACGCCACGGTCGTGACGGTTAGCACTGCACAGGTTAGTTTAGACTAGAACTCTTAGATATAGTACAGAGATGGTATAGTCTACTCGCTAGACTACAGAAGGTAGTCTAGTCTATATTCCAACAGAAAATTGGCCGATTCGGCGATACAGCTCGTGAAAAAGCTGAAGCCTCGAGTGATCAATATCATTCAGTGCAGTTTTCACTAAAGTCATCGGTAAAGAAGAATTGACTAATGGTAATGATGTTCCTCATAATTCTTCTGGGACAGAGACAAATTCCAATAATGTCAGACTTGATTATTTCTACAGAAGGTATCACTATCATGAAACTTTTCATGAACTTATATGTAAACAAAGCCTCAGGCCCAGACGACATTTCTCCTAAATTCCTTAAGTTGTGTGCTGCACAAGTAGCACCTATCTGTATATTGCTTGACCGAAAGATCGGTCTGTATCTGTCCGTCGGGGAATGTTCCGCGGCGACTGCATCTGGCTTCATAGCTTCATGGATCCCCTCACACGGAGGACAGCGTTAATGGCAAAATATATTTTGACGGTAGTTACCATTGAAATTCAACGGTAAGTTTTATGCAACGGGCCCCAGTAACACACAACATGGATTCAGATCCAGACGGTCATGTTAGTCCCAACTGATCACAACAATTCATCATATTTTCTCCTCTGTCGAAACCATTAAGCAAGTTGACGCTGTTGTGTTAAACTTTGCTAAAGCATTTGATACTGTACCACATCAGAGGCTCCTTCATCGCCTCAAGTATCTTGGAATCCAGGGCCCACTACTTTCATGGATTTCACACTTTCTCAGAGAAAGGGAACAAACAGTCGTAGTCCAAGGATCATCCTCCAGACCTGTTCATGTTTCTTCAGGAGTGCCCCATCAAGGCACGGTTCTGGGCCCATTGCTTTTCTTTTAAACATATCAATAATCTCCCTGATCAATTTTCATCCAATGTCTGCTTATTCGCAGACGACTGTGTAATTTACCGTCTCATTAAGACACACATAGATTGTGTCATACTTCAACAAGATCTACGTACCTTAGAGACTTCGGAAAAAAGATGTAAATGAAATACAAGCCGGACAAATGCAACGTTATGCGCTTCACAAAAGTGCCTCGTCCCATTCATCACACATACACCTTATCCGGTCACTAGTTAGAGACAGTGTCCAGTCACAAATACGTAGGAGTTGTCTTATCAGACAACTTAAAATGGAATAGACACATTGATACAACCACAGCCAGAGCAAGCAGTATGATTGGCTTCCTCCGTCGTATTCTACATAATGCACTGAGAAATGTCAAACTCCAAGCATATAAGAGCGTAGTGCGTCCCCACTTGGAGTATTGCTGTACAGTGTGGGACCCTTTCACTCAACGTAACATCTCAAAGATTGAAGCAGTACAAAATACATGTAGAGCAGCCAGATTCATCTGTAATGATTATAAATGGCAGTCTTCTGTTTCCGGAATGATAAAGGATCTTAAACTTCATCCACTCCCAGAACGACGCAAGCTTCTAAGGCTATCGACATTTCATAAAATAAAGCACGGTAACATTTATTTAAAGCTCGAGGATTTTATCAGCCCTGCTCGAGCTCCGAGAGGTATGACAACCTGAAGTTATCATCCTGATAATTATTCTACTTCACACGGTTCTTCAACTGCTCTTGCCAACTCCTTCTTCCATATAACAGTGAAGGATTGGAATAATCTGCCGAGTAGTTTAAAACAGATTCATAAATTTGATACATTTAAAGAAGCGCTCCAGCGTCACCTCTGTTGTGATTACTGCACATCACACCACTGTGCTGAGTGATACTCTATCCAGTGTTTTTCAGCTTATTCATCCAGATCCAGATCCAGACTCTAACGTTAGACTAGAGTTCTTGCTATTGGATTGCCTATCTGCGACCAGCCCGAACCCCGAGCACGAAGCTCCCAGTCCCAGCTCCCACAGTTAACTGTTGAGGACGAGTCCCGAGTATACTTGGGCAAGGGTCTATATAGGAAGTGGGCGTCATAGCAAAATCAAACCATCCTCAACAGGTTAATTATCCAACTCAGAATACTTTCTGTGATTTAGGTATAATTCACCAGATTTGCTTTTACATTGCCTCACTTTGTTTGTTCTGATTGTTCCATTGCAGGGTATTTCCAGGGCCCAGGGGAAACAAAACTTTCAGGTTACAGTGAAGGATATGTCATTTCCATCCGCATGAGTTAGTTCAGCCTCACTCCATTATGGCAACTTCCAGACAAGAGACTTCCGGAGGCCCCTACCAGTATCCTGTGCAGTCTTTTGATGAATGGATTGAGAGGGAGAGAAAAGGGGTGAGTGTGTCAATTTTATCTCTAAGGGGTCTAGTGAAAAGGTATACAGATTGTAATCTTATAAATACAACTGTACTTACTTCAGCATTTAAATGACTACCAAACACTTTAATGTCAGCACTCACAGGGTTCTCCCTCATGGGATACATTTTGAAAAAGTTATATTCTGCAATAATCATTCAAGAGCGGAGGAGGCAGATTATCGTAAAGGAGAAGAAACAAAAACAAAATTATTCTGTGCAATATCACCAGAGTATGTATCTGGGATAGGACATAAAGTATACTGCAGAATTTAAAAAAGATATTCACATGGTAGTGGTGGAATAGGGATGAATTTTCTAATGATAAAGCCAACTCTGCAGATCTGAAATTCAAGTTTGTTTGAACTCAAATTTACTCTAACCTTTAAACGTACTGTCTCAGGAAGTCACTGAGGCCAATTTCAAAGATAATTTCATTTCAGAGACCTCTGTCTGTTAAGTATTCTCCCTTCAAACAACACAAATCCTCCTTCAAACTACACAAATCCCCCTTCTATTTATATAATTTATCAATTTTTTTGAGTTCAGATACGTGATTTGTTTTTTGCAAGTGTATCATTTTTCCATCATGGCTTGTCACCATGGGCGTCACCAGGGGGGGTGCGCTGGGTGCGAACGCACCCCCCTTCAGAACCTAAAAAAAAAAAAAAAAAAAAAACACGCTTCGCTCGCTCGCATTTTATCGTTGTGCCATTCTCCTGACCTTGCTGCCAGTAATTGCCAGCAGTTGCGCCCGGTGCGCCACCCCCCCCCCCCTTTAATCTCCAAAGCGAAAAGATAGAGCTGAAAACGGCAGTTTTTGGACTGTAAATGTCAAAATTTTCAAGCTCGCTCGCTACGCTCGCTCGCATTTAATCGTTATGCCATTATCCTCATGTTGCCGTCAGTAATTGCCAGCAGTTGCACCTGGTGCGCCCCCTTCATTTCCAAAGCGAAAAAATATAGCTGCAAACCGCAGTTGGGGATTGTAAAATATCTAAATTTTCAAGTTTTCAAATTTTCAATTTTCATCTAAAAACACGCTTCAGTCTGCGAGCAACCGACGCCGGACGCTTTTTCTTCTTTTTTATTTTGCACCAGAAGGAAAAAAAAAAACACACACACAAAAAAAAAACAATACAAAAACAAAACAAAAACAAAAACAAAAAACAAAAACAATCGCACCCCGGCTCTGGCAGCACTGATGCTATACATGCAGTGTTTACTATATATCTATCTACCGTACTGTATACGTAAGGTATATTTCATTCATTGTGAAACGGATTATCAATATTATTCAGAAAATGCAAAAGCTCCGTCACATGGGAGGGAGATACCCCGCCCACACCCTCCTCCCCCGTTATAGGTCTCCAATTAGTGGCGTAACTGGGGGGGGGGGGCCCATCCGCTGGTACCAAAAAAGAAAAATATAAAAATGGTAATTCAAGGATTAGTAAACTGCTTTTGAAATTGACATGAAAGGGTGAGCAAGAAATTTCTTTTCTCTAAGATTTCTTTTAACCATAATTAAAGAGGCATCAATAGTGTGAAACATTGTTCAAAAAGCCCGGAGCCGAAAAAAGATTGTGATTCAGCGTGATTCCTGGTTGGCATTCTGAATGATATAAGGAGGATGGAGTAGTGTCCTCAGAACATTCGAACGGCAAAGAGTCGCTGCAATGTTGCGCAATGTGATGTAGAATGTACACCTCTGTACCTTACACTTCGTTATATCAAAGCTAGATCACTGAGTGTTGCTTTACATACTATAGTCTATATTAAAATGCCTTCCTTTGCCAATAATAAGACTTGACCTGGGCTATTTTCCAACTTTTCCATGTATAAAACACACACACACACACAAACAATTAGGGGATGCTCTAAAGTGCAGATTTTGGACATCCTTCCCCCGCTTGGTCACTTCGACGCCCCATCGCTGGTCATATACCTCCCCCAATCATGAACATAAACCGACATCCTTGACTACCAGTGGCGCACCGCCCCCCCCCTTAATTTCCAAAACGAAAAAACAAAGCTACAAACGGCAGTTTTTGGACTTTAAAATGTCAAAATCTTCACGCTCGCTCGCTCGGCTCGCTCGTATTTAATCGCTATGCCATTCTCCTGATGTTGCTGCCAGTATTAAATTGCCAGCAGTTGCACCCGGTGCGCCCCCCCCCCTCCTTAATTTCCAAAGCGAAAAGGAATAGCTACAAACGACAGTTTTTAGACTGTTAAATGTCAACACTTTCAAGCTCGCTCGCTCCGCTCGCTCGCATTAAATCAATTCAATTCAATTCAATTCAATTAAAATTTTATTTCATTTTTTGAAAAGAACATAAACATTTCACTTTCTTGGGTAACATAGAATAAGGTTGCATAATCAAAACAAAGTGAATTAAGAAGACATAATTATGGAACCTTGGGGCAAGAAAAACGTTGTAAGGAAAATTGCTTGACTGAAGTGATAATCGTTATGCCATTCTCCTGATGTTGCTGCCAGTAATTGCTAGCAGTTGCGCCCGGTGCGCCCCCCCCCCTTAATTTCGAAAACGAAAAAATATAGCTACAAACGGCAGTTTTTTGACTGTGTCAAAACTTTCAAGCTCACTCGTTCCGCTCGCTCGCATTTAATTGTTATGCCATTCTCCTAAAGTTACTGACAGTAATTACAGCAGTTGCGTCCTGTGCGCCCCCTTAATTTCCAAAGCGAAGAAATATAGCTACAAACGGAAGTTTTTTTTGACAGTAAAATGTCAAATTTTTCAAGGTCGCTCGCTCCGCTCGCTCGCATTTATCCCATTCTCCTGATGTTGTTGCCAGTAATTTCCAGCAGTTGCTCCCGGTGCGCCCTGCCTAATTTCCAAAGCGAAAAAATATAGCTACAAACGGTAATTTTTTGCCTGTAAAATGTCAACATTTTCTAGCTCGCTCACATTTAATCGCTTTGCCATTCTCCTGATGTTACTGCCAGTAATTGCCAGTAGTTGCGCCCGGTGCACCCCCCCCCCTTAATTTTCAAAGCGAAAAGATGTAGCTAAAAACGACATTTTTAGTTTACTTTAAAATGCCAAGATTTTCGAGCTCACTCGCTTCGCTCGCTCGCATTAATGATTTTTATCGTTGTGCCATTCATCCTGACGTTGCTGCCAGTAATTGCCAGCAGTTGCACCCGGTGCTCCACCCCCCCCCTTTAATCTTCAAAGCGAAAAGATAGAGCTAAAAACGGCAGTTTTTGGAATGTAAAATGTCAAAATTTTCAAGCTCGCTCGCTACACTCGCTTGCATTTAATCGTTATGCCATTCTCCTGATGTTACTGCCAGTAATTGTCAGCAGTTGCGCCCGGTGCGCCCCCCGCCCCTTGATTTTCAAAGCGAAAAGAATAGCTAAAAACGACATTTTTAGTTCACTGTATAAAGTGCCAAAATTTTTGAGCTCGCTCGCTTCGCTCGCTCGCATTAATGATTTTTATCGTTGTGCCATTCATCCTGACGTTGCTGCCAGTAATTGCCAGCAGTTGCGCCCGGTGCGCGCCCCCCCCCCCCTCCCCTTAATTTTCAAAGCGAAAAGATGTAGCTAAAAACGACATTTTTAGTTTACTGTATAAAGTGCCAAAATTTTCGAACTCGCTCGCTTCGCTCGCTCGCATTTTATCGTTGTGCCATTCTCCTGACCTTGCTGCCAGTAATTGCCAGCAGTTGCGCCCGGTGCGCCACCCCCCCCCCCCCCTTTAATCTCCAAAGCGAAAAGATAGAGCTGAAAACGGCAGTTTTTGGACTGTAAATGTCAAAATTTTCAAGCTCGCTCGCTACGCTCGCTCGCATTTAATCGTTATGCCATTATCCTCATGTTGCCGTCAGTAATTGCCAGCAGTTGCACCTAGTGCGCCCCCCTTCATTTCCAAAGCGAAAAAATATAGCTGCAAACCGCAGTTGGGGATTGTAAAATATCTAAATTTTCAAGCTCGCTCGCTCCGCTCGCTCGCATTTAATTGTTATGCAATTCTCTTTTTTTTTCTTTTCACAAAAAGTCCCTCCGTGGGAGGGGTATCCCCCTCCTACATCCTCTCCGGCTCGGTTACTTCGCTCCCTCGCCGAGGATCTCACACCACACCGTCACATAAAATGTACCCCCGTAATAGTCCTTCATAGTATATTTATTTTTACTATGCTCTATAAGCGCGACTTTCACACTCTTGTTTTTACAAAAAGTTCCTACCGTGGGAGGGGGTATCCCCCTCCCACACCCTCCGCACTGAAGGAGCGGAATAGATCATCGCCGAGGATCTCACACCGTCACGTAGGCCTAATGTACCCCCGTATAGTCCTTCATAGCGAAAAATTCTTGTATGTATACAATCACGTATTATGTACAATGTATAGAGTATGTGTAAATGTACATGATGACACAGGAGCCAATAAATCAAATTGAAAAAAAAAAAAAAACATCTCACAGTTTACATTAACTGCCAAAACGCACCCCCTTGAAAAAAAGCTGGTGACGCCCCTGTGTCACTATGAGTCAACAGAGTGGTAATGAGCAAAATGTACACCTCCCTGCACAAGCAGCATAATGGTATCCAAATTGATTGTTTTCACTGACCTGGAAGAGGTGGAATTGCAGGCTCTCTTTTGCATATCAGTAATATCATCATTATGTTCACACTTGTGCCCATTTAGAATGAGTTGATTTTGATTATTATGACACCTGCCACAGTATACAACTGTACATGCGACTAGTCTTCAATAGGTTAAGAAATCAAAACCATCAAGAGAAGCAGCTAGAAACACTCTCTTTATAAACCCACCCTTGACTCCAAGATGGATTGGCCCATCCTGGAGGCAGACAAGACGATGTGGGATCTATCCAAAGAGAAAGGACTCCTTGGAACTCATGAGGACATCACGGAGGCTCTTGCTCAATATGCCTGTATCCTTTATGCCATTATTTACATAAATGATGATGATGAATTTGATCATGAACAAATCTCTGTTTGATTGATTCACAAATGTGATTAACAGATGTTCTAAGGTGTGTGTATCTTCTTTTTTTTTTAATGCTTTAGGTTATAGTAGATATGTAATCCCACCTGGGTATTATTGTTTATTTGATTTTTTTTAAAATGTTTTAGGTTATAGTAGATATGTAATCCCACCTGGGTATTATTGTTTATTTGATTTTTTTTTTTTTTTTTTTTTTTTTGGTCAGTGTATAGTTTTTGTGTGATTGTATGTATGGGGTCTAGTGGAAGAACTGTACCTGTGTATGCTGTACTTTGTGTAAATATCATTGTTGTGTTATCTGTATCTGTTATGATTGTATGTACAGGGCCCCCAGGAAGAACAGTACCTGCCTACTGATGGGGCCACCCTGTTGAAAGAAGACTGAATAAATAAATGAAAATAAATAAATGCAGTCAACCCTGCGTAAGTCGACCTTGTACAAGTAAAAAAAAAAAGATGGCTAGATATATATGCATTAATTCTGTTGTGTAGTAGAAATTCATAAAACTGATAAGTCAAAAGGGTTTCTCTGATCCCTTTGGATTTGACTTAGGCAAGGTTGACTGTAACTGCAGTTTGAGATTTTCAGTGATAGAAATAGCATTCTCAGCTGATCACAAGAAGCTTCAATTCCCTTGACATTGAAGACAGCATTCCCTATTCACATTCTGGATGATCTCGAGACAAAGATCGACCGACTTCAAGAAAGGCTGGACGAATATGCAGTCCAGGTGGTGACCGAGGACGGGAGGTCATCTAGGCTGCAGAATGAACTTTTCCATTCTCCGGCAACAGGTATGCAGACTGAGAAATACACACTTTTTTGTTCACTTTTTTTCCCCCCCTTTTGCAAGCAAAATTTATTATAGTAAAGCAGATTTGCTCAGAGCAGATGTCTAGCATTTTTTTTTTTCCATTGTGGTTAATATGAATGTTTATGTATAGCTCAAACCACAGACATCTGAATATTTGATATATTAAAGAAGACTGATTGTTTCTTGTATATAGATATCTGACTTATGTGTAATATTTATATTTTCTGATTCAACTGACAAGAACTCAGTTGTAGTAACCAAGTTTCATTGCCAGTGATACAGCAATAACATCTTTTGTAAAAATCATAGCTTTTAGTTTGTTTTATAGTTGACATTCTATTTCAAACTCAGACTTGAGGTAAAGGAAGTTACATTTTGATACGGATCATGTATACAAATTGAATGATAATGAATCAATAGCATTAGATATTAAGCTGGATTCCTTCTCTTTACTTGAAAAAGAATATTCAAGGATTCTGCTCTTGTACATTGTACTCACAAAACTTGTATTTATACTTTTTTCTATAAAGTTTTAAAGAACAAAATGAATAAAATTTGCAAACTAACAAATGACTGTCATGTTACTCCAACATTCACCCACATATAAAGGGATTAACTCATAATTGCAACTAATTTCTTCCTACGTATGAATCTAGAATTGGTGTTTTGTAAGTCCTACTTCCAATACACATGTTGGATGTGGGAAGCCTGAGTACTGTACATTCTTTAGTGGCATCAAAGTTTCCATGTTGCATGCATAATATCATGCTGTTTCGCATCAATTCTAATCCAATAATGTTTGCTCTTCAATTGCTACACATCCTTTCATGTAATCAGGACCAGTTGTGTTCAAACCAGGTATGTGATCATGAGTGAGTAGATGTAGATTTGCACAATGAAGGCTATCACTTTGTTTCTCTCACTGCCTTTTGCACTCTACGGAATATTGTGACAAAATGCACCACAGCACTTCTATTCTTCTTCCACTGGCTTGCATTGTAACCCCCCCCCCCCACACACACACACACACCACCACCCTCTGTATGTTTGTGCTTCAGTCTATGTTATATTCTTTAGTGACAAACGTGCATTTCTTATGGATACAAGGCAAGAGATTTATCAGAAAAAACATTTCATGCATGAATGTCCTCTCTTTTTCTTATTTCTGAAATTCCCATTTCCATGATCACCGTAAAAAAATTGATCTGATACAAGGTTTATTGTGTACGAAAAATGCAAGCTACATTATGCATCATATAGACTGAATATGTAGCCTCACAAACCATGTAATGATAATGATAAGAGAGATATCATAAAGCTTGGCTGTAGCATTTTTCATAGTTGCATAAAAGGCAACAAATACTCTTTGAGTGACATATATGCAACAGAAATGTGCAAGTCTGAAGACTACTGTAAGACTCTGGTAAAAGTTCTCAATGTCATACACCATACACATAGCTTCAACTCAAGTCACTGTTAAAGTCCCCTCCTTCTGTGTCTATGGACCCTTCCAATCTCACCAAAGCTGCCACCATTACATCATAGTATTTTGAAGTCCAAATCACTCACTTTTCTTTCTTTCTGTTCTTTTTTTTAATGTAAGAAAAAGAAATGCTAGAAATGCTCTTTGACATCAAGTCAAATCACATAGTTGTGTATTTTGTTTGCACGTATGACCTTAGGACATCTTTATCAGGGTAATGTGCCAAGTGACCTATTGATTAACATTTGATTGATGGATGGATGAATGAATTGTTGGTTGGTTGATTGAATGATTGATTGATTGGTTGGTTGATTGATTGACTTATCATCAGTCATCTCACACAATCTTATAGGTACAAGAATGATGTTGAATCTTCTTTGTCACTTTCATGTGATGCTAACTGAGAAACTGATCTCATTTACCATGCTCCCCCACTACTTGATTGGAATATGCAGAAACAAACAGTAAATAAATGACCTGTAAAGTCAACAAAGAGAAAATATGATGGATTTTTTGTTTCTTGGAGAACTGTTCCATTTGCAAGCGCATGTATTTTTTTTTAAATTGTGGATTGGTCAATTCCATTGTGACTTATGGGACAAAGTGACAATTTTCGGCAATTTCAAACCAGTATTTTGAGAAAATAGTTGCATCAATGCATTTTTCTCAGTTCATGGTTAGATCCATCATATCACAGTTTATGAAAACACCATACTTAGTTTGAAAAGTATCATTGCATTACGTACAGCAACGAAAAATTGCTGTCGTGACTTATGGGACATTTGAGGACCACCGTTTTTCACGTGGGAAAGTAAGTTCTGAAATATTCTTACACACAGAGTTTCTGGAAAGATATTTTCTTTCCTGAATGTAGCAAAGGGTTGGTGCTTACCCTGAGCCAAGTGGTATGAATATCTACTCATTGGTACAGTAGCAGGATAGGGAAAACCAGTGTGACTGATGGGACACAAAAACGTGACTTATGGGACGCTATCAACTACCACATTTTGAGATTGAGAGAATAATATTTACTGATGCCGGAACAAGTTCTAGAACATCATAAAACCAATCTATGACAAAAGAACATTCAGAAAATAAGCCATCTGAGAATTACACAAGCTGTATTATGGTCATAATAGTGTATCAGAAATGATACATAAATTCTGAAAAAATTGGCAATTTTCATGAAAAATGAAGGTTTTTCGGACATAACTCCACTCCACGTTCACCGATGTTCACAAATGAGGTATCAAAATATCCGTTGTGAAAGGCTGCTTTGAGTAAACAATACGGGATCATCTAATTAAGCTTCATTAATCATCTATACTCAATAGTTTGATTTTCATAAAATGCAACCTTTCCGTGGAATTGACCGATTGTCAGAATAGATGCTGTTTTGCTCCTTTTTAGCTCACCTGAGCCAAAGGCTCAAGTGAGCTATTGCGATCGCCCTTCGTCCGGCGTCCGTCGTGCGTCGTGCGTAAACTTTTTACATTTTCATCTTCTTCTTGAAAACCCCAAGACCGATTTTCATCAAACTTGGCAGGTAGCATCCCTAGGGGGTTAGGAACTCAATTTGTTAAAATGGGCACCATGACCCACCCAGGGGGCCCCCAGGGGGGCCCAAACCCCCCAAAATTAAGGAATCTTTAAAAATCTTCTTCTCTAGAACCAGAAGTGATAGAGCTAAGTTAGCATGAGTTAGTTCATTGATGACTGTAGTTTCAAGTTTGTTCATGGCAGAATCAGGGATGCCCCCCTTGGGACCCAGGGGAGGGGGGTGGGGAGGGGTTCTAATGGGGCCTAAATTGTACATTTTCATCTTCTTCTTGAGAACCCCATGACCCATTTTCACCAAACTTGGCAGGTAGCATCCCTAGGGGGTTAGGAACTCAATTTGTTAAAATGGGCACCATGCCCCACCCAGGGGGCCCAAATCCCCCCAAATTAAGGAATCTTTAAAAATCTTCTTCTCTAGAACCAGAAGTGATGGAGCTAAGTTAATACTATGAGTTAGTACATTGATGACTGCAGTTTCAAGTTCGTTCATGGCAGAATCAGGGGTGCCCCCCTTGGGACCCAGGGGAGGGAGGTGAGGAGGGGTCCTAATGGGGCCTAAATTGTACATTTTTATCTTCTTTTTTAGAACCCCATGACCCATTTTCACCAAACTTGGCAGGTAGCATCCCTAAGGGGTTAGGATCTCAATTTGTTAAAATGGGCACCATGTCCCACCCAGGGGGCCCCCAGGGGGGCCCAAACCCCCCAAATGAAGGAATCGTTAAAAATTTTCTCTAGAATCAGAAGTTATACAGCTAAGATAATACTATGAGTGAGTACATTAAAGGACAAGTTCACCTTCATAAACATAAGGATTGAGAGAATGTAGCAATATTAGTAGAACACATCATTGAAAGTTTGAGGAAAATCGGACAATCCGTTCAAAAGTTATGAATTTTTGAAGTTTTTGTGCAGTAACCGCTGGATGAGAAGACTACTGCAGTGTGTGAATAACTTAGATGTCACATGCGTACAACAATATAAGGAAAATATAAAGAGAATTTCACAAAATTTCATCTTATGAAAAAAGTTCACATTCCCCCGACTCGTTACCGACAAATGTTATGGGTAATATTATTCCCCCTGCCTTTAGAAAGAGCCAAGTCAAGTGCTCTTTTATTATGTGAAAAAAGTGAAAATATGTTGAATTTTCTTTATATTTTCTTTATACTGTTGTACGCATATGACTCACAAGCTGTAGTAGTCTCCTCATCCAGCGGTTCCAACACAAAAATTTGAAAAATTCATAACTTTTGCATCGATTGTCCAATTTTCCTCAAACTTTCACTGATGTGTTCTACTAACATTGTTGCATTCTCTCAATCCTTATGTTTATGAAGGTGAACTTGTTCTTTAATGACTGTAGTTTCGAGTTTGTTCATAGGAGATCCAGGGGTGCCCCTCTTGGGGGCAGGGGTGGGGGGGGGGGGGGGTTGGTTAGGAAGGTCCAAATGGGGGCCTGAATCGTACATTGTCATCTTCTTCCTGAAAACCTCATGATAGATTTTCGTCAAACTTGGCAGGTAGCATCCTTAGGGGGTCAGGATCTCAATTTATCAAAATGGGCACCATGCCCCACCCAGAGGGCCCCAGGGGGCCCCCAATTCCCCAAATTAAGGAATCTTTAAAAATTTGGGCCCTTATTGTACATTTTCATCTTCTACTTCAGAATGCCTGGTCAAATTTTGGTAGAGCTGTGAATAATTTAGATTAGTGACTGCGTGAAAGGTGAACTTGCGATACTCAGGTGAGCGCTAGACCCGCGGGTCTCTTGTTGTAGTTTTCTTCGCAATTCAGCCGATTCTTTGGTCTCCACAGTGCTGCCTTTTACTCTGATGCCAATTTGTTGTTTGATTTCTGAGTGAAAGGTAGTCAATATTATTATTTTCTTCAACAAAAAGGGAATAAAGAATTAAGAGAGTATTGTTTAATGCATGCAAGACATGATTGCATGCATGTGTGGAATTTCTATCTCTGTATTAGACATCAACATTTCATGCATGATTACATAATTAATTGCTTTTTGATATAATGCCATACAAATTTGTGTGTTGTCAGTCAATGATGGAAAAAATAACATTTTTTTATTGCTTTATACTTAAATAGCATTTTCAACAAATGTGTGAAAGGAAGAGTAAGGAGAAAGAGAGAGCAATTTCTCTTGTTTTTTATTGTTTTTTTATTTTAAGTGCAGATCTACTGAGCAGTGACCTAACTTATCAAAGCATGGAGATGATACAAAGTTACCATCCACATCACTCTTCACATGAGCAACAATAACATTGGTAGACCTCATACATGGAGGAGGTACACAATTTTGGTGTGAATCATATCTTATTTTAATGATTTTTCTTTTTCATGTGAAAGTTTTCATTCATCATCCCTTCATCATTTTTTTTCCCTTTGGTCACAAACAACAGTCATGCAGCGAGCTGCCAACAGCGACATGGTGAAAGCGCACCGAGTGCAGGAGAAAGACAACAACACCGAACTCCGGGCACTGATCCTTGGTAGCAAGGCCAGAAGTATGGAGGTACGTCACCAGGGATATTCTCTTTACTACCAATTTTGATTGATGTCATGGGGTAAAAACTGACCATCAATATACATGTAATTATTTCAGATATAAACATATTTCCATTGAAGAGATCATTTGGGGTACCCTTTAGACGTGATGGTATCAGCTTTTGCATGACTCGGTAGCAACTAATTCCTGCAGTGTGGATACCAATAGGTGAGACAAAACTTCAGGATCTTTGCTTTATGGAAACTTGGCATGCCATGTAGTAAATCAATGGTAAAATGCAATAGGTCAAGAAGTGAATAGGTAGCCAGTTGTAGGAGTACTTGAATGTACACACGGATGAAACTTCTTTTGTCTCTTTGAAAGAAGCGCACTTGAAATTATGACAAAGCTATGTGAAAAAAACAAACTCATTTTCTGGAGAACAGATGCAGTAGGCAGTTCAATGTTGTAGTCAAATTTATACATTTTTTCTCTCACAGTGGATTGCTACCATACAGTACAATCCTGTGATGCTGACACAGCAGTGATAGCATCTCCAGTCTGAAGTAAAATATACAAAATACATAAATTAGTTGATGCTTTTCCCCTCCAGTATGTGAACGGTAACAGATGTTAATGAGTTGATTTTGTTCTTGAAAGCCTTACAATGATATTATTGCCTTGTTTTATAAACCAGAAGATACTTTTGAGACTGAAGATGAGTGAAATCTTGGTATCATTGTTTCCTTGTCATTGAAACAGATGATGAGCTATCCAGGATTCAACCGGAATGAACTGAATGAACTCCCCCACGGCTTGGAGGCGCCCCAGATCCTGGACAGGGTCACCCGAGCTCAGGATTACAATGTAATTCATTTTCATCTCACATTCAACCCCTCAGAGTCAGTCATGATTATTTGTGAGCCTGAAAATATTGTGCTAGACCCAACAAAATGTCCAAAAAAAATGTTGAAATAGATGAGTCTATGTGCACTGGATTTCTGTATGAAGCTGTGACTCCAAAGGGCCAAGAATGCATTCATATGATACTGAGTTTCATACAGTGCAAATTTGCTACCACACCACAGCTATTCCTTTGCTTAAAATTGTCCTTGTTTGTAGGGCCCTATGTGTTTTTAGAAAAGAAAACGTAATTGGTGTTTCTGATTAATAATATGATCAATATACATTTATTGTACATTGTACATTAAGAAATAATTCAAGGGGGCAGAGATGATAAGTGGTAGAAAGCAGGATCACAAAATATTAAAAGATTGTAAAGACATGTGTTTGTATGTTTCATTATCCCTTTCATAACCACCATCACTAAATGCCCTTGACATTACACACAAGTGGGTTGAAAATGGTAATGATGGACAGTTCAAGATCTTCATGATTTCAGTGTTCATGCATCTTCAGCAATTGATCGTTTCAGCAATTTATTACAATTTATGAATTTTATATTTCCAGCAGCTTTGCAAAGAAGCATTTAATTCCTGCTCCCTTCCATTAAGTTCCACAGGCAGAATTTGTCTAGTTGTTGCTAGGTTGGGCAAGCCTCCAGGAAAGCTTTGTGGTTGTAAGGGCAACTTTTTTTTTAGCAAAGCATGCATAAAATCTAAATAAATTTCAGAACCGCTTTATTCTTTGGGATCCATCTACATGAGACTTAATGTGGATAACCATGTAATACATTAACATTAGTGTCACTGGAATCTTCAACTTGAAATGGTACCTTCATTGCTAATCATTGTCAAGTAGTAGTGCTTTAGTATAAAAAAAAAAAAAAAAAAGAATATATATATATATATATATATATATATATCGTTGGTGGGGTGACAAAACCTCGTATCTCAATATTTGGTGAAAATGAGTTTTCTTCATTATATTGAAGCTAGGAACCATTACTATGTAATTCCCAATCCTTATATGCCCATCTGCAAAAATAAGGTCACAAATGATAAATAAAAGTTGGCTGTTTCCATTGACTTACATGTTATGGCAGCCATGTTTTTTAGCTCTCCTGAACATTTGACATTTTTGAGATACGAGGTTTTGTCACCCCACCAACGAAATATGAAACAAGGAAGGAAAAACTGACCAGAAACAATTGTAATAATAAATAGCGAAAACTTTGAGCAAAGAAAATGGGTTTTGTATATATATATATATATATATATATATATATATATATATATATATATATATATATATGATTATATTTGAAATGGTTGAAATCATCTAATTGTTGCAGTGTTTTGTTTTCTCTCCCTCAGGCTGGATTTAACAAGTTTTGGAAGAAACTCTTCCTCTCAGAAGCATCAGTGGCTGTCATGCAGGACATGTTCTGGTGGCTCTTCTTGGATAAGTATGAGGTAAAGTTTGCAGAATACCTCGCACCACACCTTCCACAGGATGTATAACCGAGATCATTCACTTCCATATTCATGGCAACTAGAATGTAAACAGGAGGACTTTATTTTGGGATTTCTAAGGGATGCTTATGTACTTTTCACTACCGATTCTAAATATTAGATAACATGTTATCTCTTCTAGAAAGAGTTTAGAGGAAATTTTGTCTGATAATATTAATTGTTAATTTTTTTATGTGATGTTCACTTCTGAAAGGAAGTCTTCCTTATCAGAGGTGAGTATCACAAATAAAAAATGAAATTAATTATCTAAAGACTTCAAGACTTTAATAGGAGGCTCTTTCACTTTTAAAGTGACATTAACAATCAGAGGTACTTCCGTCAGTGACTTTGGCTGTTGCATTTTTCCTTCTCATACCAATATTGCAGTTTGGAATTAGAATTTAAGGTAGAGCAAGGAGTTGATAACTCCTTGCTCTACCCAAGGAGTTATAACTCCTTGCTTCGAGTGAATTAGAAACAGGCCTTGTCAATATGCCATGCCCACTTTACATTGTAATTCTCCAGCTATGCATTAAAGGGATGGTACAGTATTGGTGGACATGAGAATTCGGCTTTTAACTTTTTGCGAG
This sequence comes from Diadema antillarum, assembly GCF_040938485.1. Taxonomy (NCBI): domain Eukaryota; kingdom Metazoa; phylum Echinodermata; class Echinoidea; order Diadematoida; family Diadematidae; genus Diadema; species Diadema antillarum. The sequence goes on from NW_027270960.1 coordinate 9,737,645, forward strand.
ATACCAAGAAAACACTCATGGAATAGTACAGAGCATACCATTCTTAGAGGAATTCAAAGTTTGTTTAACTCTTAATGTGCCAGACCCAAAACCCCTAACGTGCCAGACGTTTTTACCCAACGCCAGAAAGTTCGCAAACTTTAGTGGCAATGTAATGTGAAAATGCCATATCTTTGAAAGTATTGACTGTTTTGAATTGAGGTCTACACAACATATATCAAGAAATAATTGGTCTTTCGTGCCATGCAGTCAGTTTGGTGTAATGTCTATCAAAACCTGAAATATTGCAGAAATAATTGATATCATCAAAAAATTGTTAAAAATTTTTGTGCAGTATGGAAAGAAAGAGTCATTCATGGTTTTTCTTCAATAGAACGCTCCCTTGACTCTGTGAGAAAGTTTTAGAGCTACATCTTTTCTTTCGAATGATAACAAAATTGTCTTCTAGAGTTGTATAATTACAAAGATATTGGCAGTTCAATTTGTCTTTTCAATTTCTTTTTTTTGCCTCGGTAATTCATTCCCCAATCTGAGTCCTTTAGTCCCAGATCTTGTATTTGAAACTAAAGTAAATCCCGGGTCCTGGAATAGTGTCTTTTGTCCACTTGAGAAGGAAGCACCGACTAATCCTTCTTTTGTCTATGCGGACTGAGGGCGGGTGCACTCTATTGAAATCGGTAGGCATTTGTTTACAGGTCTACTTTCCGTCCACTATAGACAAGAACAAAAGCGTGTTCTTCCTTCGTATATCCTAGCATGGGGACGATTAGTGAAGTTCACCAAGACAAAAGGATGAAAGACTTGACCGAGGAACGAAAGCTTGACCCACTTTGAGGGACAAAATGAAAGCCGCTCCCGCAGGAGAGCACCCAAGCAGAACAATGCGAGTGGAAATGCATAGACAACACACACAGATTTAGTAGCATACACACGCGTGGTTTATCAATGAGAATTTAGATCTATACACAGCTCGCAGAGGATGCGCTCACTGCGGATTTTCCCGACGCGAAAAAAATACATCTAGCTGAAAAAACATGTATTTACTCAAAATTTTCCTATGTAAGTATACTCATATTTTTAGCCGAAACAATGGCTATGCTAATCAGCTACCAGTACATATCAGTGGCAGTTTCTCGGTGTAACAAATTATGGTACCACAAGAACTTTAATGACCAATGTTTTTCGCGCTCTTCTTAGTGGCCGATCGGCGACCATGGCACATCAGGACTAAGGTCGCCGTTCGGCGACCATGGCACGTTAAGAGTTAATGAAAATCGGGTTTGGAATGACTGAAACATCCAAAAACAAAGTAAAACAAAGTGATCGTAAGAAGGTGTGGGTCCCACACTTTCTAGAACCGCTCTGTTTTGGATATCTCAGCCATTTCAAAACCAATTTTTATCAAATAAACGTTGAATTCCTCATGGAATTACATGCTCTTTCATATTTCACAAGAGGTTTCTCATTATCTCACAAAAACTATTAGAAACCTGAAATTAGGTCTCAACCAAAACTATAGGATCCCTTTAAGTTAAATGATGTGAGGTGTTTGTGTTTCTCCTATAGCCTGGAAAAGAGGAAGACAAAAAAAAGCTGTTCAACCGAGTGGCAGACAGCTTCGTGGCCCTGTTTGTTAGTGTCAACCCGGAGATAAAGGACAAGTTCTTTGCAGTGAGTGTCACCAAATGAGATGGCATTCTTACTGTAAAGTGCCATTCTGTATTGTTGAAGAGAACACAAAGGCAAGGTCCATGTATGTTCAGATCATACAGATGAATAGTATTGTGCATAAATAATGATACTGTGCATCAAACTTAATACTAGTAATGGATGATAACATCCTTGTAAAGCTTTTGTGATGCTTCGTATTGACAAAGCAGTCAAGAGTAGGGAAACTAATCATATCAGATAATATGATATTAGAGTATTTTGATATGAGGAGGTACCCTGAAAACCTGCTCCAACATAAGTTTGAGAGAAGAATTCTTCCATTTATGCTTTGATCATCCTGAGTTAATGTCAAGTAATACTTTGTGTCAGACATGCAGACAGATTGTATCTAGGTTTAGGTATAGGTATAAAGGGTACATGTAGATCATGTATAGATGTTTATGTTTTTGATGCCACTGTACATACTCTGGTAAAATAAACAGTCATCACAAAGAATTTAGTGACGATATAGCAGACATTGTAATCTCGAGTCACATCATATGAAAGATACTACTAGATATCAGTAAATGAACCGCATAATTGATGAAATGGAGAAAAGATAAACTTGTGTTTTTCTTCTGATATGTGCCCAAACCATCTGTTGTAACTTTGATAACAGTTGTGCAGCTATTCTTTGAACAGTTGAAATTTTTATGTAAATAAGCATGAATTAGTTAGAGTTACAGAGATTGTAAGTATAAACATCAGTGTTTACTTTAAAACACTGTATCTGTCATGTGTAACAGGTGTATGCAGATTGCCTAGCCCAGGCCCTCTTTGCAGCTTACTGGGAGGCCTTCATCGACTCCCACCATCACCTTGGCGACCGCTTCCGCCAACACGTCGCCTCGGTCTGTTCAGAACTTATTGCAGGTGGGAGATGTTCTCACTTTAGTTCTTTTTGTTTCTTTGTTGTTGTTGTTGTTGTTGTTGTAAATACAATGTTAAGACTTCATCTTTAAAGCTTGCTAATTTTCAACCTTGGATGAGTGTAACCTGTTTATAGCGTACAGTGTACACTTAAATTGATTACACATGACAGACTGCCCTGCGCTCTCATTGTTTGTGATGTTGACAATGTTGAGAAATACACATGCACACACACACACACACTAAATATTTTAATCACCTTTGCTCTCTTCCAAGAACTGCTTCTGTATGGCTTCTGCTGATATATTTTCAGTGGGCACAGTTGGATATGTATTATAAGCAAATTAATATCTACAAAGCACATGTACTACTACATGATGTTTTGACATTCTGTAAACCAAAATACAGCTGGGTAATTCCATGAAGTTGGGGCAATGTCCATGTAGCATAGTGATATTTAAAAGATACATTTCAGCATAACTCAATATTAATTATGCTATACATTTATTGTTTGTAGGCTTTACATTTGCCTTGAGGCCACACATTTTCCTGGAAATTTTGTGCCATTCAGACTCAATTTTGATGAAGTTATTAAACAATATGTAACAGTGTCCTGTAGCACCGTGACGTGTCCATGTAGCATCGTGATATTTTAAAATTTGGTCCTAAGAGACAAATTATGGCAATTAGCTTGACCAAAATTTGATGCAATATGCATTTACAAGATATGAATGAGATAGCTAAATATCTCAAATTTCCTGTACACAGTTTTAATTTAAAAAAGAAATTACAAAATGTATCACGATGCTATGCAGTGTCCTTTTTTGTTACATTTGGTGGACACCGCGTAGCATAGTGACACATTGTGTAATTTTCTTGTAAAAGTAAAACTGTGGAAAGGAGAGTTAAGATATTTAGCTATCTGACTAATGTAGTAATTACGTGTATGTATATTATATCAAATTTTGGTGAAGCTAATTACATTAATTTGTCTTTTAGGACCAGATTTTAACTATCATGATGCTACATGGACACGTCGCAATGCTACAGGACACTGTGACATATTGTTTTTATTCATCAAAATTGGGTCTGAATGGCACAAAATTTCCAGGAAAATGTATGGTCTCAATACAAATGTAAAGCCTATAAACAATATATGTATAGCATAATTAGTACTGAGTTATGCTAAAATGTAACACTTTGTGCCCCAACTTAACAGAATTACCCAGCTACATGCAGCTTTCTTTTCTTTCTTGTAGGGTAGATTATAACTCTTCTTTTCTTCATGTACTCACAACAAGTAGCTGTCTACACAAATGGGCTAAACCCTCACTTTTAACAAACATACACCATAGAACAGAAACCCTTCAACAGAAACTCTTGCAAAATCTAAATCCCTGGTGTGAGGGATGTTTAAAAAGTAAGTGCAGTGAATCCTGTGTGTACACTTTGCAATGCTGATCAGCATTCAGTAGTAAATTAGGCAAATTCCTTTAATTACTGGTAAATAACTTTGGTTTTGCAGTAAAAGCACTAGTCAAGTTAAAGGTAATCAGTCTCTGAAGTGTCACCTCCTCACTATTGAAAGAAGTGTGATGACATGAAAGTTTCAATCATGATAAACAATTCATGTTCTGTATAGTGAGTGAATGTTTGTGCAATGTGTTTTTGATGTGTACCAAGGTGTCAAACCAAAACCGTTGTCATGGAAACACTGGGATGTGAAGCGTCTGCAGCCAAAGAGCATGAACAAGGAGAAGGAGGAGGACAAACACCGGGTGGTCCTCATCAAGGAAGGGCAGATCAACAAGGATGGTGAGCAATGCATCATGGGTCAATCCCATAATGCACCCTGAGCATGACAAAAGTTTTGTGATATAGTGAAACAGATAATAAGCTTTGCTTTCCATCAGCTCAAATGGTCTCAATCAAAAGAGTTTCTTAGCCCTTAAACCAATTAGGAAGCTTTTGATTTCACAGAAAAGGGGCAAACTGAGTATTCTAGTAGATACTCTACTGTATGTCTTGATTGAGGAAACTCAGCACGAAAGATCACATTTGCCAAATATAGCTCTTGAACATGTACATTTAAAATTTTCAGTTCTTGGCCTTCCAAGCTATTGCTCTTTCCCCAAAGAGAACATTTTCTTTTTGATGCAGCTTTCACAGATTACAAGGGAGGGAATCTCGTATGGGTAAAACATTTACCTTTGAAAAGCTTTAACATGAATGAAGTAAAGCATAAATAAATTATTATTGCATAGGAAAGAATTACATTACTGTAAAAGTGGAAATTTTCGCGCATTTCGCGCAACCCAAAACTAGCGCAAAAATAGAAGTACGCGAATATTTTTGCTTACCATATGTTCCAGTAGTTGATGTCTTCATTCTGCAGAATTAGAAACACGCGAAACTCCTCTTACCCCGCCAAGCACGAAAAATTAGTTGCGCGAAAATATCCACTTTTACAGTATACTTCACTTGTGTTATTGGCCTTTCTAGCAAGAACAATGCGAAATGAACAACAAACGTAGAATGAAAACAAAAACTACACTCAGAGCATTGCACATATTATGTAGTTTTATAGTAAACTTTCATTATGCATGAAATGCCCACATAATTACTACTTTTACAATGTGTCCTTTCCACAGCTGACTTTTCTGTTAACTTGGACATCCTGGATGAGACAGACTCACTAAATGACGGCTCGACGGTGTCTCGTGAAATGACGCTCGCCAACAAGAGTCTTCGCTTCCAGCCCACCAATGTAGAGGGGGCACAGGCAGTGGAGGTAAATAATATTGCTCACCACTTCGCTTTCGTTGTAAAAAGTTTTGAGAAGTTACTTCACATCGAAGTTGACATTGTCAGTGGGAGCAAAACTGAGTTGGTCTGTGTGTCGGAGGTACACATAATCTGGCTGGACAAATTTAAAGTGGGGATTTAGTGTTGCTTTGTACCTCAGCTAATCAATAGGCTAATATACAAATGGGAAGACATCTTTTGAGATATACCTGTATGCAAACATTGCTTCATTTCTCTGAAAGTGAAATTGTCAGTCATAGTTCATGTGATGAACAATTTTGATTTTGTTCTTGTAAGTTATCAAATCTTATTGTAACATAATTCTCTTCAGTGTATCAATTTAGAACTTGAAGAGTATGTCCCTATTGGTTAGCTTGCATAACTGAGTTTTTCTTTTTCTTCAGTGACATTTATTACCAGCAAAAATAGTACAAATAACAATCGATCAATTTGAAAATGCTGTTGTGCTCTTCTGTGGAAACACTGAAACATTTTCTGGACTATAATCCTACAGTGTGTTGTGCTGTGATGTTGAAATGTGAAGTGAAGTATCACTCAGTTGTGTAATACCTTTGCATGCCTTTCATTCCTGTCAGTCCCATCAAATAGGACCTGGTCCCGACTTCGAACGGGTCCTGTTCAATATCAAGGGGCGGAGTCCACTGGTAGCCCACTACCTTCACATGAGGCAGCTCGCTGGCAACAAGAACGTGGGCAGACACGTCCGTAGGACTGAGATTGAGAAACTTCCGTATCCTTTTGACACACAAGTAGTCCCACTGTTGAACCAAAAGAGCAGAAGCACTGTACAAACTGCCTTTTGATTCTGAAGTGATTCTATAACAGTCAGTTGAGAGCAACAAAAGCATTAGTGATGTGCTAGATCTATGTACCAGTACCATGTATATAACTGCCTTCTGGTTTTCAGCTGTGATATCTGGGGCCCCCTTTCATGCACTTCCACAGAAATGTAACATTGTAACCTTGAAGTGTACAACCTGTAGGTCTGTAGCAACAACTAGATAATAACCAATAAGCTCTGAGGATTTGCTGTTGCTATGGAAACTACAGCTATTGTATTTTACAGTGATAGCTGTAGTGTGTTTTGTTGCTGTCTTTCTTGCTTTAATGAAATTAGGCCCTTGTCAGTGTTTTGATAGTAACAGCTTCAAGAACAAGCAACAATGTAACAAGTGTTGAGGTGTGCATTATAAAGGAAGCCACATTTTACACTGCAATGAATGTTTGTGTGTTTTGTAACTCCAAGGTAATGATAGTTACCAAAGTAACTCAGGGTCAGAATATGTGGAAGTAGTATTATCCACCAGTTAGAAGAAAATCAAGGAAGATTGCTCTGAAGGATATTACTCATTGCTGAAACTTCACCAATTCAATTCAATTCAGTTCAAACTTTATTTTCACTTTTTTTTTTCAACAGAATGTATTGAGAAATATGTAAAACTTGACATGCTCTTTATCAAATAATGCATGGCCGGCGGAAGTGGGGGCCAGGGGGCTTGGGCCCCCTCACTTTTTGTGCACCATACAAAGGAATACATAAGGTGTCATCACTTTGGGCCCCCCCCCCTCCACTTTTTTTAACCCAGAAGTGCGTAAGTGGTACTAAAAAGAAAAAGATAGAGATTTTGAGCGCGGTAAGGTTATGTTTTTGCACTGAAGACCGTTTTGTTTTTTTGTTTTGTTTTGGTTTTTTTGCTTGTCAGCTGAAGAAACCCAGAAGTGGAAGGAGAAAGATGAGCTGAGGACCTTTTTTTATTATTATTATTATTATTATTATTATTTTGCTTGTTAGCTCATGAAACCCGGAAGTGGGGCCCCAACTTTTGAAAACGCTCCGCCGGCCCTGTGATACACAGGCAGCAAAGAATTACTATGTGATTTATTAGTACTATGTGTATGGTCAGAACAAGAAGAGGCAGTATAAAAAGGTACAAAACCTATTTATATATATGTTTTGCAAAAAACAAGAAGAAAAATTGTGAACAGGTAAAAACTTTTAAAGCAATTTATATATCATGACCATGAAGTCTGTGCTGGATTTTACAGTGGTAAATAGTACAGGTGTATGCATGACCCTTGACCTATGGCCAGTCCTCCAGCTCCAACTTACCGTGAGGTCATCAAAGACTCCAACCGCATGGCCAAAGCCCTCAGCACGGAGTACCAGAAGTGAGTGAATCAGTGGATAGATAGATAGATAGATAGATAGATGGGTGGATGGATAGAAAAATAGATAGATAGTTAGATACATTGTAGAAAGATAGGTAGATAGATAGATAGATTGATAGATATAGGTAGATAGATAGATAAGATAAGATAAGATATATACAGTACTGTAGATTTAAAAAAAAACCTCAAATAGAGATGGATGGATGAATGGATGAAAAGGTCTGTGGATGAATACATATATAAATGAATAGGTAGATATAAAGCTAGAGATAGATAGATAGATAGATATAGATAGTAATCATACAGCTGTAGACAGACAGATGTACATATAAACAGATACACTGATATTTGTGTGGATAGATCAAATTGAATGTAATAATTGTATGTGCATTAAGAAATAGAAAGCCAAGAAAATCACATGGAATCATTCTACAGATGATTCTTTGATTTAAAGAGACGGTCTTATTTTTTGCTTTATATTCTAAGTTCTTCTTCACAGTTCATCAGTCACAGCTGTGATTAACACGTTGAGGACGAGTACCGAGTATACTCGGCCAAGTGTCTATGGGAAATGCGTGTTGTAGCCAAATTCCCCAGTCCTCAATGAGGTTAAAAGGAATTCATATACTTTTTGTTTCCTACTGAGCATATAAGGCATTAATGCAAATGAGTTTTGGCAATGCCCACGTGACATGCACAATCATTCAATGTTGTGTACAGAGACAGATGTTAACAACCTAAGTATGAATGTCTATCCCAACTTTAAGTTTATCATCCTCTGTAAACAGTGAGAGATTTTGATGGATCTGTATCATTAAAATCATTCATTATCTGTTGCATACATCTGTGAAGATATAAGACATGGAAAGAAAAGATGTTACATAGTTGTGCCTCTACAATGATTGTTATTTCAAGTATCAAAACATAACATACAAAAAAATCTCTTAAGAAAGGGAGAAGTTGCATCAAAGTTTGTCATGTGATGTCCGTCTTCTCTTTCCCACCACGATCCTTTCAGGATCAGCGATATCCTGAGCAAGGAGCTCGCCGCCATTGAGAAGCAGCGGGCCCAGCAGACCAGGGAGATAGAGGCGTTGAAATCACAAATCCTGCAGAGATCCTTTGACACCAAGATCCTCAGCGAGAAGATCCTAGACTTCAGGGTAAGGGGTAGTCACCAGCTCCACTGTCAACAGTGCCAGTCATGTCTGATGGAAATGCCTCTTTCAGAACTGGTGGAGGGGGGGAGGGGGAAGGGGTTAATATGTAATTTGCCCCTCCCCACATTCCTCCAAAGATTTCAAACCTGATACCAATGACAGGGAAATCCCATTATACCAAAGTCTTTGCGACCACAGATTTTACCTCACTGTAAACATATTACTTTAAAAAAAAGACACTGACTAAATACAGAAAAGGAAAATCATACCGCTAAAAGCAGCACCATGTCAAAAGCAAACTGTTTACAATGTTTGCTCCCCATACATATCTGCTTCGCTGTGTTTGGTTGCATTATTCAAATTAATGATTTGTTGTAGGGCATGATAGCAGTTACTGTGAAAGAAAGCTGATGGATGGGGAAGATGTGTCATGGTGTTGAATTGAATTAACATTTTAAAACTCCGTCAGCAACATAATGTAAATGGTACACTGAAATAATGGTTGTTAAAGGGTTAAAATGCTTCAGGGATGATGATTAAATGGTCCCTTTATAAATATTTGCTGCTCTTGTTTTGGTATGAAACAAATTTGACCGTGAAAGTAAAATTCACAAAAGATGTTTTTTATATTGCCTAGAGCTGTGCCGTAGATTTGGAATTCACTCGGTGCAGAAAATGTTGAAGTGTTTGCTAGATACATTGCAACCCTTATTCACGACTAGAGATCTTTTAAGGTTGGGGAGGGGTAGTGTGAAGGTCATACCAGGTGTGTACAGTGCGGCATAGCTCTAGGAAGAGCTGTATATGTAGAGAGAAATTTGCAAGGCAGAATTGACTTGTATCTCTGTATGATAATGATTAATCACGTACAAGTATATTAAAAGTGCTATATCTCGTTACAAACTACTTGGAGTGCTTGCTGCTCTCTCCAGGATAATATGAAAGAAAATAGAAAATAGAAAAAAATCTTAATTAAAAAAAAGGTACAAAAAAATAGTACAATACAATACAGTGCCATGCCATACAAGGCAATACAATACAATGACAATGCTTAAGAAGAAATGAAGAAATGACTAAATATATGTACATGTACACATATTGGGTGTAGGGCAGTGTTTGATCTGTGGGCAAATGATTAAAGGGATTAATCAAGGGGGAAAAGTCTGTAAATTGTTCGTACTGTAGTAGTCAGAATGCTTGTAATTTTTATTGTTCCCTTTTTTTCGGAGGTGGTGGGGGAGGGATGGGTGGAAGGCATGGGCATCATTTATTGTTGTTTTACTGGAATGTGCTGACTTCCTTTGCCTGTAGGAGAGTGGTAACAAGAGTTTCCAGAACATTCTGGATATATCCGAGTATACAGCAGTCGGAAAGGTAAAACTGAATGTCAGGGGTTAGGTCCCCTTTCGGTTCTTGGCATGCCTAATCAAATTTTTGTTACCTTGCACCCTAACAGCATGACTTCATTCTCTCTTGTCCTAATTAAGATGAGACTGAGATTCTTGAGCAACATCAAAAGAATTATGAAGTTGCTCCACGCATGTTGATTCAGTTGTTTGTATGTTGGTATGTTGGTATTTTTTTTTAAATGTCTTTGTATTTTTTTTTTCTTGCTGGATTTACCTGAGAAGGTGGCATCAATGACCGACTAATACTAGATTGCATGCCGATTATTCTTTGCACATGGTCATGTAGGATACTAGCACAATTCAATTCAATTTGATTCGCAGGCCCAGTTCAATTTCTTGTGATTTTTCAATGTACTTTGGGGGAATAGAGCAATGGCATCTATAATGGGAACGTAAGAACAAGGTTCACTGTCTGCAAGATTCCAGGAAGGTGCCTACCAGAATGCGATGCAAGAGTTGTTACAAAAATATAACAGAAAACAGAACTTTTGTTTAATAATCTCAATCTTTCCTTCATGCTAGGTTAGTTTTTCAATTGTTCTGTGATATATGTGTAACAGTTTTTTTTCCTGGATTTAATTTGTCTTTAATATGTGAAGCAGATTGTTGGAGGATGATTCAGACTCTCTCATGAAGTCATCCTAAAAACTGAAAAAAAAGGAAAAAAAAAACCAAAAACACCAGTTTTCTGTAATATTCAACTGGCATTTTCCTGTGCCAGTATCAAACTAGAGAAGCACTCGTAGAGCGCAGACCTCCGCCAAGCAGCTCATTTCCACCACTGATTTTTTTTCTTCCATGGGGATCAGGGATCCACAGATCCACAGGGATTTCCACCCATACGTAGGCATGCTGAAAGTCGCCCGATTTCCCTGAACAGATTAGATTTTTCTTACATCATCAACCTCCAGCTGCGCGACGTGCCTCGCCCCAGCAGAAACTAGAGTGCGAGCATGCACTTTAGTGTGCGTATGCAAACCTAAAAAAAATGGGCAGCTTGAACTCTCAAGTTCATTGACCCTGTCTGCCAAAATATTGAAAATCCTTCATAAAATCTACAAAAATTATTGTATCACTACCCAAATTTAATCATCTGTTCCTTGTGTCATTCTCAACCTTTCCTGTAAGTTTTATCTAAATCCGTCGACTACTTTTTAGTTATTTTGCATATATGGAGAAACATAACCTCCCCCTTGGCAGAGGTAATGAACACGACTTAAAGGGGAAGGCTAGTAACTAATCAGTGGGAATCAGTGGAAATGCTGGGAGATGATTGTTCCAATCCTTATGGGATTCATTCAAGAGTTCATTGTATATCTATTGTTGTGTGAAAATGATTTGCTTCAGAATGGTCTCATATTCAAGTAATGTGCAGTTTAATGCTTCCAGGTTAGCGTCCCTGGTCAGTGACGGAGCATTGTAATCTGCACATTACTTGAATATGAGACCGTTCTGAAGCAAATCATTTTCACACAACAATAGATATACAATGAACTCTTGAGTGAATCCCATAAGGATTGGAACAATCATCTCCCAGCTTTTCCACTGATTCCCACTGATCAGTTACTAGCCTTCCCCTTTAATAACACTCAGAATGCACATGCATGCCCTGACAATGTTCTTTGATTTTAGAAACTAATCAATAAGATTCACTGACTTCTCTTTCTTAACCTGTTGAGGACAGACTGATTTTGCTACAACACACACTTCCCATAGACACCTGCCCGAGTATACTCGGGACTCGTCCTCTATGGGTTAATACACCATCTCACGAGAGATGGTGTATTTGAATGAGTTGAATAGCCAGACATTTGATAATACACAGTTACACAAATTCTGTTTGACGAACTTTGATGTACAACATACATGTACATGGTGGTTGAGGGCTGATAATGCCAAGAGCAATAATCTGCAAATTTGACACACTTTTTTTTTCTTCCAAACTGACTTGATCGTCCTGAGGTTTTCTTTGGATTACTAGTATTGCTAGTTTGTCATTGGCATTTCATTTTCTCAAAGCCGATAGAGCAATAGTTACATTGGTCTCTACCCAGAATAGTTTGCATATATTTGCTGTGAGCAGTGAACATCATTGTTCATTCTACGTGCTACATGTATCAAAATGACGGCAAAAAAAAAACCTGTGATGAAGTAGTGGGAAATAATGTTTTGCATATCACTGTAAATCAAAGTGGCGTAATATTCTATGATGTGTATGTAGATGGTGCTGCTTAGATTTGTACCATGATTGTGACTGTACAGCAGCATATAACTTGTGTCAGTATAAATTTTCCAGAGGGGATGTCTCTACATTCTCAAGTCTCCTGCAAAGACAAAGTGATGTGTCACTGCATCAACAAATGCATGTAGACAGGACTGTATGTGAATTTCACAATTTTGTACCAAGCGACTTTAATGCTCCTTTGTGAAACTAATTTCTCTTATTGGTGGTAAAAGGATGCAGCTCTCCTCTGGGAAGATGCATTTGATTTCTCTTTCAATGATTGGAGACCATTAGAGGGATTCTGTGGTTGTGGCTGTGGTTTGTTAAACATGCATGGATTTCCGGGATTTGTCATTCTTATTTTTGTCTTTACAGTCTTGAGTTTTTTTGCAACTGATTGACAAATTGCCCTACATCGACGTAAATAAGCACTGAATTGATCAGTGTTCTAGTAGTAGCCATGATAAAAAAAATCATGGGCGTACATACTCGAGCAGGATTTTTATCATGGCTATTACTAAAACACTGATCAATTCAGTGCTTATTTACGTCGATGTAGGGCAATTTGTCAATCAGTTGCAAAGAAAACATCTCGACGGAAGAATTTCATGAATTTGAATAGTCTTGAGTTTGTTGTCGTTTTTGTTTTGTTCAAGTATGGCAGTTCATTGCAGTAATGCTTCAGTGCATTGAATTCAGCTCAGTCTGTTGCGAAAGCTCGTAGATTGTGATGTAAAAACCAAACCAAACCAAAAAACACTCGAGGAAAACCAACATGTGAACTTCAGAACAAAGGTCAGGGGGTCAGTGCCGTGTCAGCAGTGATGTAGACCTCTGCTGGTCTTGCATTGTAGACTCTGTGTCTTATGTCTCATACTATCCAAGAATTTGTCTTAGTTTGATTATTTTTACAGGGGCAGTAATGTTGTTTCCATGTTTAACACAATTAAGTCATTTAAATGCTGCCATTTTCCACAGCACATTCAGTCATTCTACAATTCTTAAATCATTCATAATCCACTCTTTTTTAGATATAATTCTTCAGCCTTTAATTCTTGTGAATTACTTTTAAAAAGAATTGAATATGAAGCAAAGCAAGACATAGCTGGAGTATTACTGGACAGTTCAAACTTTATTATCTGCATGTATAAGTAACTTCCCCATGTAAACAGTGGACAGAGCACTGTAGAGCATCAGGTACCTGCTTCCTTCATAGATTGACTAGCGAGGTCTTGCAAGCAGGTTCTTGGCAGGTCAAAAAAAAAATGTTCTAGCATACACAGCTCTGGAATTAGGTGGTATCGAAGTACCTGGTACTTGAGATGTAAGCGAGTTGAGCAATACAGTACATGAATTGTCACCCTCATTTCTGTCTGTTAATGACTTGGATGATTTACATACCATTCTCACAGATAATGGGGTAGACAAAACAAAAACAAAACAAAAACAGAAACATGTAGGTGGTCAGTGCTCAGCTACAGTCACTTCTAGGTGCCTAACTTTTCAAAAAATAAAAAATTAATAAATGAATTTAAAAAAATCCCCTAATCTAATGGAATGCTTTATTTGCTTTTATTGGAGGACTTTATTAACCAGTGGGCATCAGAGCAGAAAACTCTGGAAACGAATACAACTTATTTCATCTCAAGTTTACTCACAAATATGTTTGAAATCTTTGTATTCTATCTTTACAGGGCAAGGAAGGGATTCTGACTTTGATGAAACAGGTAAGTGATGTGAGGCCCTCATTTTCACGTTGTCCTCTGTTTACTGAGAGCAATATAATCACTTTTATGACACAAACGCAGTCATTACAACTGATTGACAAATTGCCTTATATTGATGTAAATGCCCACCAGTTATTCCGTGCCATTGAGAAAAAGCAATCATAAAAATCATGGGATGATGTATTGGGATGGGAACACTTAAGAAAAAAGAAAAAAGCATTGACTGTTTAGTGTGTCTGTATGTTGATGAAGGGCAAATTTGTTAATCTAGAAAGGTGGGAAGAGATCTCTTCCCACCTCTTCCCACCTCCCTGGTTAATCGGTTGCAATAAAAAACAACTCAATGCAAGAGTCATACTTGTGAACACCAAGCCATCACTCCAATAACTCAACATGTCCTATCTTTATCTCTGTGTGTGATTACTGCTGTGTGTTGGAGCTTTCAGAGTAAGTGAAGAGTGAGAACACACAGTAAACATTTGACTAATTTCCATGTGTGCCTTTTACTTATGTATTAACCCTAAAAGGGCCGGGTGACTTTGTTTGTTCAAGTCTCGCGCAACTTTTGAGACCAAATTTGCAACGTTCGCGCATACTTTTGCGAAGCCACGCCCATTTTTGTAACAGAATGTCGCCCCAAAACGGGCACAATTTTGTGATTTTGTGTACATGACAGTGTTCTGTCATGAAAGTCATAAAAACCTGATTATTTTTACAATTAATCACTTTCGTTGATTAATTTTGTGCTAATTATGGTAGAAAAGTGGTCAGTGACAATTTCCAATGAAAAAACAAAGAAAAAAACAGAAGTTGAAAATCAGAGAAATACATAAGAAATTCTGAAAACAATAAAATACATAAGAATTGAAATGAGTTTTGGAAGTTTTTGTGATGTACAATTGTTGAATATGCTAAAACAGATTTACAGATCAAAAATTAGACTCTCAGTGCTTTTAATTAGACTAAAATATGATCTTGAGCTTAATTTGCATAATGGACATAATGGATTAATTAAAATTAGAAATTGACTGTTTCAAAAAATCTTCTGACACAATCTTGTAGATTATGTGGGTCTCGCGCATTCAAAATTTCATCGCGATCGCACCAACGATGGCCAAGATCTTGGGGGGGGGGGGGGGTCTGAGCATAGGCAAAAAAGCCCAGCCCTTTTAGGGTTATTGAGCATTCAGAGTAAGTTAAAAAGTAAGAACACACTCTAGATATTTGTTTTGATTTCACTCCTACATTTGAAGCTTCTCGTGTGTTTGAGTGTTCAGCATAGGTATAGAGAACACAACTCTAGATGTTTTGATTTAATTCCTACATGTACTTCTTGTGTGTTAAAAGCATTCAGTATATTCAAGTTCAGAGTGAGAACACAGTCTGAGACATTTCGTTTGACTTCATCCTTATCTGCACTCCCTGTGTACGAGTGTCCAGAGCAAGTTAACAGTGAGAACACGCTGCAGACATTTTTTTTTCAATTCATTCCTCTGAGTGTTTCCTGTGTGTTAGAGCATTCTGAGTAAGTTATGGGTCCCAGGTAAGAACACATTCAGACATTAAAGGGATGGTATAGTATTGGTGGAGATGGGGCATTAAAAGGATGGTACAGTGCACTCCCGTTATAACGAAATGCTCGGGACCGGCAGTTTTCTTTCGTTATAACGATATTTCGTTATAACCGAACAATACAATATATAACGAAAATAAGGAACCATCTATATATATCATATTATGTTTGCTGAATACTTATCATACAGTGGAAAGCTATGTGAAATGTGATGGGATAACTGTATTACAATGATAAATGCAAGTTCCCCTCGAGGGGAACTGTGCGTGACACAAGGAGCGAACACACAGTGGTGTGAAGCGTTCACCCATGCAGAGACGCTATAAATGCTTGTTCCGCTACGTATTTTCGAAAGCAATTCGCATTTCGTTATAATGGAGCACATTTCTTTTGTTTTTCTTTGTCTGTGGCGCTCGGAAAAGACTTCGTTATAACGGAAATTTCGCTATAACCGTGTTCGTTATAAGCGAATTTTGTACCATAGACTTTATTGGTGATAATTTTGGGACCGGAAGATTTACTTCGTTATAACAAAATTTCGTTATAACCGTGTTCGTTGTAACGGGAGTGCACTGTATAGTATTGGTGGAGATGAGGACTGGCTTTTAACTTTTTGTTAGATACCAAGAAACCACTCGTGAAATAATAAAAAGCATACCATTCTACAAGGAAATCAAAGTTTATAAGATGAAAATCAGTTTTGGAATGGCCGAGACATCAAACACCAAATAAAACAAAGCAATCCCACTAAAAGATGAGTCCCACCTTTTATTAGGATTGCTCTGTTTTGGATATCTCAGCCATTTCAAAATTTCAAAATTTTATTTTATCAAATAAATGTTGAATCCCTCTTGGAATTACATGCTCTTTCAGATTTCATAAGAGGTTTCTCATGATCTCACCAATAGAATATTAGAAACCTGAAGTTAGGTCTCAACCAAAATTGTAGGATTCCTTTAATTTGTATTCCAATCCAATCTGCTTTTCCAGCTTGTTCGTGTTCAGTGTATTAAATTTAAGAGTGAGAACTCACTTGTAGATGTTTGTTTCAGTTTCTGGGATTGATGTCTATCGAACAACAATCTTTCCAATGAAGAATAGAAAATGTGAAGATTAAGGGTCACGGTTCGTTGTCCACTGGAGGTCATGTCTCGAAAAAAAAAATCCAGTTTTAGTCTCAGCTGATGAGCTCGAATTCATTAAAAAACAAGTTATGTCTTACTTTGTTTCTTTTTTTTAAACATGAGTACCTATGCAAAAAATCTTAGAAATCCCCTCCAAAACAAAATGAATAAAAGCACAAAAACAAAAACGAAAACATAAACACAAAACCCTGGAACAGTAGACACAATGGGAGGGAGAAAACAAAAACAGGATAAAATTAAAGGTATACTGCATCAAGATATTATTTTGGCAGGTTGTTCTTTCTTTTCCGGAATTACTTTAATAAAACAAATCTTGGTGAAGCAATTAAACATAACTAGGTCAGTTCTGTTCTTTGCTTCTGGGCTTTTTCCTTTTTTTATCTGTTTTTTTTTTTCTTCTCTATTTTAAGAGAGAGAGAAAGTGGGAGAATGGGAGGGTTACGATTATCCTGGATTCGTGATGCATCCACTGATAGATCCACTGTGTCAAATTTCTCACTCAGTCGGGAAGACATTAAAAGTTGTGAGGAGAATGTCGCTGCATCATTTACCGGCATAAGAGAAAAAACATAATCCCCCGGGGGGAAATGAGAAGAAAGAGAATGATGCATCGTGAGGAGGAAGGAGAGGTAAAGAGAGGCCTCCGCGGGATGTCTCAATGATATTCAGACAGGAAGTATAGGTGCGATGGACAGAGAACCATGTTTTGAGGAGAATTACAAAGTTAAATGCCAAAACAAAATAGCACAGATATCGACAACAGCAATATCGCTAAAAAAATGAAACATATTAGAGTACTGGATGGAAAGTGAGAGAGAGAGGGGAGAGATGAAATATATCAAACAACATATTTTGAAAGAGGATGATATGAACCGAAAATGGGGGTGGTAGAGATGTGATTGAGAGGTATGTTTTTTGTCAAGGTGGGATTAAAGGAGAATGATTCCCAATTGGATTGATTGAATGCAGCAATATTGATAGAACACATCATTGAAGTCAGAGAAAAAGCGGACAACCTGTTCAAAGTTACGACTTTTTAAAGTTTAGGTGCTGCCATTGTGGATGAGACAAGTGCAACATTTTGACGTAACACAATTGGACAATGATATAAAGAAAGAATACATAAAATTCAATGTTTTTATTCACTAGCACATTTAAAAAGCACTTGATTCACCTCCTCCAGAAAACAGGGGAAAGTAGATTACCCTTTATATCAGTAGCAAGAAAGGGAATGTGTACTTTCATAAAAAGTAAAATGTTGTGGAATTCTCTTTATATTTTCCTTTATTGTCTTCGCATTACTTCACAAATTGTTGTAATATTCTAATACAGTGTTAGCTGCACCGAAACATTAGAAATTGATATTTTCTGCAGGGATGGTCAGATTTTCCTCAAACGTCACTGATGTTTTCTACTAAATATTGCCTCATTCATTCAATAGATATTTATATATTGGGTTTTAGTCCCCTTTAAATTCAGTCCTGTAGATAAGTCATCACATAGGAAAGGTAACTCCTTTGAGGCTGAAACAGGTGGGTGAGCAGCAACACGAATGTGAGACTGTCGAGAAGGGGATGGGGGAGTTGCTGAAGTCCAGAAAAGTGCTCTGGGAAGATGAGCTGCAATTTAAGCCCTCATCACATTATTCCCAGGTGTCAGGGACTCTGAACTGTGAGAGGTTCTTGCCTTCACTTGCAGGGCATCGTGGGAACTCGACGATAGAAATGTATCCGGACCTGCTTTTGGCTCTGAATTGGGATGTCTTATATTCTCATGTCACATTGAACTCAAAAGACATTTGAGAGCTCTTTGAATGTTAAACAGGGTAGGGGGATGTGGTGAATTCAATCTCATTCGTGTCTTTTTTTTTTCTCTGCACTTTATGGGTATATTATGGAAACCACGGATACATTCCAGAATAGCTGACAATCTTAAAGTTACATACAAGAAGTCAAGTGTAGTACTTGGTCTTAATGCCAGATTACCATCCACTCACAGACTCTGAGGTACTTGTATGTCCACAGTTGATGCACTTTCTGTAGATTACTGCATGATGTAAGATTCAAACATTGAATGAGAAAAGCAGAAGACATTCAGTAGATGCAGTCTGCACATCTAAAATCATCAACAGTCATTGACTCACTATAAATATCAGTAAGACGAGTTAACTTCTACACTTTCCCTTTCCTCTGCCAAGCTGCTTCATGTATTCCATTATTGTGCAGATACTTTCCAAAGGTTGATCACGTCAGTTCCAGTAATTTCCTCTCCTCTCACACTTTAAAGGAAACCTCCGCATTATTAATTTCAGACTTTTATATTTGAACAACTATAAATTGGTTATACTGGGTACAGAGTTTAAGAATTTATAGTGATTGGGATAGGGAATAAGAATGTTTTCAAAATAATAACAGAGCACTATGAACAAGGATGGTGACATAGCAACTTCACCATAAGAATGCATGAGTGGGGGCTGAAGGAAGCAGAACAAAACATGAAAACATGAATAAATTCGACACATGAATTGCTACATTTCTGAAATACGTGATCCTCCTGCTCATGCATGAGCTCCCACCCATGCATTCTTATGGTGAAGCTGCCATATCATCATCCTTGTTCAGTGTAATTTGTTTTGGGTTTTCAGAGTATTGGTTTCTCTGCTTTAAAAGACCACAATTAATTCCACAAATCTGAACATGGAGCTGTGGATGTACATCCTATATGATGTGAAATTATGAAACTTGCCTAGACTTCCCCTTCAACTGGTGCAAAGGCAAAATGTTGGGGATAACCCCTTCCAAAGAGGCTGTTTTGTTTGTAAAACTATGTCGGGTGGTAGAAGGCTTAGCGGTGCACCACATATTCTTTCTACACCTCGGGTAAGGGCCAAGCATATACCCTAGCAAAAAAAATATGTGATGCAACATTACAGCCTTCTACCACCCAACATTCTACCACCACAGAAGCCTTCAAAGATTTCGTTAAAACTATGTCATTTTACAGAGCAGATTAGCTTTCACAAGCAAATCGTATTATCTTGCAGTAGGTGTTTGCTTTCTTTCCATCGGATTTCCTGCTTGAAATGTCATTCTATTGTTTAAAGGAAGAAATTGATGCATCACTTTGAAACTGGAGCCAATTTCGTTAGACCGTGCCATATGGTGTCCATACTCACTATCTTGTCCAAACAATTTTTTTTTTTCCTTTTGTGCAATTCCCCAAACAATCGACATTCCACTTGCTGCTAGCAACAGTTATGAATCAGTTTCAGAAAACAAAGCCCAGTCAGGGAGGCATTCCTTATCATATTTCATCAAATGAGCTGTAATGGTACCACTGATCAAGCTGTTATGATGAATGTACAGTTATGATTTTATAGGACGGGTCAAGAGCATTCTGTGATATCGGTCGAGAGCTGTGTGTTGATTTTTATTGGTCGCATGCTTGCCTCATGGATTAAACAAGCCAAAGTTATGCACACATTTCCTACTGACGCATGCAGACCTGTGTGTCATATTTTGTACTGTAGTGTATATTTGAGCTTGCTATTCTATTATTCAAGGGAGAGACATGAGTTTCTGCTTGAGTAGATGTTGGCAAAGAAGGACATGCAATAACTACTGTAAAAAAAAAAAATAGACAATAAATCCATCCATCAAATGTCAACCATGTACTGTAGTCTTAGGATTCAGATGGTGTAATTATTGGGAAACTTCAAGATATTTAACTGAAATCTAGCACAAGGCAGAGGTATGATGACACAAGTACCTATTATTTTATACACGTCCATCAAGATTATTACTATACCTGACTGTGTGTCAAGTTTGAAAAGGTGCTGAATTTTACTTGAATTTTACTGAAAGTAAAGTACCAGTACTTGTACAGTCTTGCCACTGTTTCACCAATCCAAGAGTAGACTTTTTTTTTATTAAAAAGCTGTATTCACCTTTTCACTTTATTTCTCTCATTCTCCTCTCTCTACCCCCTCAAGGAAAAGGCTGGACTTGCAAAAGCCAGACCTCACAGTCGGAAGACGGAGAGCTACACAACAGGGAGCTCGCAGGCAGACGAGGAGGAAGATGATGAGGAGCAGGATGTGGATGATGAAACGGATGATGGAACATAAGACATCTTTACCATTGTCAGTGAGAGAGAGGAGAGAGCGAGAGGAGGAGATACCAAGGTACATGAAAGTGGTGAATTAGATGACACATCTTTTTCTGTTGTAAAGTGAGAAAACAGAGACAGAGAAATTGAGGTGTGGGTGGAGGGGAGAGGGGGTGGGAGATAGACAAAATAGAACAGAGAGAGAGGGGGGAGGAGGAGGAGGAGGAGGAAAAGGAGAGAGAGGTTCGTGGTAAATTCCGAAGACATTCATAGATGCATTTAAAATCATGGTATGTGGGAGGCTGTAAAGAGGTTTGTGAGGCCTTGCAGGCATTGGAAAAGGGATAACTTTTACATTATTAAGTCTTGTATTACTGTTCTTTGAATGTGGAGGTTAAAGGCATGTTTGCCTACAAGAGATGTGACAATGTGTGTAAACCGATCAGCCATGGACAATGACGTGTGGATTATTCCACAATGGTGTCAGATAATTAAAGCGTGCAAAGTAACGACCAATTTCTGTATGAAAGAATTGCAGCCCTTGGGCAGATTAGGGAACAGGAGTTACACTATGGTGAAAATTAGCACCATCAATCTTTGAAATTGGCACATACTTCCAGTAAATTTCACCTCCTTCTGTGGTATATTGCTTGTGCTCTCATAGTGCCTTTTTTGTAGTCCTTTTAAACCTTCATGTTCCTGTGAGCTATGCTGA
Organism: Diadema antillarum; assembly: GCF_040938485.1. Taxonomy (NCBI): domain Eukaryota; kingdom Metazoa; phylum Echinodermata; class Echinoidea; order Diadematoida; family Diadematidae; genus Diadema; species Diadema antillarum. The sequence continues at coordinate 9,759,280 of NW_027270960.1, forward strand.
AACTTTCCAAGCTGTTTCAGTAATATATGGTCAAATGTCCCTAAACTTAACCAACTGTAGCACAGACATCCTGTTTGCCTGAAACTGCTAGAACTTTTATAAGTCTTGAAGAAAGGCTTTTTGCAATGCAACATGGATTTGAATTATTGAACCCAAACATCAGTGGTTTCCAGGCCTTCTCAGTAAACTGCCGAAGAAAGAAAACCATCTGGTGGACAAAGCACAATGAAGATTTTTACAAATTAGTGTCATTTTACAAACAAATTTATGCACACTTTCTTCTCAAATGTCAATTGTGACAGTGCTAAAAACATGACTGCAAATTTGCCAGAGGCTAGCTTTAGCTTGTTCAGCCTGGCTACATAGAGCAAGTATCAAACCGAACAAGTCCTGCCAAGTTTTCTGTCTTTCTTGTTTATACACCGAAATTGACTAAGTGTGCTTTCCTGTTTATATACCGAAATTGACTAAGTGTGAACGTGTAGGTGGATTGAATAATTCATTGAGAGACATTTTAGCACTAAATGTCAATTTACCCTCACCATGCCATGTTTCCATTTACGTGTATCAGGCATTACATTGCATCGCATTTGTGCAAACAACTGGAAAAACAGTCATTTTGTATGCCTCCCTATTTTGGTTAATTATATTTGTATGCACGACGATTCCATTGTACAGGTACTCCCCAACGTATCCCAGTTTTATATGCTTGCCTGTGGTGAAGTGTTTTGCAGGAATGTCATTCTAAATCTCCACAGATATGGCATCAGACAAATTGTGCCTTTACACTTCACTCTGCCCTCCTCCCCCAACCCCAACCCCCCCCCCCCCCCCAAAAAAAAAAAATGTATACAAGTACATGTACAATGTACAGGCAAACCTCACTATAACGAATATGGATACAACAAATTTTTGATAGAAATTTAAGATGATGTTCATGGTAACTGTCACCATGTTGTCTGTTTTCTCTGTATTTTGATATAACGTGAAAATTCTTATGGTATAGACTTTGTTATAGGTCATTTTCTGCATTCCTTATGTTGGCCTTTTTGCAAATGGCTACCAAAAACACAATGATTTGCTTAAGCAACCATCACAGAATTGTTCTCTTTCCACAGGTTTCTATCGTTCTCACTCTCTCTAGTACTTACATACACACACACACACACACACACACACACACATGATAATAAAGATAGATACACAGATATAGATACAATCAGTGCATTCCCATTGTGACGAAATTTCATTAAGCCAACAATAAAGAATATATGTGACCCTGCACCTCAAAACAAACAAAAAGTCGCCAGACATGAATTTTTTGTTAAGACCATATTCTAAAAGAGCAGACTCTAAAGCTTTAAAATGATGTATAACTCAAGTCACTTGGACTCTCCTAACCTATCTAAATAATGGAAAGAAAGCACAAACTCAGGAAAAGTGTGAACTGTGAAAAGAGGCTCTGAAGTACAGTGTCTATTCCAGCGCTTAATCTTTACCAAACCGTCCTGGCTGTGCGATGATTGGAACAAAAAAACAGGAAGTAAACCACCAGAGTAACAACAATGAAGGGATTATCGGATTAAATTGAAACTGAGCATGCCTCATTAACACATTCTGTCCATAATTAATGCCAACTTTCAAAGCAGTAGCGCTATCCTTTCAAAAGTTATTAGAGTTGAAAGTGAAGAGTGTGTACAAGGTTTTTCAGAAATGAAAAAGGGACTCACCTAACACCTAATCACACTATTCTACCAAAAAAAATTTCGAGATAAACTGCTAAAAAACACACTTTCCCGCCCGTTTTATGATACCAAATTTTAGCATAATGTAAAAGAAGACCTGCTCTTTAAGAAAATATGAAAAGGTCAAGATCTGCTGGGTTGACCCATTTCACTTATTTTCAGTCCTCATGCAAAATCAGTGTGTGTGACTTTATGTTCGTTTTGAGGTGCATGGTCACATATGAAGATCTAATTTTGGAACCAGAATTTTTACTTTAATATACAGTGTGTAACAACATCTTTGTTATATTACTATGTTTGCCGTAATGGGAGTGCACTATATGTAACAACATCTTGTTTTGAAAAAATACAAATTTAGATCCCAAAATTATTATCTGTCCATTTTCATGTACTTTATTTGTTACGCTAAAACAAAATTACTCTAAAACAAAAGAAAACTGCAGTTCCCAAGGACTTTGTTATACTGGGAGTTGCTTGTATATGACTGCACAAAATGCAATATACGTGTATGTATGTATGTATCCCATGTATATAAAAATAAGTCTTTCTTGAGAAAGTGTTGCCTTTAAATTTGTACATAAAGAGTATTTATTGTAAAGATTTTGATGTGCAACTTGACTTGCAAATAAAGTGATATGTTCAGTTTGACAAGAGCAAATAATCACATCTGAGTTGATGCCTTTGATTTCAGTTGTAATACAATCTTAATGATTTACGATAAAGCTGGTACCGGCAGCTTCATACACTGACTAGACAGTAAAACTAGACACAGATCAATACAGATACAGTCTTGCTTTTTCAAAACAAGGACACATAAAGGACCTTCTTCAGGGTGTCAGACATCATACTTAAAACTTTATCCCCATACATCTATCTGTAAGTACCACACCATGTAACTGAGAGAGTAGAAAAACAAAACAAAACTGGGCCCTCTTGCATAAGAAGATGCAATCAAAAACAAATCAGGTATCAGCCAATCAAAATGGAGCATTCACAGATTTATGATTGATTTTTTTACTTAAGTTTGATTTCACCTTTTATGCAAGAGGTCTCATCATAGACGAATGATGTATCATACGGAATTCAAATAAGGCTAAAAGTAGTGACACGGGCCATAATGGCAAGTTGGGACATTGCTTCCTCTTTCATTACAAAATAAAAAAAAAAATATATATATATATTTTTCTCCACATTTCGTATCATGTGTACAAATTGTATACAAACTTCACCCTCATCCCCATCAAAAAAAACCCAACAAAACAAAACATAACAAAACAAAGATGTAAGAATGAAAATACATGTACTTGATAAGGCACAGATAATAAAAGGAATACATTGTATAACATTTGTTCAATGCTGGAATGCCTTGAGTTCATTAGACTACATACACCAATGTACAACATCCAGTGAGTTCTGAAAGAAAATACACAAAGAATCTTCCTTTTTGGGGGGCGGGGGGCTAAAGCAAAGCACTTTTTAAAACATTTTCTATCACACTGTATTGCCACATACATGTACATGTATCACAATGTTGAGTACAATGGTAAGCCAGCTTAAATCCTGGCATTATATGGAATCAAGTTTTCTTCTTTGGCAAGAGGCACCAGAAAAGTCTATTTTATACTCGGAAAGAGTGATTTCTGGTGAATAGTACCCTCCTTGGTCCTCCTTGGACTTGACCAACGTTATTAAGCTGAATGGAATTTTCATGATCATCAACAACAGCTATTGCACTGATGATTAAACTCTTCGTATGCCCAGGTGCATGCAAATAGCCCGGCCAGTAGACGGCCCAACAGACCATTTACATGACCTGGAAAAACATTGTACACTGTACAAGGTTTTTTAATTGATTTGTGTTCTAGAAGGGCATTGAGGTAATATAAAACTGAAATTAGAAATTGAAGCAAATTTCGACGATACCATGTCCCATTCTAATGAACTGGAAAAAAGTGTTCACTTCATTGTTAATTGATTTGTGTTCCAGACTGGCAAATTTGTTACCATCTTGGCAACCTTGGGCAAATCTGGTATACTGTAAAAGTAGATATTTTTGCACGACTAATTTTTCGCGCTTGGCAGGGTAAGAAGAGTTTTGCGTGTTTTTAATTCCGCGGAATCAAGACATCATGCACAGGAACATATGGCAAGCAAGATTATTTGCATGCTTTTATTTTCGCGCTATTTTCTGGTTCCGCGAAATATGTGAAAATTTCAACACCATGAAAATTTCCACTTTTACAGTAATCAATTATAAGCATAATTAGCATAATGAGCCAATTGACATTTATACAAGATATAGATTCATGTCCACCATTTGTATAAACTAGAAAGAATACAGTGTAGTTTTCGGTAAACTGTTAAGATGCAAACTACATTCACAAAAATGCTCTTTTATTTGCTCTACCTTTCCTTTCATGAACACCATGTCACGCATGTATTAATACCCCACAATCAAGTTACTGTAGGCCTATACGCCATATATTTTGCGAGTCTAAATTTTCGCAAATCAGGAATTCCCGGAGATGTCGCGATCGTGGAGTCCTGTTCTGAACGGAGAAATGTACATGCATACGAGACATCCACATCAGAATCAATATTTTCGCGTGTCTTTAATTTCGCGAATTAGCACCTGACTCGCGAAATTCACGAAAATAGCCGAAAGTGGCTTCCCAAGCATGAATGTGTGATGGGAATGAGAAAATTTGGGGGCTGATGGGGATGCAACCCAAACAGGGCGCTGATTCACAAATTAGCGCATTACAGTTATTTCAAGAACTAGCCCAAGGTTTTAGGGAAAGCTTTAACCACAAAATAGTGTGTTATTTAGAAACTTTGGTCTGAGGAAGACACGCCTAATGTGCCTCAATCCTGATAGGAAGGCCATGGTGACATAAATAGGGATCAAGGGGATGAAGCCAACTTCTTGTTGATTGCCAATAAGGTGTCTGGATATTTATGCAAATCAGCGAAGAAAGCTTTCCAGTTTGTGTGTCAGTCGACAGAAAACACAGGTAGGGTTACAGACCCGGTAGCAAAGGGTATTCACTGTAGACCTGTAATTCATTCGCTGCCCAACGGGTTACATAAAAAAAAAATCATGAATAGCACCTGCCAGCAAATACAGTAAACCTCGCATGAGTCGAAGCTCTCGGGACTGACAAAAATGCGTCGACTTAAGTGAAATTCGACTCTCGCGAGAGTCGATCTTTTTTTCGACTCACAGTTATGTACATGTATTATAGTACATTTGCATGCATGTGTGTGTGTGTGTGTGTGCGTGCTCGTGTGTGTTTGCATTCAAATTTGTCTGTTCTTGAAGATAATGTTCTTATTTTGTTCTAAATTGAACATGGAATTTGTATCAATACTAGTAGTTAAACGTAGTTCTGTGAATGTCTGCGCTAATGTGGCAATGTGCATGTGCTATGTCTATGGTGCAACATAGGTAGCCATCTCTGTCAACCTACCCTGAGACAAACACTCTCCCAGGCCCATCCTACCTCCATTGAACAAAACTATACAGCCAGCCGTGCACGCACAAACAAAGCTCCGCCCACTTGGCCTGTCACTAAAATATCAAAGCAGCGATTGGCTGACCAAGGAGTTCTGGCCTGACATGGATAAAGTATGGATGTGCTGTGTGTATGGATAAAGTACATTGTATATGGATCGATCGATGTGCTGTGTGTATACATGTATACATGTGTATGTATTCGACATGCGTGCAGAGCGGTACGGTGAGTGTGCATGCTTACCTGCAGCAGGCCAGGGACAGGGTTCTGCGACATGCCGATTTTTTTTGTTCTCCTCTAAATGTAATGAGAATGCCAGACAAATCTTCTTCGGCTCAAGTGATGTAAACTATGTGTATTTTGTACAAAAGGGACTGACTGTTTTACTTCGACACAGCCGAAATTCGACTCTCGTACTTCGGCTTATCCAAATATTTCTTAGAGAAAATACATAGGGAAAAATCTGGACTTTTTATTTTGCTTCGAGTTAAGTGATTTTCGACTCACTCGACGTCGACTTATCCGAGGTTTACTGTATATGCATTGAAGCTAATTCACATCAGTAATGGTCGACTCCAGTTGACATTCTTGGACTATGTGTATACTTTATGCACATACTGTATGCATGGCTCGACACTAACTTTTTTGTTTGGTGGCCTGATGGGGCCACCAAAATCCTAAATTTCAAATTTTTGGTGGCCCGAGAGAAAAATTTGGTGTCCCGAAAAAAACAATAAAAAACATTAAAAGTCCTTTGTTTTAATGAATCAAATATTTAAGTTTTATGATAGTAAGAATTAGAAGTTGGACATATCTACTCATAAATAAAATTCAACAAAATTGCAACACTCACTCTCCGGCACTCATTCAGTCCTTTTCATCCATCCTTTAAACAAATTTAACTGCTAATTTCCGGCGCAAAAAGTTACGAATTTATTGACATAATTTTCAAAGAATTTTGGTGGCCCGAGGCGGGCCACCAAATTTGCCCTTTTTTTAAATTTGGTGGCCCGACTTTCATTTTTGGTGGCCCCGGGCCACCGGGCCACCGTTAGTGTCGAGCCCTGCTGTATGTACTTATGCAGAGATCAGTGATAAAGCTGTACCCAACTCATTACAGGGATTCTCAACTATATCCGAACTGGGCCAGGCTTCTCACTCACTGCTTCCCCATGCTACCGGGCCTCTAAGATGGATTTATTTTCACAAGGTGAGCCCGCTGTAGATGACGGCCCCTTGGCCCGGCTGGGTAGCAAACAGGCTCTCCTTGACTCTGGCCATCCTCTCAGCTGTCTTTCCATAGAACTCCTCCTCTACCTGTCGGAGGAATGCTTGCACAGCATCAGCGGGTACCATGGAAACGGTGCACCCAGCCCACCCAGCACCTGTCAGTCTGGATCCCAGAGCTCCAGCTTTCCTGAGCGGAAAAAACAAAACAAAAAATCAAGATATACATGATATAGATAGATAATAGGAATATTTATTCAAAGTTACAGTGGAATATTCCAACCTATGACAGAATTGGGCTGCTATGGAAAAAAAAAGGAACGAAACTTTTTTGTGTGTGGCAATACATCCTGCACTGTTATGTGTAGACAGGAAAAGCAAGTACTTTGTAATTTGAGATAAGTTCACACAAACGAAAAACAAAATGCCCAAACAAAATTTTGTCAATGTTAAAAAAAAAAAGAGCAATAAAAGTATCAATATGGAGGTGTATGTGGATATAAGTGAACTGTTGAGGGAAATGAAAAGACAGACTGCAAATGAGTTTAAAGTGCTGCTGAATATGCGTTAGCTGCTTTTGACCCATCCTAGCTAGTAATACACCAGAACACAATAAAAAACGAGAACCAAAGAGAAGATCAGATACTGGTTCTAAATAGTTCACTGCTGCCAAAAATCACTTTCTCTGTTTATCAACCCACAGAGGATGGGGCTGATTTTACTATAACATACATTTCCTACAGACACCTGCCCGAGTATACTCGAGGCTAGTCTTCAATGGGCTGAAGTTTCATATCCTGTATTGTCTTAATTGTTGAATATTTGCAGGAATGTTGTGTTGACATTCAGAAAATATTCACAGGCAGTGTATATTGCATATAGTAACACTTTCAATACAAATAGAAGGAGGAGAAGAAGAAGAAGAAGAAGAAGAAGAAGAAGAAGAAAAAAAAAAAAAAAAAGAAAAGAAAAGAAAACCACCACAATACCAAAAGACTGGAGAAGAGGCTAAAAGGATTTAGTGGAGGTCTGATCTGAAGCCTGCATAGCAATCTCACTTGCACACTTGGGTGAGTTCATCCAGTTCTGGACAACTGCACTGGTAGAGATCCCGGCAGCTGGCATGGCTTTCGTCCATCAGTCTACCCAGGGAGGCAGCTGTGTCGGCCCCAGCATCAGGCTGGCCACACAGGGCCTTGAATTTCAGGACTCTGTTGGCCTCGCTGAAGACGTGCATGGCGCGGTCGTGAAGCTTGAAGGATTGGACTGGGTGATGAATTGGATGTTGGATGGAGAGCCATTACTCAAATCATACATTTTTTTTTTTCTATAGAGATATTAATCTCTTGATTCATATTCAAACCTTACGTATCTATAACCAATATCATGTGTATGCACCACTTCATCTACAGGGGACATGAAGTGGCCTTGCAATTTGAAGCAAATAATAGAAAAATGCAGAGGATGCTTTCATTCATTATTTGAATTTCATTTATAGAGTGGATAACGTTTGGGACTGAATTTGTGACCGGCGACAACGGTTTCAGGCAAAAGTCGGGAATTTTGAAAATTCATTTTTTGACTGAATCTCATTGCCCATTTCCTAAGCTTTACATTGATATAAAACACTTGTATTCTTCGGCACCATAAGTGGGCATAGAAAGAGAAATAAAATGCACTTTTTAAGTTGTTAGCCTGACAAAATTGCGAGAAAACAGGCTTTGAAGATTCACCTCTTTCTCAAAGACAATGTCCGAGCGGCGATGCGAGGAGAGAATCACCCATCCGTACGATGGTGCCAATCGATGTTAAGCTCCGCCTCTAGCAACCACATCGTCTTCTGATTGGCTCACTGAGAGAGTCAAATTTCCCGGGCACCTTCCTCGGAGCTCAGCGTATGGAGCCGAAAAACAATGCATGTCGCTCGGGTTTGTTTACCAGTACGTCTTTCAAGATGGCGAATACGATATTGCACGTACAAAATTGTATGGTGTACATGTACAATGTACATGTGTATGGTGCACGCATTACGCAATGGCATCCACATGCCATGGCCGTGTGCATGTAACAGGAGCGGTGGCGAATCCACACATTTACAAATCGCGCTTTCATTGTGGTACATTTTGAAGGCAGAGTTGCTAGTGCTGGCAAGGGTCACGCTTCCTGTTTGTTTTGCTTTTACAAGACATGCATATTATGTTTCTTTGTTCGGTGGTGCTAATCAAATTGAAACAAACAAACAAACATGACTCGTCAGTTTGGTGCGATCCTGACGTGTAGTATTTGAATAGAATTTGTTGCATGTAGTGTGGCCGCTCCTTTCCTGTCATCTACTAGTACCTTCCATTAAATCAGCTAGTCTGCTGTCATAATTTTTACTACATGTACAACAAGTAGACGAAATTTGAGAATATTTAGTTTTCTTTTCACACGATTATGTCATGCTACATGATTTTTGTTTCACTTCCGTTGTCGAATATTGCGGCAGAATACTATGTATAGTAGTTTGGATAGAAGCGATACAGAGCGAGCGTATATAAACCACTATAGCAAGAACAATGGAGCACGTAATCGTGCACGCGTGGACAAAGCATTCCCCAAACGCTGCAACTGGTGTCTCCGAAAGCCAAATTATGTAAATGTATGCGACGCACCAGCCAATCGCATGCGAGACCCTGCGCCGTAGCAACGCTGAGGATATTGGCGCGGCGTTCGAAAGAAGCTCGAAAGTGACAAGTGCGATCCAACATAGGGTGCTTAAAATTCCATTTTCGATAGGAAAACTTAGTCTTATGCTATGAAATTTAGTGTAGATGTAGAAAACGTATCAAAGATTTGATTTCTGCAAAAAACCTAAATCGACAAAAATAATGGTCAAAATCTTTGTACCCCGCCTAGGAGGGAATTTGCTCTTGCGACTTTTGCCTGAAACCGTTGTCGCGGGTCACATTTCTACTTCATTGCAACCAGAATTTTGTTATACATGTGCTCCTCATAAAGGGGAGTGCACTGTACAGTCAAATCTACACGTACCATAGTGGCTACCTGTCCGTAACGGTCACTACTTTTTTCTCACTTGGATGCCTGCTGTAGACTGGTTTGACTGTATTTCTTTGTTCTTGTACTCTTATATACTGAGGAGCCTAATATACTGAGGAGCCTAATATACTGAGGCAATTGTCCTCAAAGCTGGTTTTCAGGTCTTCGTTATAACAAGGTTCCCCTGTCTCAGAGTCTCGTTTCTTTTATCATGAGATGACCACTGTCTCTGTTGGTCAAAACTCACCATGAAGGGTGTTGGCGCTGAGGCTGTCCCTGGCTAGTTCTTCCTCTGTGACCCCCAGGACAGAGCACACCTCTTCCTTGCTGTAAGGGTCAGTGTGCAGGACACTGGACACCAGCGCCTCCATGTCCGAGAGGGAGAGGTTGAGTGCCTTCTGGATGTCCACCAGGCGCTTCATGGACCTCCAATCCAGCCCCTTGGCTTTGGCAAGCACCTGGCGTCAGAGAGAGAAAAAGCAAACTCATATTCTACGGCCACAGTTACAAAATTTACGAAAAACTTGGGATCAATGAAACCACTCTGTTTGCATCAAAATGTTGCTACATCAGACCTCCCAACCTGTTCTAACTAAAAAATATGGATACTTCAGCTCAAAAGTATGAAAGAAAGAGCAGTTCTCATAGGAGGGTGTCGTAAAATTATCAAGAAAAATAGGAAACTCCTGTTGAAACATGGGCCTGGAATGGTCAAAATTCAGTTTCTTTCCTCCAAATTCAGAATGGTTGGGTGGTCTGCTATATGTATCCGAGTATGCAATCTTGGAAGGTTGACGCCAGAAAAATTACTCAGTATGACAAGAGTTTCTTAAACAGTGGAATCTCACTATAAACAGCTCATATAAAACCCTCTCATAAACAAGGACATTTTGCAGGGCAATTGTTCAAGACAAACTATAGAATGCGCAAGATTTAAGATGGCACAAAATGAAGAGAAGAAGAAGCAAAGGATATAGAAGAATACTCCAAGGAGAGAGAAAAAGTATGAGGAGGAGGAGGAAAAGAGAGAAGCATCTTACCCTTGTTGCCAGTCTGCACTCAACAACCCGGATGTTATAGTGGGACGTGGCAGCTTTCTGCATCTCTACACAGCTGTTGGCGATGACGAATGCAACACCCTCTGGTAGATGGACATCCTCAGCACGGATAGGGTTAAATTCAATGTGCTTGGCCTGGTAAAGGAAAGGAATGAGCACAGAAGGACTCTGATTTAAATTGATGATTCTTGCATCAAGCTGTTTTGATCGCAATTGACTGACAATTTACCCTTTATCGACATTAAAACACCAGTTATTCAGTGTTTAGAGTAACAGCCATGACAAAAATCATGGGCATAGATATTCGGGTGTGAAATTTGTCACTCATTTGCAATCAAGGATTTTGATGATGAAATAACAACAATTGCATGAAAGGAAACAATATTAAAAGTGAAAAAATGATTATGATATAATTTGATGATAATTGGGATGTTATCGTTGATGGTGGTAATGATGATAATGGTATTTTTCAATCATATAAAACAATGGTTAAAATACTTTTTTTTTTTGAAGTAACAAAATGTTAAGATGAACTTCTACTTTTGCTCAGAAAGATTTCCACCATTGTTGCAAGTGGCCAATGCAAAATCAGCATTCTATCATGAAGACAAACCTAATCATATCTTGCATCTATTCACAAGCAATTCAGTAGTTGTGTCCATGCACCACAAAAAGAACAAAAAGTCACACCCCTTGATCTTAAGTGAGGACTCAAAAAAGGTGAAATGGGTCAACCACGTCAATATTAAGTTTTTCATATTGTCTGAAAGAGCTTCTCTTCGCTACCCTTATTCTACATTATTCTTAAGTTTGGGATCATAAATGGATTGGGAAAGTGCATTTTCAACAGTTTTTCTGCAACCCTTTTTTGTGAAGTAGTGAGATAAGGTATGTCTTAGAGGTCCCTTTTCATTTCTTGATAAATCATTTGCACACTCTTCACTTTCAAGTCTGATAACTTTTGAAGGGATATGGCTACTGCTTGGATAGTTGGCATTAATCATGGACAGAATGAGTTAATAGAGCATGCTCAATTTCAACTTAATCTGATAATCCCTTCATGGTTGTTGCTCTAGTGGTTTACATCCTGTTTTTTGTTCCATTCATCGCGCAGCTAGCACCATTTGTATAAAGATTATTTAAAGTGCTTGAATAGACAGATAGGTCCTGTACTTCAGAGCCTTTTTTCTCGGTTCACACTTTTCCAGAGTGTTTGCTTTCTTTCCAATATTTTAGGAGAGTCCATTTCAAATGAGCTATACATCATTGTTAAGCTTAGAGTCTGCTCTTTCAGAATCTTTAAAAATCCATGTCTGGCGACTTTTTATTGGTTTTGTGATGCAGGGTCACATTTGGTGTTTTAAAGGTTGATATTCCATTTCCATTTATATTTCATAGTTGTTAAATGCCTACACGGGGAATTAAAAAAAAAAAAATTTTGTATTGTTTAGGCACTCAACTCCCAAACTCACAACCACTTATGGTAATGTACATATAAATGGTCAGAGAAAAACAAATGATTACAAAGAAAAGAGAGAGAGAGAGAGAAAGAAGGAACAGAACTGTACAGTGATAAATAGATAGATAACAAATGATGGGAAAGAGATATAGATGTATACAGACAGACAGAAACAGAGTCAGAGGCAGACATACAGACATGGAATGAAGGCTCCACATGCTTACCGTCCCAGCTTTGGCAAGGAAACAGATAGACTGGTCCATACCTCCACCCTGGGTCCCAATGTAGTGCTCACACCGCATGCAGATGTCTGCCAGCTCAGTCTGAAGTTAGAAGGAACAAAGACAGACAAAAATAACCATTTTAATTCAGAAAGCTGAACCAAACAGACTGTATCCACAATCCATTTCTAAACCTGTATAATCTCTGAAATAATATCACAGATCTCTGTAGAAGCCAAGAATGGCAAACCCAGTTTCCAAAAAGCAAAGGGTAATGGCAAACTGCACACCACAAAGGTATTCAAGCTGTATGTACGCAACAGATGAGTGAAAGATAAAGCGAAATCAGAGGAATATTATTATATGAAGTCATGGGCTCTGAAAAGCATTCTAACAAGTAATCAGTCATTTAATTTCCTACTTATTGAATATGTCAAGATAGATTTAGAGTCACATGACCATGCCTCAGCATATCATGTTAATGTCTTTATTTAGTTTTATTGATTTTCCCACTATGCACTGCTATGTATGTTCTCTTTGATTCTCTTTACAGTACACAAGGGACATCATCCAATTGCACACTTATGTGACATGGATAATTCACAGTGGCACACCTTCAACGAAATAAAAAGTGAAATATTTTAAGTTTGACATTTGAACAAGCAAATTTTTTGTTCCACATTACAAGATATCTATATCATATTTGATAACATATTATCAAATGCAAACAGAAAAAAACTGACCAGAAATGAATACAGAGAATGATTAGTGGAAAAATGAGCAAAAAATATCCCATTTTCTTAATTTGCTCATTTTTCCACTAACATACAATGGTATTATCAATTACATCTCTTTTAACCCGTTGAGGATGAGTCCCGAGTATACTTGGCCAGGTGTTTATGGAAAACGCGTGTTGTAGCAAAATCAAACTGTCCTCAACGGGTTAAGATGTGAAATTCATGATTATTCGGCCTCCTTCCATTCTGTCCTCACTCTTCAGTGAATAACTCCATCACACTGTGTTTAGCAGATTGTTTCAAGCTTGCTGAACTTACAAACAAAATGTATATATTTAGCCTGTGAACAAAATGGATATGACAGATATAGGAAAGAGTGACAACTTATCAGTAGTCACTAGTGTTTCTGATGTCCTTCACGTGGGGGCATAATGAAACTACACATACCCTTTCAACCTACAATATTACATGCTTGAATATTGGTACAACTGCACTGTGTAACATTCTCTGGATTGTTTCATGTAGATTATTACAACGTACAAATTATTTGCCAGCCACCTTTAAGTGAAAACAAGTTTGTGCCACAGTCTGTACTGCAGACTTCATATACGTCAAATCCCACATGTTATAATTATAATTATTTTTGTTTTAATTCTCGTAAGAGATCTGTTGATGATCGTGGATTTCTGGAGTGGTTTCCTAGACAGACAGAGAAACTGATGGAGAAGAGAAAGAAAATAAAGACAGTGGCACTAGGGAAGAAAAAGACAATTTCCCCACCATCTCTGGACAGTAGTGGAGGACAGTGCTGCTGTTGCAGACAAAGAAATCCTACCACTCTCTGTCATTAAAAACGACACACACAAACACATACAAACACATACACACACACACACACACACACACACACACACACACACACACACACGAAACAACAAAACAAAAGAGAGAGAGAGAGAGGGAGAGAAGATATATGCCTGGGGCTCACTGTGCTTTAGTGTTCGTCCTTACTTGATGAGGTTCACTCCTGGCAGCCACCCTAGGTAATTAATGGGATTGCTTACTGTAAAAACTGGCCCCCAGACAAGAGTGATTGTGTTAGCCCCCCAGGACTGTCTAGCATGCCTGAACTGACTTGAATGCACACTATGAATTTTGATTGCACAGAATCGGTCAAAACATAAAAAATAACAGAAATGAGAAAAAAAAGAGAGGAAAAAAAAACCTAAATAGAAAGGTATGGATCCTAAGTACTACAAAACTGCTCCAAACTCATACTAAGGAGATCATGCCGAGGTCCATGTGTTCTGTGTTTGGACATCATACATACACAAACATGTGCATACATGCAAATTTTCTGTTTGTTTTGCTATATATATCGCCAAGTGAATGTTCTTGATAATGGCAGGGTGCCTGGGAATGATACACACACACACTGTAAAACCACAAATATTCTCGGCATAAAATTTTTGTGAATTGCCCCTGGCATTTAATGCATATTGCATCTAGACAAGAGTTTTAGTGTGCATCTTATTTTTACAAATCTTGGCTCTTGCAAAATTCACAAAATCAAAATGATGCAAACAATTCTGGTTTTACTGTGAGTAAAGTGTATGGTTTTTATAAATATACTGGTGAAATCCATAATGTGTTTGCCTTTTTACAAGATACAAATGCGAATAACATAATGACACAATTCTCATTCTATATATTATTTATGTTGAATCACACACCAATATCTGTGCTGAAATCATTTTACAGTGAGCTATTTTTTTTTTATGTGCATCTCCTTAAACTATGAGGATTATGAACTGCATTGAAATGAATCTTAAGTGAACCCTTATTCTTAAAATTTTCATTTTCATTTGTTTATGATGCCTATGATTGCCATTTTCAGTATATTCATACAGGCATACATTAGAATAAAAAAAAACAACACTTTATTTTTTTTTTTTTGTGAACATGCCAAAACATTTAATTCAAGAAGAATAAATAACAATAGGTAATTAGGTTTAGCCATACATGTTGATTTAAAGTTATAAGGAGGTGTTGACAGTCATACTAAGTTCAGAGCCCCTTTATCAGTTTCTATGCAGTTTGGAAATATGCCATAACAAAAAAAGAAGTTGTTGTGTAACATATGTGCGAATACTATTCTTGCCAATATGTTGATACTAAATACTGAACTCTACAACATGCACATTCATCTTACATAACCAAGCATGCAAAAGCAACAGAGCAAAAGTTCCCACCTTTACAGTACATGTGCTGACAAATAAACTCTTAGCTCTATTCCACCCCCCCCCCCCCCCAAATCACAGCCTTTGTGTACTAAAGGGCATGAGTGGGCTTTCTTCAGACATGGAAATTTGTTGACATTAAACTTACTAAACTGTGGATCTAAAGGTCTCTCCCAAGCTGCCATGCCCCGAGGTGGCAGCCGTCCACTCACAAACAACTGTCAGTGGTCAGTTAATTCATTAGGCTGGTCTGGCCAAGTGTTTGGCATTCCCAAAGGGCTGACCTACTCCACTTTCACTGATTATAGGCCTACAGTGGACAGGTTGCAGAGGTGGACATCCTATCTCTCAGAAGTTCACAGAGAGTACATGTATAACAGGAATCATAAAAGTTGCCTCTTTGACTTTTCAGATTGTTCACCTTAATGATAACTACTAGTATGATTTAGATGTCTACCACAAGTCTAGGGATGAACTCATTGAAAACTGAAACACACATACAGGTTACACACATACAAGGACATGTCAACACACAGGGTATTTCATGAACAGGAAAATGGGCATGTATGACTACGTGTACATGTACAATGTACAATAAATACGAGACATACTTATTCAAGCAATAATACTTTGAATGACCTTACCGGGAGGGCCACTTGTGACATGCCCTAGCACCACATTAGTATACCCCCTCCCCCCCAAAAAACAACAACAACAACAACAACAACAAACAAACAAACAAACAAACAAAAACAGCAACAACAGAAAATTGTGTGAAGAAAGTCTTTTGGTTGCAACTGATTGACAAATTGCCCGACATCGACATAAGTCAATCACTTGCAATGAAAAACATCTCGTCAGAAGAATTTCATGAATTTGAATAAGTCTTTTGGTGTTGGTAAAAACATCAACTTAATTAGCAGTTCTGTCAACTTTGCAGTGGGAACAGTGGGAACTAAGAACATTGAATTGTTTCATACAATGCAAAACCCATCTTTCATACACGTGTAGCTTCAAGGATGGCATGATCTACATGCAAATCTAGCAGGAAAATCTTAACCTTTGACCACTCATGACAAGTGTAATATGCTTACAACTCATCCACTGGAATGGAACTGAGCATACATAGTCTTTTGCTGGTTCTGCAAGCCAGCTAGGTATCATGTCACATATATGGTGGACTAAAAAAACCCTTAGAAATTTAATTGTCATAAACTTATGTGGTTGTGATTCAATTGTACATAGGCCCTTTCATCGTCTCTGTCACTATGAGCACTAACATCAAGAATAGATCACCTGCATTAACAACAGAATACTTGGGGGGGGGGGAAGGTAAACAAAGCAAATTAAGAAGACAACACAAACACTTGTAACACACTCACTTTTGGAAGGGAGAGATTATTTGCGTGCATAGTGGCCAGACCCGCGCAGCACACGAGAGCACTAGAACTGGACAGACCTGCACTTTTGGGCACACACCCGTCCACTACCGCATTCAGACCAGTCGGTGCAGCGATGCTGGCACGCTCAGTGACCCCTCGCACCCCACACAGGATATAGTTGTGCCATTGTGGCTTGGACTGGTCAATGTTGAAGGATGTCACATCAGTGGAAAAATCCCTTCAGGTATAACGATAGAGAACAGAGGAATTAATGCACTTTGTTCTGAAATTGAAAATGGCCCTATTCACTCACCACATTTTGCCAAATGATCTCAGAAATAAGTGCCTGATACAGTAGTCACATAATTTCCACACGATCAAGTCTGAACAAATTCCTCAAAGTGGTTCCACATTTACTATGCATATCAGTGTACTATTAATTTTGAGGTACCATATTGGTAAAATTTTTCAAAAGATTATATGCACATAAAATAGGCAATTATGATGCCAGATATACATTTGACCTTTCATCTATACCCTTTCTGGGGTTTTGCTGGCAAATGTGACTACATTATTGTTGTTTTGCACCATATTAAACAGACCCTGTTTTATATCTGATGTGATTGCATGACTTGTTGAACTGCATCATAAACAAAGAAACTTTTAAAGCAGTATTTTCAACAAGACTTTCATAGTTGATTTTACAAAAAAATAACCAAGTTGTTGAGAACATTTTTCATCTGTTCATAAAGCAAACCAATTCATCATACCATGTTGTACATATCAAGTCCAATGCTATCCTGATACATATAATATAGGCATAATTTTTGTTCGACTTACGCAAAAGATGGATTTGTGTTGGAAAGACGCAGCTGACCATCCTCGTTAACTCCTACGGCCATCACGATGTCTTGGTCTATTGCCATGGGCAGTACTGAGTAGCCACAGTAGTCTATATGTTCACCTGACAAAATGGAGTGAAGGGTAGAACAGTTAACATTGTATGAAGGGTAGCATAGTTAACATGAGATGAAGGGTTGTACAGCAGAACAGTTTACTAAATCATTCCACACCAGGACCATTGACTAGGGAAAACAAACAGAGGGAAGCTGTTGTTTTGCACATTGATATAAACTGGCAATTGTGCAATGATACGCTTAAACCCCTAGTACACACAATAATCTAATGTTCTAATCACATGTTTACCAGACAAAACTTAAATTCTGGCATCAAACAGATTTAGGCTGAAAAAGATTTATAAAATATGACCACACTAATGTCCTTGTAATAATAAGTCAATGAAACAGGTTTTGAGAAAACAACCCTCAATTCCCAATCTCTACTTTATATTTCAGTCATTTGCTTTCAGTACTACTTTACTATTCACTTTACATACAGTATTCCTCCCCTCATCTGATTGATCCTTTAACACTGACATGCTCTTTAGTGGCACTCAGACATGCATAAAATGAAAATACTGTCGGGCTACTGTGGTCATTTAAACAATGTCTTTTCTAAATATTTCATCAAGTTTTCAAGTATATTGTAGGCATACTACACACACCTTTCCCAAAATGTATGTTGTGTAATTGATTGATAAGTTTAAATAGTCAGAAATCTGCCAGCAATAATATGACAGTGTCCTACGTCACTGTAGAAGCTACGTACTGTAATCTTCTCCATCACCTACCCAATTTGGGTAGCACCATGGCTATTAGGTGTACAGACACAGAAAATGCATTATAAGTAAAGCCTTTGACTCCCTCCTTCACACACACACACACACACACACACACACAAAACTTTACAAAATGACACACATGTATACACATTATTCCACAGACAAACAAGGCCTTTTTAAACCAACATAAAATCATTATGTAATTCAGAATTCTCTCAACCAGCTCTGTGCCAGGGAGTTTGGACAGGATGTACAAAACTTTGGGGTTTTCAATGCCAATCGGCACCAGTGGTGGATCCAGGGGGGAGTGCACTGAGCGTGTGCCCCCCCCCCCCCTTTGCTAAAACAAAAGAAATAACAAGAAAAAAGGGGGGCAAGTGAGCCCCCCTCCCTTTAAGTTTGTAAAGGCACCCCCTCTTTACGGAATTCCTGGATCTGCCACTGAGCACTCATACTCAAAGCACACAAAAGGCTTCTAAGCAAGTACTGGATACCTATCAAGTTGACTCTTCCAGAAGCCCTGGCAAAAAATGTTGGCGCACTCTGATACTTTGTCTCATACTGCTTGGACAAATTTCGAAACCTGAAAGTGAAGGAAAACAGAGAGAAACATAGGAGAAAGAAGAATAACACATCATAAAGGAGAGGCTTATTTTGTAATCTTGATGATCCCAGCAAAGCAAAGGGATCAAGATGAATGCTAGGTAGATGATCATGATGAAACCGCATAAATGTATGAACTTCTTTATACCGCTGTATAATTCATAGTTCTATTCTATAGCTGTACCTTGACCAACTCTCTTGGTGATCATTTCAAGTCATCTCAACTTTCCATTGCTATTTAAACAGTTGCAAGATGAAAAAATTACATAAAATTACAGTGATGTTTGGTTTATTTCGGCAAAGGAGATTCCTTTAAAGTCCTGCATTATTTGGGAGGGAAAAAAAAAGAACGGAAATAAAATTAGATTTATAAACAAAGAATGACAGTGCTGAAAATTTATAATTTTCAAAACATTTGATTATCAGCATCTCAATCAAAACATGATTAAGAATAAGAGTCTATTTAATTGTCAGAAACAATTCATATACTGAGGTATCACTGACTCTGAGGCACTGGCTTTGTAGAATTTCCTGCTCATTGATAAATGGATTCTTCCCCGAATAATTCTTCTTTTTTTATACTCATGATGTTACCAGTATCAGAACAGAAGTGCAGTAAATTACGGCAGTAGTATAGGGTCTAGACACCAGGCCCAGGGCAGGGTTAATCTTCTGGCAAGCCATTCTTCTCCCAATCCGAGGGAATCAGAAGACAATCCCATTCTATAAACTGATGATAGGTAGTTTCTTGCTTTTGCAGATCATACAGAGAGTAAACATTTTGTCTGTAGAGTTTTGTGTACACAAAATACCAGTACATAAAGTCATACAAGTACAAGTGGTATAAAAAGACAGTCATGAATTTAGGGGAACGGGGGTTCAAGGAGCTAGGAGTGATAGGAGTGATGGTTGATTCATCAAGTTTAAGCCTAGGCCTACATGTAGAGGGATCTAGTTTGTACTTGAAATAAAAATGGCACAAAAAGCCGAAAGGTTTTACTTTTAACTTGAAGTCGAGGAAAGGGTTGTTAGCCTATTTAGCCCCCGTCTAAAAACCCAGGATTGCCCAGCAAAATGCAATTGAATTCCAACGTTCCAAAGTCAACTACGCGGACACCCGCGCCCGCCATGTCCATGTCGATATGACGATAGTCGATCAGATCAGTGACACAATTGCACAAACTACAGTAAATTTACGATGTAAATGACATAACGATGTGCAAGTAAATTACCTGTCAACTTGAGATGAAGGGACCTGACATAAAATAGGTGGACAGTGGTCACTGGCTTCCATCTTTCGACAAAACACAGGTCAATATCTCAAGAACAATTACATGCAGGTGAGGTGTAGTATGTCTGCTGTCGCTTGGTCTTTCACGTAATTACGGTATACGGATATCTAGTACACGCCCCCTTCCTGCTCGGCTCGGCTGGCCAGCTGCTAGGGATCGGCTGCCCGCAAAGTCCAGCGCTCTCGCTCGCTAGAAAAACCTCGTATGTTGCCACATAGACACCTACATTTTAGTGTACGTGAAAGGGGAAACTATCAGGTGACAATTGATGGCTCTTTCACACTTATTGATATAATCTGAAAAAAGAAGATTTTGAATACAAATTAATGTTATAAAAACTATCAAAAAATAAAATCAAAATAATAAATATATTAACGTAGATGTTTGATATTGCAAAATATTTATCAATTGTATATTGGTGAATATTGTTGATTTGATTCGGGAGTAAATTCAAAAATGGCGTTATCCATGAGCGTCACGTCTGCTGCCTCGTGCACTTTTAGAATTGGCAAATTTCGTGGAATCTCTCTCCGATACCATGCGAATAAGTTGTATTATTCTACGAAGAATATCACAATTCAATCAGATGAGCCGCAATACCCGCCAATTCCTCCTCCAAAGGACAGCAAGGGGGAGCTGTTACGAAGGGCAGCCGCTCCCGCCAGAGACGCCGAGACTCCGGCGGAGATGATCTACGCGCTGAACAAGCGATACACGTGGAATTACAAGATCCACCCCTACGGCTTACACAATGGTTTCATTGACTTTTTCAAGCATATCACAAAGACCGAAGTGGTGGATGAGTTACCGGATCGGATAAAAACGCGATTGGAGAGTGAGGATGTGAAGAAACACTCGGAATATCTAAGTGAGCATGTTCGCAATGTTGTATTAAATGACTGGGCAAGTACGTATCGACACAAACAGGATGATGTTCACAGAGAAAAGGACATTGGGGAACAGATGTGCAAGACTTTAATGGACAGCATGGTTGCGTACCTGGCCCAGTCGAACCCTCACCTTCAGGATGCAGACGTGGATTTTGATGTAGAGATGAGATCATTCTGGGCAAGAGGGTCGCACAAATTCCATCAGTTTCTTGGGCAGCCTCTTGTTAACATCAGAACACGGGAACCACTCACTGAGGTGAATTACAGTGTTGTGAATGAAACAAAAACAACTCTGAAAGCAACCTGAATCTAATTATTTTCTGTTTATAGTATGGTTCATGAAGGTCATCATTATGATGTGTGTGTTTTTATTCAGTATTTTTTTTCTTTATCCTTTTCATCCCATGCTAAATGTAATAGTAAATGTGTTTTAGTGTTGTAAAGGTTATTTTTGTTTTATTTTCTCTAATTCATTTTGTATAGTTTGCTAGCTTGAGTGATGATGTGTGTCGTGGATCTGTACCAGACTGGCCATATGATCCCAATGTCGTCAGTGTATTCCCAAAGTCTGAGAATGCTGTATGCTTCCCAGGTAAGTCACGTTGTGTCTACACTCTGCATGAAATATGGCACCACAGTGCACAAGTACATGTGTACCTTTAATGCATTAGCACTGAATGCAAGAAATGAAAAGACACCATAATTTGTCGGAACTTAGAGTTAACCCTGCAGAATCATTGGGAGTAGTAAATACTATATCAGACCATCATATTTCGTGTAGGACAGTTTTCACAATTTGTTTTATAGAATTTGATATTTTTGTTAGTGAGTATTCTACACTGGTATTAAACACCCAGTGACCCAGATTTGTTTTGTGATGATTTACAATTGGTACACTTGTATAGGTCACCTTCAGTACAGGTAGCAAGACTCGGTTGTTGGTGGTACAATATATTTTGCAAGTTTCATGCATTTTATCAATGAAAATGAGAGGAGGTGATAGAGACTTGTTGATAAACCCTCCAGATTCATGTTTTTCTTTCTACAACCTTTTTTGTTGTCTTTGTTGTTTTTTCCTTTGTCTTGAAGATTCCTTTGCATCTTCATTGCATCAAGTTTAGATGTACATCAAACTTCAAACATTGTATTGGTTTGTACAATTGGAATATAAAACAGGATTTTTATTCACGGTGCAAGATACTAACTAACATTTTTCTTATGAGTGGGATGGTGCACTCGTGTGGTTTCAATCACATGAAATGTGTATGTGAGTTTGTCTGTTCGTTTGTTTTGGGGGGTCTTTTCTTTAATTGCCAACTACTGTAGAGGAAGCACACACACATAAAAAGGACAAAGACGAAATGCTTTGAACAAAACATACAATCGAACCCCCCCCCCCCCCTTCACCTCACAGGCTTCAAGCATGGTGGAGGATATTTAAATGCCCACACCCAGTTGTATGTGATGGACTACAAGCGGAGCAAGATGGAAGAGAGACGTCTGCTGCCAGAAGTCCTCATGGGCCAAGGGATCAGCACTTCCTTTGGATGGCTGAATGCTCTAGCTCTCTACCAAAGTAAGTTCAACACTTGATGGGGCTCTGGGCAGGACATTGTGTTAAAGTCTGAAGTCATCTGATCCAAATCCACTACATATTAAATTTTCTATCTCATAATTTATTTCATGTGGTATTTTAAGATCCATGTTATTTTGACTAAGAGAAATACACTGTATTTGAATTTCTAACGAATTAATGATTTTGGTGCACTGGTTTTCACATTAGCAGATCCTCTTCAGCAAAAAATCAACTGGATTTAAAAGATTAACATACTGTTTTGAAGACGAAGACACTGGCCATCATCAGACATACAATATTGATTATTTGAAGATTATTTTTCTGAATTTTAATTTTGAGATTTATTCATGCCCTTCACTCTGCACATACTTTTGCATACAAAGAAAAGGATGGTTATAACAAAAGTTCAATGTAACAAAAGAAAACTGCCTGTCCAGAGAATAATAACTGGAGTGGCTTGCATTTGATTAAGAAGCTTATTAAAGAAAGTTCATGTATTTTCTTTCCTGATAATGTGAGGTTCACAAGACTAGTGACTGCACTCATATTCCTGAATGTTGTCTCTCTCTTTATATTATGTGTATCATAGAGCATTGCTGCTACTTGGATATCCCGCGACCTATGACCTGTCAGACGATTGTCACAAATGGACCGTACTTCTCCTTCTACTGCTACCAGCTGAACACCCTAGCACTGGACCACCTACAGGAGGAGGACAACGACCTCCGCAATGTGTGCTGGCAGGCCGTTGACCTGCCGCTCTTTTCCTCTGTCGAGGACAACCAAGTCCATGACTTCAATGAGGAAGTGGTCAAGTTGATTGTAGCGTTTCTCACAAACCCAACCTCTTCCCCATGAGTGGGCATGGTGTACTAACAGCAGTCGTAGGACATTTTGGTATGATGAATTCAGCAGTGACTTATGGTGCTTACATCACACTCTTCCACCAGAAGCCGAATAAGAAGTCACAAGTTGGATGATTATTTACATGTACAATGTATTTTGTTCAGAGACTACAGATTCAAGTACCGGTACTGTAAAAGTGGAAATTTTCTCGGTGTTGAAATTATTGCGCGTTTCGCGCTACCAGAAGCTAGCGCGAAAATAAAAGCAAATATTTTTGCTTGCCATATGTTTCAGTAGTTGATTAATAACATGCAAATTAAAAACGGAATTAAAAACACGCAAAACTCTTCTTAAACGGCAGAGCGCGAAAAATTAGTCGCATGAAAATATCCACTTTTACAGTTACTTTGTCATACTTCTGTTTATTCTACCAAGCAGTGTATGTGCTTTTGGTGTGAATAGATTTGATAATCTATTGGAAAAAGAATCCCAGATTTCTTGTCAGTTGTGGTGAGGAGAAAAAAAGTGGGAAAGATATTAAGCAAAGGATGAACTTTGAATACAAGGTCTATGGTAATGAATCAGTTATTTTCACTCACTCAGTCCTTCCGCATCATCTTGAAGAACACAAGTGGATACTGATCGCAAAGATGCATATAAAAATCTGCTTTGTTTCACCTTTGTGAAGAGATCTGAAGTCAGATGTATTTATTATGTTGTTTTTTTGGCTGACACTAAATAACAAGTACCATGTGGTGCAACGACAAATTATGATTCCACTGTACATACACATTGTACTTTTACTACTGGTGTCATGTGTGCTCAAGGCAGGGTAGGGACTTTATGTCACCAACATGACAGCTTTACAGATAAACTGGGCTTCAAAATTTACATATGTCTAAAAGTTACACAGTTCCGATCTGGATTTGGAAAGTGACACATTCACATGTGCACACATTCGCGCAAGTATGCCAGCTACCCTGTAAGATACCGTGTACAACGGTGCATTGTTGAGCCAACAAAGCAAAGTTGTAGCAGCTGTTAGAGTTGTGACAATCATCGTGGCAATCGTGTCATGCTCTGCAGACCTACTCAACTTGTCCAATGTACCTGGCTCAGATTAGTAGCAATACTGTCAAGATTCTGTGATTATTCTATCGTGATATCAGTCTTGGTTTGACTTTACCCACATCCTTGACAGTTAAACAACAATAACAACAATTTCATTCATCATTCATCATTTCAGCAGGAGTGCTGAAATGATTATTCAAATGCAGTATACCTTTTTGTTTGCAACCTCAAACCGGTGGGATCATTCCTTTGACACGGTACAAATACCTAGTAATCTAGCAATTGTACTTTTCCATGGCACCTTTCGTGCGTCATCACATTAGAGTTCCAAATGCATATCACGATATTTGACTTTAAGGACACTGAAGTTCCCCCCTTGCCTGAATTGGGTTTGAATAGACTGTGAGAATTACCAGGACAAGTATATCAGAAATGTGATGTTACAAAGTGGTGATCCATCATTAAAGAAATACATGTATGAGTCAATAAGTCACTCTGATCCAGTTTTCTTTTGTGTGTAGTACACTGTATATACAAATAATGAATGTTTAGGAGTATACGCAATGGACAGAATATTTCATGAGGTGAAAGATGAAATGATCCGTTCGACGAGGCGCTGCCGAGTTGAGTGGATCAATAATTTCATCTTTCACGGAATGAAATATTCTGTCCATTGCACAAATGATAACATTTATTTTTGTTTTATATAACACCTAAAAAAGATCCTTGTCATCATCATTTGATGTTTCATGAACATAGAAACAAGAGAGAATGTGCAAGATCTGACTCTTAGATCGAGAGAGTGCTTTCTGAGCACTGTAAATGAAGCCACAATTCCATGAATGATAACGAAGTAGTAAAATGGTACAAAATAATGATCATTATCAATTAACCAATCAATTGACAAGGAAATTCTTGAGATGAAATGATGATATACAATACAGTATACAGTCGTACACTCATATTATATACACATTCGGGATATACATATGTACATACATGCATACATAATACATACATACATATACATACAGCTGTACAATGAATTTTGTACTCACTGCAAGACATTGCCTTTTTATCTCAGGTTGCCCGTATCAGCCACTTCAGTCTTTACTCAAATTTATGAAATTCTTGCGTCAAGTTGTGTTTATTGTAACTAATTGACAAATAGCCCTAAATAAGTACTGAATTGATCAGTGTCTGAGTACAACTGTAGTAGCCATAGCAAGAAAAAAAAAATATATATATATATATATATTGCATACACAAGCTACTCGAGCAGGATTCGAACTTACGACCTCCTGATCAATAGCTCGACGAGCCCGTTTTAACAGTCTTTCAAACAAGAGCTTCCGCGACATTGTCCGGGCAGCGTCCGGATAATCTTTTTTTACCCTGCCTATTTAAACGGTTCCCGCAAAATGTTGCTCGGACATTTGCCAAATTCTACCCTAGCCAGCGAGGGCAATTACCCCGACATTACCCAAACAACCATTCTATTAGAATTAGCACTCCCAGCGGTTTACTCCTTCGATATACTCAACGCTCACGCGCAATATTCCAAACAGAATGACACCCTTTCGCCGATCATATTATTGTAACCACACCCCCTCGAGCATGAGTGGCTATAGGTTTTTATCAAAACTTATACTGGAAGGTTTTCGGTGTTTGTTAAAGCCATACCCCTACTCGCTCTCTCCAGCGGTTTCATTGAATGCTGTTATCCGGACGTTAAGTCGCGACATTGTCACGGTTAGGTGTGTTAAACAGGGCTTTGAACATACATACAGGGACCAAACACATGCTCATGCTCATGCTATCAGTCGCCATTGCGACATTACATATTTTCTAGTTCAGATGTGAGAATGAACTTGTTTACCATGCACTCAAGTATACTAGTACATACATCGTGTTTGTCATTTCCGTCTCAGCGTTTAATGGTCCACGTTTCACAGTGTTCCTTGTAATCATGGGAATGCTTCACTATGTGAGTGGGATCCACTTTACACGCATTAGCCATTAGTTGAACCGAAATTGGGCTATGTAGCTCCAAGGCATGTTCGCATGCACGTTTGCAGAGGATCGTAAACATCTGAGGAAATCACGAGAGGAAAAGGAGAGATCATCAGTTATAGGAAGAGCGAAGAGGAAGTGTCCCCAGACATCGGCAACATGGAGAGCCTGTTCAAGGTCAAGGACGGCCCCTCCAGTTTCAAACCTGCTCCCTGGATTTATAATGTCGGCAGGTGATTGAAGAAAGGAGAACAGATTATATTCACTTTTAGAAATTGTATAGTCCAGCTGATGATGTGTGGATCATACGATCATTCCCGTTTCGGTGTTACATTTAAAAATAAAATTCAAGAAAAGAATGTCAAAAGTGCAATGGTGTGATTGCTTCATTAGTAGTATGGATACAACATTTCATGACGCAAAGTTTATTCGAGAAGAACATGGCCATTGGGGCAACTGACTTTCAACGGTAGCCTAACGTTCCACTCAGGTTAATGCAGGTGGGATTGAATTATGCAAGCTCCGCATTGCTCGTGTACGTCCACGTCTTGCGAAGACGTCCCATAGTGCAATAGATTATACCCAAAAATTGAGGTCGGGACAGTTGTTTCTCCCGACTTCACGTGAGCACGTTCCCTCAAATTGTCTGAGTGTCACTGACCGTACAATTAAAAACCCGTGGGGACTTGGATAACAAGTAAAAAAGAGAAGAAAAAAAGATCTTCCAGACGAGAGTATCGGGAATTGTGTTGTGGGAGAGAGATGTATAGGGTGCGAAGAGGACTGGGGCAACAAACTGATGAAAACGAAAAAAATACCCCGCAAACTCATCAGCTAGGGATGTTAAGCGAGAAAAACAGGTATCCAAATAATTTGGTCATGCGTAATAACATCAGAACGCATGTATTACGGTAATTACGCCACGAAGTGTCACGACTCCCACTATACTATAGTAGTCTTTGCCCTATCCGCTTGGAGTGTAACGGGTATAAAGACTTAAGTACGACAATGTCGTGCTCTTTGCCTGTGGTAATCCCACTGTATTTTCTTGGAATAATGTTTGGGAAGATGCGTAATACTGGGTATATGATTGTCTTCTGATATAGCTTCTACTATGCTGGAGATGAGAGTTTGATCGAAGGAGTGAATTGATGTCCATTGAGAAATTACAGGATGAAGCAAAAACAGATGTAGTAAAAAAAAAGACATCGGGACGGATATAGGTCTAATAATCTCTCTCTTCAGAGCAACGCACTTCTGTAGGCCTACGTTTTCCGGTCAACTTTTTGTATGTATGCAGGGACTCCAACTCTCCCGCTTTCGACGGGAGATCTCCGGCAAAAAGCCCATTTTTGCAGAATCTCCCGTTCTCCCGCTTGAGGTTTAATTTCTCCCGCTTGAAATGATTTCTTACTTAATTTCATTGTAATATGTTGAAAAAGAAGCCTTAAATAGCACGAGAGAGCATCTAGAACCGTAGACCGCAAGGAACTTCGTGCGCACATCAAGTTGGAGTCTCCCGTTTGCTAGGGGTTTCAGGCGGGAGAATCTCCAGATCAGAAGGTGCTTAGGGTTGGAGTCTCAGATTATGTAGGGTCGCTGTGGTAGTGTTAGGTGTTTCCAGTTGATCGTGTGCATAAGATCTCGATCGTTGCCATGATTCACTAAGAAAACATCATGATATAATCACCTTGGAACATGGCTAGAGAACGCGATGTTTAGGTGAGGTGCCCGTGCACAGATACGATTTTGGGTAAAATGCCGTAGGGTCAAAGATCAAAGTTCACTGAACTTTGGCTATAAAACTACATAATTTCAACAGACACTTCATTGTTTTATGTGAAAGGTCTGTCACTTCAATAGATTATGACTTTAAAAAAAAATTGTCATTTACCAGAAATAACTTCAACTTCGAATGTTGAATGATATTATGTCATTGATAGCAAGGACATCTATGAATATATGCCAGAACACAGTAATGAACTCTTAATGAATTTGGTATACATTGTCAAATATCAAAGTTAGAGGCCTGGGAACGTGTTGATTTCATGGGTGTCCCGATTCATTCGCTGCCCACCGGATTGCATTCGAAAACCACGAGTAGCATCGGTCAGCGGATAATTGTGTGCAGACGCTCATTGGTAATGCCCCAGTCACATATAAACACGGATGCTCAAGGATCTACACGGTGATCCGGGGAGATCCGGGGACGTGTGGGGAGATCCGGGGAGATCCGGGATTTTGGTATGATTGCACACACGGTATCAACACGGCAGCTACACGGATAAGGCCGGAAGAGCACGGCTTCTACACGGACAAACACGGCATCTACACGGATCAACACGGCAGCTACACGGCAGCCACACGGATTGCTCTGCCAACACGGCAATCCCCGGATGACGCCGGATGTTTTTGACCGCCAAAAGTTGCCGTGTTGGCCTCCCGGCGTCAACACGGATCTCTCCCCGGATCAGATCCGGGGTGGTCCGGGGTGATCCGGGATGTCTATGTGACTGGGGCATAACGTTCGACTCCAGTCGAGATTTTTTGGCTGTATGTGCACAAGAGATCAGTAACAAAATTGTCCACAATTCGTTACGGGCATTCTCGAATATATCCGAGCCAGATCAGCCTTCCCACTATTATACATGAATGATGATATCCCTATATGTCGGATCTTTTAAGTCCGTTTGATTTGACCAAAGTGTCATCTTAAAGCTATCGATGATCCAGGCAGGAAAGTCTAACTGGAGTTTAAAGAAAATGAAGGAATGAGTAACAATGTCGGAATTTCGGAGCTTGGGTACAAAAGTAGGGCCTACTAGTTTGTAGTATGTTGTTCCATGTTCATCGTGTCACTGCCGGCAACCAGGGACAGCCTGGTGGTAATGTCGCTACCCGGAAAGCAGTAGATGACAGGTTCGAGTCCCACTGGTTCTTTTTTTTTTTCGGACATGTTTGTTAATTTACAGATCAGCAGTTGCGATCTTAACAAATTTCATTTGTAGAGGGAGACAAATTGAAGAAACTCACACCTGAACTTTCACCCCTCTGAATAATATCTTTCTTTCATTTAGATACTTTTTTTCCCCGACATATTTGTTAATTTACAGATCAGCAGTCGCGGCAGTTGCGATCTAAACAAATTTCATTAAATTTTTGTAGAGGGAGACAAATTGAAGAAATTCACACCCGAACCTTCACCCCTCTGAATAATAATTATCTTGCTTTCATTTTTTCCTCATTTAAGAATAAAGGTTAGCTCATCGTCAGAGATCAAGGACATTCTGTGAGTTTCCATATTTTGGATGAAAATTTCATCCAGAATATGGAAACTCACATACATTTAATGTATAGTGATCGTGTGAGAAGGCGAAGCCATCTCCTTAGTTATACTGTCGTCCGTTTTTATCTCTTTTACTTTCACTTTTCTAGAAGGTGTATCAAAGTGAGCAATGAAATGTGTTCGGGCTGGAAATCGTATAGACTAGTTATAGTAGTACAACATGGGCGGATCCAGGAATTCTGTAAAGGGGGGGGGGGGGGGGGGCGCAACTAATATTTCTGTTGCCACTTCCGGGTTTCATTTCGTTTTTCCTTTTTATTTCGTTTGTTTTTAACGATCCTCTGGATCCGCCACTGTACAATGATCTAAACTAAATTTCAAAGAGTATAAAGCTACATGTTTTGTTTTTTTCTACATTAAAAGCCTTTCCTTTCACTCACCTCCTCACTTTCTCTCCCTCTTTCTCCCACTAGTACCCCCCTTCTCAGTCGCTCTCTCTAGCATGCAAATGCTGATAACATCACAGTCCCTTCCCCTACCCATCTCCATTATTCAAAACAACAAATAAAATAAATGTCACGCTATATAGGTTGCGCACATTAAAGCACACGCCACCCAGGCTGCCAGGGTAGCCGCAATAATGAATTTTGCCATGTAATTGAATGGAAATGAGGACGCCCGAATTCTAACACTTTC
This sequence comes from Diadema antillarum, assembly GCF_040938485.1. Taxonomy (NCBI): domain Eukaryota; kingdom Metazoa; phylum Echinodermata; class Echinoidea; order Diadematoida; family Diadematidae; genus Diadema; species Diadema antillarum. Next base: position 9,789,857 of record NW_027270960.1, read on the forward strand.
GAGTGTTCGCCTTTCTCAAACGAACACGTGTTATTGATATACACCGGACATGTTGTTTTCATTTGCACACAAACTTCGATTAACATGTTTTGGGATTACAGAAATGAAATTCCATCTGAGAAGACGTACGGACCTATAAATGCGTGACCTAATTACCCGGCATTTTCTTAGAAAACAACTCAGAATTTTAAAGATTTAAAACCTACCTCATCAAACTTGGAAACGAGTTTTTGTTTCTACTGGGAATTCGTGCAAAACCAAACAAAACAAAGTAGATACAAATTAAAACGACAATGCCGATATGTCTCTGCTCTTTCGATAAACTTTCGCAATTATGAAAACTTGTATGTTCAAGTTGTTTCTTGTAATTTCATTGCTATTAGCAACAGCATGAGAGGGAGATTTAATCAATTTAGTTCAATTGGACTTTCAAAGAAACAAATCCAGGAAGCCAATTCCGCATTGTGAGTTATATCGCAATCCGTCATATGGCCTGAAAACCTGACAGATTTTGCCGACTGCTACAATTGTGCTGGTTGAGGCCTTGAGGTGCAGGAAAGAGACTCCCACACCTCCTTGAGGTGTACTTTTCTGTTACACCTTGCAGGGAGATTGGAAATACTTCTGCATGATAAACAATCGTTGTCAACAGTAACCCTAATTTTTTATATCAATTCATGACCAAAAAACTCGTAAAACTGATCTCAAATTAATCCTGATTGTACTTTGCTTTGCGAGCCCTCTTTTAGTATAGTCTCCATCCTAAACAGAATTTGATTTCTGTATAGGATTTGTGCAAAGCCATAATATGCGTAATGTATACCGCTACATCAAATTCTTGACCCTTAAAACTATATGTTTTAATGTTTTAATACAAGTAATCAGGCCGCACCTTTATTGTCAGAGTGATTGTAATGATAATACCTCAATCGACCCCTCGAAAAATTCTGAATAGATCAATTCGTCATCGTAACGCTCAGGCTGAGAACAGAAAGTATAATATATATATATATATATATATATATATATATATATATATATATGTATATATATACTCTCTAAAAATATCGAGTGAAAATTTTCACTCTAAAAAGAGTGAATACAAAAAAAGAGTGAATTTCGAGTAAATTGGAGTGAATTTTGAGTGAAAATGAGCATTTTCACTCAAAATTCACTCCAATTCCACTCGAAATTCACTCTTTTTTGTATTTACTCTTTTTAGAGTGAAAATTTTCACTCGATTTTTTTAGAGTATATATATATGTATACATATACATACAATCTATTACTGAGCTGTATGACGCACAAGTCTACCCTAATTAAGTCATCTCTGATTAAGTAACCTCAAACGTGCAGCAAGAACGTGACTTGTGTTAAAAAAGTTGCCTTTTTATCTATTTGCTTGCATTCCCAAAGCAAGGCTACAGGTTTTGTTGTTTCCTCAAAGTGTCGAGTATCAACAAGGAGACTTCTTGTTTTCTCGTCCTTGATAACAAGATGCCTTGGCGAGTTTCAGCAAGTTGCCTTCTCACCTCACGTGGTAATTTCACGTGAACTGAAGATACTATTTGTACCTCAATGCGCCCTTCTAGAGAACATGATTATTCCTCACGACGCATTACACCAGTTCAACATTGTTTTGTGTGTGTGTGTGTGTGTGTGTGTGTGTGTGTGTGTGTGTGTGTGTGTGTGTGTGTGTTTTCTGAAATGGCATCGAAATCATTAGCACGAGGCAGAGTTGCCGGTAGATTTTAACAAAAGCCAAAATGCCGACTGCAGCTACTTTTGCAACGATTACACAACAGGTCATGGTTAAAGTCTCTTTGTTTGACTTTGAAAGATTTCTGGTCTTAAAGATGGAGGAACCCTTAACTTGCTCATGTTGTTGCCACCTCTCTGTTTTGCTTACAGGAAAGCGGGACTGTTTAAGGCTAACAGGCTCCTCTTCTAAAAAAAAAACAAAACATGGAAATGATCAGCTGGAGTCAACGAGTTTACTATCTTTTTGATAACACTACACCCACATTGACTATCACACATCGATTTGACTAGATGATATTCAGCTAAAAAACACACACACACACACACACACAGCAAAAAACAAAAACAACAACAAACAGAAGACAGACGCAAACGGAAAAAAGTACTCAGTATTTCTTTTTCATGATTTAGAACATGCAAAGCAATTTCAACCAAACTTATATTCTCCTTATTACACGCTAACAGAAAAGTGCTTTCAACAGTAGTATCACCATATTGTATTAGGATTAGAGGAGATTCCTCCCTTTTTTAGATGACTTAAAAAGAAGGAAATTAGATCTTTCGATGACTTCTGTTGAAGTAAATCTATTCCCTGTGATGCAATGTTGTTTTAAAGACAACTAAAACAAACTATAAAATTTTCGGTCCCTCCTCCTCCTAAAAAAAAAATAATAATAGATAAAAAAATAAGTAAATAAATAAATGCTTTTTTACGCTTCAAAAGTTTTTAATTAATTGAAAGATGCAATGAAAACCTTGCGACGCCAACGAAATGTCAGTTTTAGCTTTGATAAGGTCATGTGTACTATGATCCATACATGTTTGATATGCTATAAGAATCTGTGCCATTTCATATATCCTGATGTGCGAGTATATTTCCATGTGAAATTCATCAGCGTTTTCGGTGGCGGTCGCGCCAGGCCTTAACGCCTAGTGATGTACGACCTTTACTCCTGATGATGTAAGGGTAATTTAATCATCTTTTGTATCACTTCCCTCTTCTTCTTCTTCATTTTAATTTTGCAAATTATCACTGGTGTGAAGATGAGGAGACTTTAGATATATGAGATGTTGTAAACGGGTATCCCCGTGCGCATTGGAAGGGGGACGTTCACAGTTCGAGAAGTCACGATCATCAATGATTCATGGCGATCGCCTCGAATGCACATTAATCACACAGCCATCGAACATGCACGACTGTACGAAACGAAACGACGCACTACGACACGACTCATCACCTTTTCCTGGAAATCCATTTACGTGATGTGCCTGAAGAGATCATTCCTACAATCACGAGATTACATTCACCCTGGCCCACGGGGCTCTCGTACCATTTTCCCGACCTAAATCTACGAAACTATATATCAGTGGCATAAAATATGGATTTTCGGCGTAATCATCCGAGACGATAGTTGAAGGACATCATAAACATCATCAAAACTAATGTCATAACCATAACGACGATCCGCAACATTAGACTCTTCGCACTGGACAATGTAAAATGAAGAAAGCCAAACAAAACTTGTCGCATTTTCGTTTGCCATGATGTTAACTTAAGAAACAGAGCAAAACAAAACAAGCTGAACTTTCTTTTGCAGTTTTGTTTCGGACATCTCAATAAGTCAATGCAAAAGAGAAACAAGAAACATTCTGCAGTTAATGTTGCGAAGTATAATGACCTGTTTGAAAAAATGGAAAGGCAGAAATTAATGCCAGCAAGGCCAATCTCTCTTAAAGTTTATGCCGTAATGTTTTGTGCAATCTCTTTCTCCGTTGAGTGTTCGTATTCTTCGTATGATTATTTAACAGCATTGTCTCAGTTTACTTGTAAAACTTTTATAATCAAATCCTTGGGGCAAATTATTTGTTGTATAGCGCCCCATTTTTACTCTCTCTTCTTTCTTTAAAACACACACACAAATCCTTCTCAGTTCTATGACTTTGGGGCGCTGTGGCATAGTGGATAAGACTCCCGACTCCCAATCAGAGGACCCGTTTAGAGTTCGACTCCCTCCCAGCGCTTACCAGTACGTCCCTGGACAAGAATGTTTTGACCCACTACGTCCCTTTTGACCCAGGTGTATAAATGGGCACCTAGCAACGCTAATAGGGTAATAGTAATGGCAGGGCCCTCTGGTAGAGCAGTGGCAACACTGAAGAGGCTACCCTGGATAAAGAAGACGTTGTTATTATTACAAACAAATTTTGTCATACAGGAGAATGCAAAAAATTCTTTATTATAACTCGTCATGCAAAACTGCGTGATCAAACGTATCTTTATGTATTCGATTACACATTACACATTCGTCAGAAAGTGAAACAGCTATCAAAATCACACCACCATGATTTGCCAGTGTTTATGTCTACTAAAAGTTAAAAAGCGACGGCACCTCTAAACGATGCTATTATTGACTCTTGACTCATATCAAAACCTTGTTTTTGATTCGAAATGGAATCTCTCTCGCTCCATATCCTGCCTAATACATTTCATCGTATATGTATTTTCCCATTTTATATCCAACTGGGTTCATCTGGAACAATTATCATCGAGTCCCGATTTATTCACTTTGATTTATTTGTTCAGTGTTTATTATGTTTATTATGTATACATATATATATATATATATATATATATATATATATATATATATATATATATATATATATATAAATATATATATATATATATATATATATATATATATATATATATACATACAAAGCTAGGGTTAGGTGGACGTCTGTATGAGACCTGTGTAGGTTGACTCGTACTTCCCCCTACTTTTATGAAAAATGACAATATGTTTCAGATGAGAAATTGTTTCAGGAAGCTACATATATCGTTATATAGCCCCTTAATTCTAGCATGATTTTCGATGACATGCCATTTTATGCGTCTGTATGATAACTGGTTAGGTTGCCATTGGTCCTCCTAGACAGGTTATATATTAAATCGTCCACATAGACAGGTGTATATTAATTTGTCCACGTAGACAGGTATAAACCAATCTGTGCCTATATCATGGTATAGATCACGATTACTTTACCCTGAATAACTTAAAATGAGTGGCTTAATCTTATTTTATGTACTCCGAGATATCATATGAAACTGTACCAGTAAAAATGTCGCTCCGTGATCCATCCACCATATCACATGGTTCTATATACAGTGTACCAATATGTCTATAGAGTACGTCAATAGCAATGTGAGACGACAGTTTCACATGTTTGGCAAATATTAAAATGACATTTAGGAATTTGAGCACTTTAAGTATCTACCCTACTTCCATCCTTAACCATTAACATCCATTTTCGTGACAACATTTACAGTTATTTCAAAATAAAGGAATACAATAATATATTGTGACATTCAAACTTGTATACTTCACACTAAGAAATCAGGGTTCAAAATTGAACCTCTAGGCGTGATACAATAGCAGCACCCCTTTTCCCTCAAAATTTGAACACCTGTCTAGGGTTCAATTTTGAACCCCATAAAAATGAACCCTCTGAGTTCAAAACTGAACCTCAAGGTATATCTTTTTGCACCCCTGCAGTAAAATGTTGCACTATCAAAGTTCACTTTTTGCACCCAGGCAGGTTAAAATTGAACCTCTGAAGGATACATTGTTTAACCTCAAGGTTGTAAAAAGGTTCATTCTTCCACCCAAAAGGGTTGATTCTTGAACTTTTCAGATATCAAAATTGAACCCTTTGCGGTGCGTCTATGCTTCCTGGTTTTTATTTTTCCACCTTAATGGGTTACATATATACTTTATATATTATACAGATATAATACATATATGTATTATATTTTTACATATATATATGTATATATATATATATATATATATATATATATATATATATATGAGAGAGAGAGAGAGAGAGAGAGAGAGTTGGTTTTATTGCGAAAAGAGCTAAGCTCCATTTTTAAGCATTTCAAAGTAAGTCCATCATCAGATGGAGCACATTTATACCTTATCAGAATACCTCACTTGTGACCTAACAAGGAATACTCTAGAAGTTATGATAAATGTATCCTGTATTTTCTTTGTTTTTTGCAGCTTTAATTACAAATATCTCAATATAACAAGAATGGGGCTAGCTCGTTTTGCTTTGAAACTCTTCATATATCTATCTATCTATCTATATAAATATATAATTTATGTATATTCATTCATTCAGTTTTCTTCTAGCAGGGTAGCCCTTTCAGCTCACTCGGAACTGCTCTACCAAGGGGCCCTGCATCACGTACAATATATATATATATATATATAATATATACATATGCGTATTTATTTGTTTATTTCATTCATTATTTATTCATTCATTCATTCATTCATTTATTCATTCATTCATTCATTCATTCATTCATTCATTCATTCATTATTCATTCATTCATTCATTCATTCATTTATTCATTCATTCATTCATTCATTTAGTCATTCATTTCTAGCTATTTGTCGTGCTCCGTTAACCATCGTCATGACTACACTGATTCAAATTATTGCCACTCAAATTTCTTTCAAAGAGTTTGGAAGACTAATGCTGCCCTCTCTCGATGGAGCTCTACAACCATTCGCGATGTCATTGGTGTAGTCAGAACGAATAAAGAAAAATAGATGGTCCTACAAGGAAAACGTACAAAATTGTCTACGACATCAAAAGATCGCTAGACTGAGCTCCTCCAGAAAGAACGAAGAATGATATCTGCCATAACATCTCTGTAGTAGATAAAAGGAACAAGTATAGATCATGTTTGTTAAAAAAATGTTTTCTTATTGAAGAGATGGCTGCGCAATATAGAATTGCACAAAACTTCAAAACCTCTGAACTTAATTATGTAGCTCCATGTGTACTCTAGGTATTGTCTGGTTGTTGTTCTTCCTGATAATTTCCCTAGGTGTTTCACTGAAATCAGTTCCACCTTTTGTCTGGGGGAAAGCTACCCCCAATGTGCGGTCGTTTATTATCTATAACTGCGTGGGCAATAATGCGTGGGTATCACTCGATGACAGTTACAAATAATCATTTTCATATTTCCCCAGTACTTCTGTATATAAAGGGGGCAATAAATCGAGAAAATGATGTTGTTGACACCGTGAAAGATATCTTGCCACGTTAAAGAGTTTCCGTAATGTAATCTAGTTTGTAATTGGGTGATTAATCAGTGGATTATATTTTGATAGCTTCGCCGTGGGCTGGAGGGAGGGGAATGGCAGACTAGGAAGAGGTGTGACTTGTTGCTTGCAGAGGGAAATAATATACACTGATGAGTTAATCAGCATGACGCAGGTTTAAAGACCCAGTGGAGTGATGGGGATACCGTCCAAAGAGTGGGTAAATGGTGGGAAGTTGGGCGCCCGGCTCGGATACGTTCGAGAATCCCCGGAACGATGGAGTGTATAGCCTTATTACTGATCTCTATGTAAAGTAGGCTACACACAACCAAAGAATCTCAACTGGAATGGACTGTTAAAAGGCAATATTTACCATTTGCAGATGAAACAAAAACCTCGTGCTAGCGCTTCAGAATAGTTCTAAACATGTGATTTAGTGATAGAAAAACCAATGTGAAAATTTGAACATATATATAATCTTATAAAGTATTGTTAAATATGAAAATGTGAACAATAGTTATAATAAAAATGTTTCAAGACTAAACCGTCTACAGTGATGGTTTAATCAGAAAAATATTGAGTTCTCCTTATATTCTAGGCTTTATTTCAAAAATTTTATATAGTCGGATGCTTTGTGATACAACTAACCTACACAATTATATGCGTCAAAAGTGATAATTTGAACACTTTTTAAATCACTGCTCCCAAATGTAAACTTAACCCAACCCTTCAGTGCACATTATTCCCCCGACGGGCTCTACTCTCATTTTCCGAATGTAACTCGCTATGGGCAGCGAATGTTCATCGATTCAATCTCCATCTCTCTCCCCCCCCCCCCCCCCCCGCTACCAGACTGATAGGTCTTTCAAATGCAGCGGTACAGTACTGACGAAGGAGGGAAAAAGATTACCAGAAATTGGACAAATACCAAAAGACCAAAAAAAAAAAAGAAAGAAAGCGAAAGCACACACAAACATACGTATATACACACAACGACAGATAAAGTAATTTCACTGTGGACGATTATTATTGATTTGATTATTGATGTCATTATGATATTGTAGTCATGTTTTGTTGAAACTTACGTGATTCAAAGTACCTTAAAATATCATGTACTCATGTAAGCATTATGTATATTACTTTGTATTACTTTATGATTTATGGAAGTAAAATCATTTTGAATTGAATTGAATTGAATTTACAAATGAGATCAATGACAACAACAACAAAATATCTATCTATCTTAGTGTTGGGACACGCTGCAATTTTCATCATTGTTCTTCCCTGTAAGGCATTATCTTCGCATCTTGTCGCAGCAGCTGTTATTCGCAGCTTCTGTTTTATTCCCAAAGCTCAGTTGCTGCCGTCATCATTGCTATAAGCATTGTGTCGAAAATACTGATAACTTTGTAAAATGATCACTCTGCCTGCCGAAATCTGCTCTATGACAGTAGAGTGGCTGTGGTTCCACGACAGGGTTACATCGACGATCAATCTTCATTCATTCTGCTTTCTACTGTTTTTGTTTACGGGAATTTCCCTTCTTTAGTTCCTTACCTGAGGGGTGTCAAAGCAAAGACAATAAGAAAAATGTTCAAAAGCATGAAAAGGGGCATCGGATAATGATTGAAATTGCCGGAAAAGAGTATTTCCATTAACTACATACTGGGTTCACATCAAGGAACATTTTCATGAATATTACATTGGTAAAAACTTATCCCCGACAGTCCCAAGCCGAGCAACCTTTCTTGTGGATAACGACCTTTTTCACGGAATTGCCCATCGCTGACTAACTCGCTGCAAGTGATCAGAAAATGTGCCTGCATCCTAACTCGTAAATTGCACATTATTTTACAAATGATGCAAAAAAGAAAAAAAGAAAAGAAAACAGATGGTCGTAGATTTTCAGACAGCGGATTTCTGTATTCAGCCATATTCAGGGAAATGTTGATCGTTTCATTTTTGCTCAATAAGGGGCATTAAAAAAGAAAAATCAAGGAGAGTCAGTCTTAACCAGCATAAGACGCTATACACTAGGAAAGTAAAAGTTGCGAGATCGTAATCAGGCTTCGGAGGTGCCTACTTTCCCCTTATCCAGTATAGGTGTTTTGAGTAGTAGTAGTAGTAGTAGTAGTAGTAGTAGTAGTAGTAGTAGTAGTAGTAGTAGTAGTAGTAGCAGTAGTAGTAGTAGTAGTAGCAGTAGTAGTAGTAGTAGCAGTAGTAGTAGCAGTAGTAGTAGCAGTAGTACTAAGTGGTAGTAGTAGTAGTTGTTGTTGTAGTAGTATAGTAGTACAACTATAGTAGTAGTAGTAGTAGTAGTAGTAGTAGTAGTAGTAGCAGTAGTAGTGGTAGTAGTAGTAGTAGTAGTAGTAGTAGTAGTAGCAGTAGTAGTGGTAGTAGTAGTAGTAGTAGTAGTAGTAGTAGTAGCAGTAGTAGTGGTAGTAGTAGTAGATAGTAGTTGTAGTAGTCATTGGTAGTGGTAGTTGTTGTTGTTGTTATTATTATTATTGTTGTTTGTCTTCACTTTTTCATGTTGTCACTTTCCCCCTCATACAAACCCAGCATTCCACTCATTAGAAATTAACTAGAGTGAACTAGAAAAGGATCCTCAAAAACTAAAAATCAAGTTGAGCCTAGTATATTTGCCGGGCTTTTCTTCTGAAAGGGGGAAAAACTAAAGGCAAAAACAAAGCGAGATGGTAAAGTCATTACCTTAGCGCCACCATCAAGTTCAGCCATCCATTAGACCCAATTGTAGAGACTAGTGCTTACATGTCGTTTGAATGGCGCGACATAAAAAAAAAAAAAAATATCAGTTATACTGTTCAAATTATCATATCCATGTAATCTGGAAGTCATTAGCCATTAAGTGAAATTGCATGCCCGGCATATAGCACTTAGCATTTCGTTCCCGATTCTTGGCGGATAATTCAACCATGCAGTAATGGCCGACATGTAAAGAAAACGAGAAGAACAGGGCTGCATTGGGGGATAGTAAACAGGACCGAAAATCATCGTCAAGCGACTAATGGAGCCGATCTTTGAAGAGCTATAGCGATCGTTTGAATTCAGTTTCAAAAGAATCGCTCAGAAGCAGAGAGGTATGGCGCGACTGCAATCATGGCAATGTAGGTTATGACTGCAGTAACTCTGCTGCGTGTAATGAACATAACAGGTACATAATAGTATCAGTAGCACATGGAGAAGCAGGGAATGTGATGGTGGTGGGGGGTTTTCATTTATTGTTTATTTCTTCCGTTTCTGACCACAGCATGGACAAAAGGTGTATTGCAAGAACAAACAAACAAACAAACAAACAAACAAACAAACGGTATTTACAATGCTAGATACCCTCCCTATTCACACGACATGCCAATGCACACTAATATATCAGTGAGAGCATCGCGGTAAGGCAAAAATAAAAAAATTGTATTGGCGTAACATGAGATTTTCAAATAGGGTCGGTCGGGCGGATTTTTTTATTTTTTTTATTTTTTGCTACCTGTATTTTACGTGTAAAACTCATATTTAACAAAACCCCATTCGATAGAGAGGGTCTATTGCATCCAAACTTTGTTATATCACCGGTTTAAAAGCAATAAATATTGAAAGAGAATCATATTTTGGACATGGAAAAACACCCTGGCCCCCCACTCGAACCCATAGGAGACCGCATGCGTGTTCCCGTTTTCAACGTCTATCTACGGAAGATTTGTCCCTAGAAATTTATGAAGGAGGGGGGGGGGGGGGGTGTTTTTTAGTCTTTTCCGTAGATAGGGGTGTCCATTTAAAATCACCCAGCGCCACAGACAAATCGATTCTCCGAATGATATTAAATAAAATCTTCGAACCGGACTTGCCTGTCGCCGACACGCTGTACTACGCGGCCATTTTCCGACACCAGCTGCTGTTGTTGTTGTTGTTTTTGATAATTCGCAAACCCGTATCGCGCCCTCTCTCGGTAAAAACGATGTATTTCCTTTTTTTTGTTGTTGTTGAAAAGTTCAGGGTCGGGTTTTTTTTTAAGGGTCGGGCGAGTTTTTTTTTTTTTTTTTTTTTTTGGCCTAACCATGGATGGATCTCCCTACTAGAAAGAACACAGTGTCCCATAGTGTGTTCACAGTGTGGTTACATAGTCGACTATGTGAAAGCGCTCGAATTTAACAGTGTGGAGATGATATCACACTGTGGTTTGGTTTCCACAGAGTGCTCACATGGTAATGTTCTGTGTCACACTGTGAATTAGTGATTCACCATGTGTTCACACTGTTAAAACGCTCGAATTTAACAGTGTGAAGAGATTTCACACTGTGTTCACAATGTGTTCACATTGAGTTCACGCTGTGTTTCTCACACTATGGGACACTGTGTTCTTTCCAGCAGGGGCTCTCTATGTAGACTGCACGTGGGAGTGCCCGGGTTCGAATCCAGCTCAATGAGGTCACTCTTGAACAAATTGGTTAACTCTTATAACCCATAGCAGTATAGCTCTTGTTCTTAGGCGTATTGAGACCTGACAAAGGTGTGTGGGGAGGGGGGGGGGGGGGGTAACAATAATAGCAGGTTCTGCAGGTGGAAAACTCGTACGCTTGAAAGCTCGAAACTGTTAACACGGAAGTGGTTACATAGCGGTGTGATTTTTATTATATTTGATAACGTTCATCGATAGCACGACTGGACGATTCGTAGTCGTCAGACTTTTGAAGATCCAGAACTATCGTGGTTCCAACTCTACATAGGGTGTCTTAAAGCAAATTGTCGCTTGAGGGTACGAGGGGACTGCATTCTACAAGCTCTGCTTTTTAGCAGTCCCCTCCCGTATCAGGACAACTACCCCAGAGGACTACTCCCCCGGGGACTACTCCCACCTGACAGCTCCCCCGGGGACTACTCCCACCTGACAGCTCCCCCGGAGGACCACTCCCCCGGGGGACATTTCCCCCTTGGGACAACTCCCCCGGAGGACCACTCCCCCGGAGGACCACTCCCCCGGAGGACCACTCCCCCGGAGGACCACTCCCCCGGAGGACCACTCCCCCGGGGGGCAACTCCCCCGGAGGACAACTCCCCCGGAGGACAACTCCCCCGGGGGACAACTCCCCCGGGGGACAACTGACAACTGCCCCGGGGACGTCTCCTGGGGGACAATCCCATAACTGAACAGAGATGTTTCTTTTTCGTGTCCTAGAAATTAAAATGAAATTCATCTGTGTAAAAACAGTATTCTTTTTATATAAAATTTAAATCAAAGTTAGTGTTACCTAAGACACGTCCATCTTTATAACAAAGTTTTTTAAATCTCAGCACAAAGTTTTTACCATTGTACACGCTACATGTAATGTCGAAAAAAGTAGAAACGCAGGTCCATTTTATCACTGAAAATTGGTCAAGAGATAAACACATTGGCGGAAACACGCTTTTGAGGGGAGAGTTCATTCCTTAGCATGTACCTGTTATTCTTCATTATTTCATAATATTTTAAGAAGTCCATTCTTTGATGATTTTCTTTTTCTTTTTGCAATTCATGATTATGATAAGGAATATGTTAAATGAAAGAAAGATATTATTCAGAGGGGTGAAAGCTCAAGTTTTTGAGTTTCTTCAGTTTGTGTCCCTCTACAAAGGAATATGTTGTTAGAAATACCCTTTTAATGAGGTTATGATTTTTATCTTAGATTCTTATGATAGTTGCTATCCTGTATGTCACTGTCAGTAATACTTTATTGTGCAATTTTCGTTTGTTATGTTGACTGTGAATTTATCTGAACATCATTACAATTCTTAATGTCGGAGAAATAATTGACAGAAAAAAAATATGAATATTCTGTGCCTGAAAAGACTTGAACGTGTAAAAAGGTAATATCTTCCAACAGCCCTGGGAAAGCACATCCGCACGACCAACACAAATCTCTCAACCACAAAGTTGGGATGATTCGAGTTTCAATTAATTGAAAATTGAGTTTTGTTTCACACAATTTTATTTGATAACGTTTGAATATGGAAAACAAAAACAAACAAAAAAAGTCTAGCGTAAGAGTAATTGAAGTACGCAAACAACACTTTTGCACGTAATGGTATACCAGAGATTGTGATATCAGATAACGGTACACAGTTTACAAGTGACCAGTTCAAAGAGTTTGCTTGTCAGTACCAATTCAAGCTTGTCACGTATTCATCACTTTCTACATAGCAATGGGAAAGCTGAAAAGACGGTACAAATCGCAATGTCTAATGAAAAAGGCAATGAGAGATGGAACAGATCCAGATTTGGCATTTCTTGACTATCGGAACACACCGATCGATGGGCTAGATGCTAGTCCTGCACAATTGTTGATGCAGAGGAGGACAAGGCCCACCCTGCCAACAGCTAGCCAGCTGCTGAAACCAAAAGTAATAAAAAATGTGCAAACAAAGCTGACCAAGAAACAAAAATGCAGTAAAATTACTTTGATCGAAGCGAAAAAAAGCTCTCTCCACTCAAAAAAGGAGAACAAGTGAAGATGCGAATGTCAAACAATCTCTGGAAAGATGCTGTTGTTGTTTCAAAGACAAAGTTTCCAAGAAGTTGCATAGTGGAATGTGAAGGAAAAATGCTCCTGTCAAAACAGAATTGACATCAGAAGAGGTACAGCGGAAAACAATCCTTAATGCAACAAAGCTAGATGACTCAACATAATATCGTATCACAAGATCATGTCAAAAATATGGACCAGTGTAAAAACCGATCTGTTTTATAGGATAGATACCGGAATTTGACGGGAAATGAAATGACAATGATCACGGGATTGTGATAATGTTTTAGATGTTGAACTATTCTATGGAGAGTAGAGTTGGTTTCATTTTGAGTGCAATAAAAGTGTTTCATCGAACTTATCCAAAGTAACAGCTCTGTTGATTATCATTAGAGAAACAATGATTAACGTTTCTTCAAAGACAAAAATAACACATTTCTAAAAGTGAACAAAATACAGTTTACAAAACAATCACAAGTATTCCTCCAAGTGTGAAGAACGAGATTGAACTTACGCCGTTACAAGAGTGCGTTGTAATGTGTCATACAAAGCCGTGAGATCTCAACATTGAAGTGAAGTGTTACTCACTTTACAAGTAGTAATGTTTGTGTTTATAAGATGTGTTGCTATGATTACACATGTAGTAAAGTTGAATGTAAGATATAAGATATGGCAAGTCAAACACGCCCATACAAGTAAAGTATTTCTATTATTACTCAAATAGGACAAGTATATTGTGTGAACAACGTATCAAATGATTGCCATGATAAACCTAAAAAGACAATGCCTTATTAATTAAGTTTCAGTGGTAGTTGATAAATGAAAAAATCTGTGTGAAAAAGAGAAACTTTACTTTTCTAAAGAAAGGGAGATGCCAAATGTTTGAAATTAGAACAGTTTGAACGCACAGACTAGTGCCTTGCTATGCAGCACCAACCAATCCCCATAGAGATGATGCTGTTGATATGCTCTATAGTATACCCCTCTCGAGAAACCCCGGAGGTAGATGTACCCTACCTCAGCAAACTTCCTTACTTGCACCCAAGACCTAGAAGAATAAAAACATATCAACCTATCACCTGCGTGTTAACAAAGTGTGCACATATACTCTTTGACCAGTGTCCGCTTCTTCCCTTGGGCATCCGATGCAATCGATATCGCTAAAGCATTTGCATTGTTCAAACTCGTCATGATTGTAATACAACAACCTTAATTACTGCCAAGATCGTGTGCTTATTCTGACTGATTAAAGAAACAACTAAGGAACTCTCTAAATAACAGCCTAAATATTACAGTCGTCATCCTTTGACATCTCTTAGAGATGGGCTAAAGAGGGTGACATTTTCAGAACGTGCTCATCACACCTTAGTTTGATGACTTTGTGCCTACTGACACCATTTTTGAAAAAAAGAACGAAAAACGAAAAATCCAGGGTGCCCCGGCCGAAATCGTAAAAAATCCAAGCTGGTCGCCGTTTCGGCTTTAAAAAATACATTTCTGGTTATAACTCGGCTATTTTTTGGTCAATTGTGATGGTTTTGGTGTCTAACCCCATGTTTTTGGGGTCAAGGAAATGGATTATAATGATAATTTTAGTGTAAAACCTGATCTTCCTCATGATGCTAACCTTTTGCCCATATTTAGGCTTAAATTTTCCTTGCCCTTTACCCCTACCCCAACTGCCATTTTTTGCACTTTTTTTCTGTATTTTTTCAAGTAGTATTGACTACCATACTCTTAATAACAAGTTCTAGCTATCAATCTGGTGTTTTCTACCAACAATAGTACAGCAAGTGTTGTGTCATGCAGATACCGGTATGTGGTTGGTGCATTCAGGATGCATAGTAACTGTGCAACCAGTGCTAATACTGTTTCTGCATTATAGTGCCCAATGCCTGTTGGAAGATATTACGTTTTTACACGTTCAAGTCTTTTCAGGAACAGAATATTCATATTTTTTTCTGTCAATTATTTCTCCGACATTAAGAATTGTAATGATGTTCAGATAAATTCACAGTCAACATAACAAACGAAAATTGCACAATGAAATTACTGACAGTGATATACAGGATAGTAACTATCATTAGAATCTAAGATAAAGATTATAACCCCACTTAAAATGGTATTTCTAACAACATATTCCTTTGTAGAGGGACACAAACTGAAGAAACTCAAAAAATCTTGAGCCTTCATCCCTCTGAATGATATCTTTCTTTCATTTAACATATTCCTTATCATAATCATGAATTGCAAAAAGAAAAAGAAAATCATCAAAGAATGGTCTTCTTAAAATATTATAAAATAATGAAGAATAACCGGTACATGCTAAGGAATGAACTCTCCCCTCAAAAGCGTGTTTCCGTCAATGTGTTTATCTCTTGACCAATTTTCAGTGATAAAATGGACCTGCGTTTCTACTTTTTTTCGACATTACATGTATAGCGTGTACAATGGTAAAAACTTTGTGCTGAGATTTCAAAAACTTTGTTATAAAGATGGACGTGTCTTAGGTAACGCCAACTTTAATTTAAATTTTGTATAAAAAAAATACTGTTTTTACACAGATGAATTTAATTTTAATTTCTAGGACACACAAAAAACCCCTCTCTGTTCAGTATGGGATTGTCCCCCAGGAGACGTCCCCGGGGCAGTTGTCAGGTGGGAGTTGTCCTCCGGGGGAGTTGTCCTCCGGAGGAGTTGTCCTCCGGGGGAGTTGTCCCCCGGGGAGTGGTCCTCCGGGGGAGTGGTCCTCCGGGGGAGTTGTCCCCCGGGGGAGTTGTCCTCCGGGGGAGTGGTCCTCCGGGGGAGTTGTCCCCCGGGGGAGTTGTCCTCCGGGGGAGCGGTCCCTCGGGGGAGTCGTCCTCCGGGGGAGTTGTCCTCCGGGGGAGACATCCTCCGGGGGAGTAGTCCTCCGGGGGAGACGTCCTCCGGGGGAGTTGTCAGGTGGGAGTAGTCCCCGGGGGAGTTGTCCTCCGGGGGACAAGTCCTAGACCCGTCCCCTCCATTTCCAGCAATATTGTTTATGCATTTACCACAGTGACATAAGTTATATTTTTGTATCTTTGTTGGAAATTTACCTGTATCTGTTTTACAATGTTATTTTTGTTCATCGCATTGTGGTACTGATTTTTTGACATCTGTGTATATGAATTTTTTCATTGTACTTCCGATTATTTTGTTTGTTGGAAATGAAATAAATCAACTTGAACTTGAACTTGAACTTGAGGGTACATGTTACAATAATTGGAGAAAACCTGCAAAATTAGGATTGTAGCCATAAATAATTTAGGTTCGATGCCACATTGTTGCCACATGGTTTTTGTTTGTTTGTTTGTTTGTTTTTTGCTTTTTTGTGTATGTGTGTGTGTGTGTGTATGTGGGTGTGCGTGTGCGTGTGTGTGTGTGTGTGTGTGTGTGTGCTTTTTTTGTTCATGTCTTGATATCCCGTTCGTCTTCAATTTCAATTTCAATTTCAATTTTATTTTCGTATTTCTCGATGGAAAATACATAAAATATAACAAAATATAATAATACAGAATGTCCAGCTTGGATATATACAAAAAGAAATAGGAAAACAAACATAGTACATAGCCTTCGATGTGTCATTTTCAATCAAAGTAAAGAATGCAAAGAGAAATACGATGGAACCTACCAAAAATCAAAGCTTATTGAGTGTAGGTCTTACAACCAATTGTAGGGTCCATCACGTCAGATGCACAGACGAATTATTCATATGTCAGTAACGAGAATATGCATCTTAGAGGAGAACAAAAGTACTTGTGATGGAAAAATATGGTGAGATATGTATCTGGCAGATGAGTCGATGTCGAAGTGAAATGTTAGGGACAGTCAAAAGCATCTTGGCAGAGTTATTCATTTCCACATTGCATTATGACTACCAAAGGAATACAGTGTATGGAAAAGCATTTTTTGTGATCTTCTTGAAAAGCGCAAACTTTACAGAAACACGTACGTAGTACGAAATTTCAAGTTTTCAATTTCAGGACAAAACTTGTCGAAATTTCAAGTTGTTAAAGTCTTCAGCTGCACCCATCCGTGATCCGAAGAAGGATGTTACAAGACAATGATTTGTTTTCTGTTGTGATACGTGCTTTAACAAGTTAACCGTTCCATGCGGGAACCTGGTGGTCTGTGTATTCACTTAATGGGGATTTCAGGATTCAGTATGGAACGAGTTGACGAGGTAACGCTGTTACGGCTGGTACAGAACCGTTAGACTTTTTCGCTTGGTCTGGCACCCAGTAGCAATAATAGGAATATTGAAAGGTTAAAACGATGGAATACTCTTGGGAACTATACTGTGACTATGCTGTCATATTTTGTGTGAGTGCATATCATTCTTTAGTCAGCACAATCATCCTTAGATAAAACAGAATTCTGCGGCAGTGTCCCAAGAGTTGAATTTACGCCATCCTTGGGTTTAAAAGCGCTATATAGTTTTTGTTTGTTTTCAGATATCCATATTAGTTCCTTTCAACTTCTCCTTTCGTTTCTACTAGAGTTTGGTTTTGCTTTTGTTTTTTTCTTTTGTCATAATCTGCACGTACATTTTAAACGGTACCCATACATTAATTCACCAGCTACCACCTCTCGATGTACATTTACATGTGATTCTTGTTCTGTTTCATTATGCTCAGTGTCACAACGATCGTATTGCGACGATTATATTTCATGCAATGCGAAACAATGAAATCAATCATGCATTTTCTGTCTAATGAACAGACTGTTACGACACACTGGCACCAAAATGAAAATACAAACTCCCGAGGAATAAAACATGCAAACAATCACGTATGATGGATTATTCCTTTTCCGTCCATGGCACTTTGTGGGTGATTTCGCACCATTTGCCTCATGATGTCAGTATCAAATTTTATTCCGGTGGAGGCGTGGTATATATTAAACACGTGAAAAAGTAACTTGGACATTTAAACTTCATCCACTCATTGAGTTCGATTTGTTCCTGCTTGTATACTTCACTTCCTCTGCCAACGCCTTAAATAGTTACAACGTACCTTGTAGTGACACTTTTCTTTTGAACTTTTTTTTTTACTTTGACAGGGCGCCCTAGATTAAAAGTAAGAGTTCTGTCTCAAAAGTGCAGACCAAAGTGTTACGCAATATGAATGATAGGAAAGATGTTAATTGAAGGCACTTTATCTGCGATGCTGCTATCCCAACACCGCCGCACCATGGCACATTGATACTCGAGGATTCCTTCTAAAGTATTTTCTTGCATACGGTTGGAGACGTCTCTGCTCGTTCGTACATCCGCGTGGTTGAGTTGCTTTTTGTTGTTGGTTTTGTCATTATTTTCTTTTCTTGAGGAAGCTCAATTCTGATCGACTGTATTTCCGTAATATCAGAATAAAAATCGTCATGGTTTTTTTTTTTTGCATTTATATAGAAGAAATATGACGCCATGCTCTCGTGATTTTGATTTTCTAAAAATCAGTGAGGTAAATATACATAGTGTGAAAGACAGACGGAGAACTATTAAACTACCAAACTTTAAGTATGAGTTTTCGTGATCCATATTAGGATATTTTGTCCCGAAACTTTGAAATAGTTTCCCAAATTCTGCCAAACAATGTGCTTCTATGTCCACATTCAAGAAGAAATATAAAGAATACATTGTAAACTAATTACATGTACTCCTACCTTCCTGTCATAGATTCATTGTCATGATATGCCAGTATAATATTAATGGTATTTTTAGTGCCATGTTTCGTAATGTTTTGTTCTTGTCCCACTTCTAGACACATAACCGCTTTCCTCTTACATGTATTATTGCGTATATAGAGCCGTATTGACAGGTTAATGGCCTGTGCTAATAATTCCTCCACACTTTAACTTTATGAAATGACTTGTACATGATGCATGTGCATATTTCGTATGCATTAATGCTGTCTTGTGATACTTCTGGTTTTCATGCTGTTTTGTATAGTTCGTTCTTTCGCTCAAGTTATGGAAATAAATTAAATAAATTGTTATACATCATTCTAAAGCTGAAAATGTTGTAGTGTTTTATTTCATCTCGTTTATTTGCGTGAATGACACCAAGTCAAGGGAGCCACAAGTGCAGAATCACGGCACTATGACAGAAAATAAACATAAGCAACATAATACAAACGCGCAGTCTGACTGCAGACTCCAACAACGAACAAGCAAACCAACAAACCTCAATCACACACGCAAAAGATAACAAAAAATATGAGGGCAAAAGACAGGATATTGATCACATTTCTTTTTATCAACCGAAGGCGTTGACAACGGCTTCTGCACTGTATTCTTTTTGCTTGTCGTGTTTACGTGTCCAATAAGTGTCTTATTACCCTATACATTCTTAGTTATGCATTTATGCCACCTGACACGTTAAAGAAATCTGCGACCACACCCATTTGAATCATTATAACTTCAGTCGTTGTTTAATTCCCTCCCACTCTTTGTCATTAATGTGTTACAGATACTGTTGCAACATGTGGCTTCTCTGTGTTTATCATAGTAACATTAGTTGTATGGTTTATTTATTATCATTTTCCCCTCAATCATATGGTTTAAGTAGATGTTTGTTTTTATATGTTTTATATGTTTTATACCTGATTTATCCTGGGACCTGCAACTGAATAATCTTGCTTTTACGCAGGCCCGATAATTTTTCTTGTACTTTGAATATGGTCCAATTAATTCTGTAAAGAGACCTCTGTGTCTTTTTTTTTTATGTTGAGACAGTTGTACATTAAGGTTAAGTATCACCTAATTTGCACTTCTTCACTTTGGCATTGTATAATTGTTTTTCTTTATATGACTTTTCTTGAGAAATATGAAAATAAAATGAAATTGAAAAATCGAAAGCGAAATCTGTGGGACCGGGCGTTGCCGTCCGGTAGCACAACATTTGGGTGTTTGGCCCCATGTTCTATGGGTAGAAGAACTTCATCTCTGTACCGTTGGGCATTAAGGTTTCCATCGATGATGCCAAGTTGGTCTTTCCAGTCGGCAACAAACATTCCCACACCATCACACTCCAACCCTAAAGGGAATTGAGGCAAGAATTGACAAAGCTCTCCCCTCCATATCTGTGCCCCTCCATAGATGAAACGACGACAAAATCTTGATTTAATCACTGAACATGATTGATTGATTGATTCAAGCGTATGTCACAATGTGTCTGCAGTTGATGCCGACTATTGCTAGGCACCTGGGGCGAACTACGAGGGGTCGGCATCATTCGCTCGTTTTCTTGTGGGGGTGATGGGTACATGACTGATGACCACCTGGATTTCAGGTGAAGGCGACTCAAGTGCATCTTAGCCTGAGGTAAGACAACGGATAGCTCTTGGTCAGTCTTCGAGCATAAAGATTTGCTGCATGCAGCCTGTTTTTGGGTCGTACTCCCATCGGGTCATCGGGTTATTACTGAGCGTAGCTGGTTCCTTTTAGTGAATTCACCCTGATGGACCTGTTTTCGTCATTCGAAATCAGGTCCGTAGTTCCGAAGTGGATGCTGAATTAATACTGATTGAATACTGCAATCATCTCATTGTTATTAACAATGTGGTCAATCAAACGTAATGTGTCACATTAGAATCATGCTCATTCATCTGATGATTAAAGGGCAATAAACTTTGTTAAAGGGGGGGGGTAAGAAATTTCAAATTCACACTTTCCATCTTAATTATCTCTATAATGGCAATAGTTCACGACATGTACCTGTCAAGTGGCCATTAACAGTATGAAAAAGCGATCCAAGTCTTACAAACTCCGAGGGTCAGCGGACCATTGTTTCCCATCGCTATATGTCATCATTTCAAATTAGTGTATGCATTGTTTCTCTCATTATTCATTCATTCACAGGGGCGGATCCATGAATTCCGTAAGTTTGGGGGGGGGGGTGTGCCTTTACAAAATCAAGGGGGGGGGCGCACGCGCTTCATTTTTTTTCTTTTGTTTTAACAAAAAATAAAGGGCGCGTGCGCCCGGTGCGCCCCCTTCTGGATCCGCCACTGATTCGTATACATAATTATAATTCATATCACATTTCCTGACTTACAGTTAGACTTCATAATATTATGTGTCAAGTGTATACTTTGTATTCTGTGTTACCTTTTGTTGAATTGAAGCGAATAACTGAATTGAATTGAATTGATACTTCAACAACCTCATTGTCATTAACAATGTGGTCAAGTAAAAGTAATGTAACACATTTGCCAGGAAAAAAACTCTCCGATAAATGATTTAACAAGCAATCTCTTCATTGTCGTTAAAACTAGCTACTTGTAAAACTCATTTGATGTTGTGCAAATGTCCTACATTGCCTCAAGATTGAGCGCACAATCATATCATATTTCGATTGCGTATTCTTGAAATCTGTTTTAGTTTTTAATGAGACTTTATACAATCAGCACTTCATCCTTATAATTGCCATTATTTCCTGCAGTGATATTCATGTTGTATACGTGTGTCTTTGGGGTGTTTTTCCCTTGTGATAGAATATCTATTATTTATTGTTCTATCAAAAATTCAGCGTTTCCGCCCCCACCTCACCCCCTCCCGCCCACTCGTTAAATGAAATCGTCGCCACTGCTGCGAAGGACATACAATTTGTACTTGAATGTCACTTCCATCTCCTTCTGTTTGCGCAGTTTTCTCACCATGTGGCGTTCTCCATTTTTGTAACAATCTCCGTGTTTGCTTGATTGTATTTGAAGAGATTAAGCAGATAGGCATGAGTGGCATTCTTGTCTTCGCCCTTCGACAGGGAACGAGCGGTTAACACGAAGTACGTGACTTTTCTTCACATGGCTTCTCATTTTACCCTGCGTTCTAACTTTCCACTGACAAAATTCTTGAGTATTTCAGGGCTTTCGTTTCTCGGCATATGCCGAGAGCCAAGGAGGAGGATATTGGAACAGAAGCGAAATAAAAGACAAAGTGTCCGTGAAAAGTTGGATCGCCCTAATTTCTGTCATTTTGACAACATTATTCTGCTCGTAATGCCACAGACTTCAGATACTTACGTTTCATTTGCGTTTCATTTCCCATATTGTGGCGCCATTTTTACTCTTCTTTTTTTTTAATGATCAGTGATTTTCAAAGAGTTGTGCCGGGGGGGGGGGGGGGGGGGGGGGCTTGAGAAGGGTTGTTGTTCATGAGTAGTGGCATGTTTGTAAGATTGTTTAGCTGTATGTGTGTTTGTGTGTGTGGGGGGGGGGCGCTAGTGTGTGTACGTTTATATCAATACGTCCAACATAGCGACAATAAAAATTTAGAAGAACAAAATGAAAATTTATAATTATTAGATGAATAATATTAGATATTAAAGGCAGCCGATCGCCATCCCTAATGGTACGTAAACTCCGAACGACCGAAGTTTGTGTAATGCTACCACTGAGACAAGTTTTAGTGTATGTGTGTGCGTGTGTACGCATCATACACAAACATTGTCACCGCGAGCTGCGGTGATTGGAGGAGAGAGGCCAGAAGACGCTGCGGCGTGTGTGTGTGTGTGTGTGTGTGTGCGCGCGTGTGTGTGTACGCATCATACACAAATATTGTCACCGCGAGCTGCGGTGATTGGAGGAGAGAGGCCAGAAGACGTGTGGCTCTTTTGGCCTCTCTTTATGCGCATGCGCACTGAGAGTGTGCGTCCATTCGGAAGCTCTCGGGACAGCCATTTTGGGTTAGGAGATAAGCACAGGGAGCTCTCTTGTAGCCTACCGTATTTTCGCTGACCCATTGAGCCAGCGCTATTCTCATTCGGGGGTCACTACATTTGATACAGAATGGGGGAGGCAGCGTGTTGCGTTCGTCTCCGTGCCGCACAAACCACTCGCCACGACCGAGTGTCTTTAAACAAATAGCTTTTACTTTCTGTTTACCCGTTCTCGTGTATAAACATTTGGAACTTATGGTTAAGTTTATCAAGAATCACAATTTGAAAATGCCACAGTGTGTACGTTTGTTTTGTTATTCCTTGTTTGTACGTGTGTATACAATAATACTATCACTGAAAATAATATGAATACAGGCACATGATGCGTTAGAATATGTTTTTAAAACGTACTGTAGTTCCTCATGAATGATATAATACAGTGAAGTCGGACAAACTGTCACAAACGTGTTTGACACAGTATATCTGTTGCGTTTGTTCATTCTTAACAAGGCACCTTCGTAGTCTCCATGAAGACTGGATGAAGAATGGATGAAGGGGCCCAAATCCCTTTATCCATTCTGCCACGCTTGTCGTAAGGCTTTGAATAGTAAGAGGAAATCTGAAGAAGACAAGTTTGTTTGACTTTTATTCTACTATGATTTTAAAGGGAAAAAAAAAGATATATGACGATCAACATCGCTTTTCACGAAACGTGCCGAGGCAGGTGATTGTCCAATAACTTTCAAAAGGATTTACGCTTTTGTGCATATAGCGTTATATACCTTACTCTTGGACAATAGATTTTCTCGTTTAGCTAATCCTGCCCCTCGGGTTTCTTTGTATGAATGAACTTTGTAGGCTAACTAGTAACGTTACAAATATCACTCTGAGACTTCACATAATGTCTAGTAAAGAATAATATGTTCTCATTGGGTCTGTCTGTAAATTGGTCGTGTTTGCACCAAATAGAATTTCACATATTGCTCTTTGTAAGAATATGCACCCCCCCCCATAAAAAAAAAGTAAATTGGAGCTGCAATTCTAAGAATCGTCAACCGCTGATACATAGTGCCAGCGGTAAGCAAACCTGTAGTTCACACTGTTCTGGGATTTCTTGTATAGGGTAAGTACGTATCATAATCTGGAGGAGGGGATCATACTAACCGCTTCAACGAGGTCACGTGAGTTTGCTTCTGTTACGTGCTCTTTTTGTTTGCTACTGAAGATGTTAACCTCGTGCTAAAATCGTATTTTACTATTACTAAAACAACTATGCAGATTATTTCCCACTAATTATCGTGTGAACCTGCAAAGGCTTTCAAAACAACATAATACAGAGCACACCTTCAAGTTGAAGAACACGTTGTCTGAACGTAAAGTTCGAGGACCCCTCGAGGTGTGTACAGTAACGTTGTATAGACTTTTGATGAAATAAGTTAAATCTATTGTTTGTGATGCTGACATTACGCACAAAATTGTCCCATCACATAAACAACATTGTCCCAAATATACAGATGTAAATTACATCAATAAATGAAATTAATCATGTTTTCTTAATAGAAAATGCGTGTGTGCATCTGCGTATAACTTTGAGATGTATTTCCAATCACTTCTTGATATCGTAATCGGACCCATAAATGGAAATGACATCGATCTTATATGCGAGTTATCATTCTGACCGAATGTGCGTCGTGTGAAAAGCTTGAAACATTATAGTGCTGTCGTTCTGAAGACCTTGATTTGTTCTTCATCTGTGACGAATTACATACCGATTTCATAACACCTGACAATGTCATTGGCGATTGAACAAGGTATTATCCTCCCCTTCTCTGAACAGCCGTTACTCCTTTCCCGGTAATTCAGAAAGTAAAAGAGAGAAAGAAAGAGGAAAAAAGGCTTCGTGATTCAACACGACATGTTCTAGTAAGAATCCACGATTACCATGGACGTACCCCGAGGATATGAGTATTAGCATTCCCACTCAGTGTCAGGTCAATATTTTGGGGCAGTCAAAACCCATGGCGGTGGATCGATTTGTTCATGAGGGTTGGCGCATTACGCACAATAAGGTTATTAACGAATAGGGGGCTCTTTTCTTTTCCCGCGTGTTTTTTTTTTTTCATGTCAGCGAGCAGACGATGGAAATATCACACGTGAGGAAAGCCACAGGCAAGCTGTTGTGCCATGAAGAGGAAGGGTACTCGTTCTCACGGCCCTTCCACCATTTCGTGGTTCGATTGCTGGTGATTAATTCAGCAATGTGTGTGTGTGTGTGTGTGTGTGTGTGCGTGTTTGCGGTGCCTATAAACACTTAAATATCGGCAGAAATTTTCATCTTGTCCACACAGATTTTGGCATGTATGAATTTTGCTGCACATCCTACATTGCACAAATTTAATTCGGAAAAAGAAAACATGTCAAGTTTAGAGACAACACGGGATCTTTGAATTTCTCAAACATTTCGCCAATTTTAGAATCAATTATGAAATTCTGTGTTAAACCGGAAAGAAAAAAAGCTACAAAGGGTTCAAATGAAAGGGGATTTTATATCCTACCTAAAAAGCAAAGCAATACAATGACGATGAATGACAAAAATAATCATTGCAACTGATTGCCAAATTGCCCTACATCGCCGTAAATAAGCACTGAATTGATTAGTGTTTTAGTAGTAGCCATGATAAAAAATCAAGGGCGTACATACTCGAGTAGGATTGTGCGCCCATGATTTTTTATCATGGCTACTTCTAAAACACTAATCAATTCAGTGCTTATTTACGTCGATATAGGGCAATTTGGCAATCAGTTGCAATGAAAACATCTCGACGGAAGAATTTCATGAATTTGAAAAATAATCATAATAGAAAGGTGGGCAGCAACTTGTGCGATTCGAGGGGTCAATATTATGAAAGAAGACAGTGTGTATTCTTGTTGCAAGGACTTTTCTTGGAAACAAATATCCCATCGTCGTCATCACCAGCCAGATATAGGCTCTCACTGTTCGGTAGACTAAGGAAGTGGATAAATGATTACAACCACGGCAATATACATTTCTTAAATTGGTTAATGTTTAAGTTATTTTGTTGTTGTTGATGGCGTTTCATTTATATGGGTATTCAATATGCTTTAAAATAGTGTTAGTGGTAAGTGGTAGATTGTGCTTCAACAGTTTCTATGTTTATTCATTCACCTTTACATTCATAGACTCAGTTATTCATCAGTAAATATCTAAGACGATGGGGGAGGAGCCTCATTGAATCTCTAGGTTACCTGGAGATGACCAGGCGTGGTGTGGACCATGATTATTGATTACCGCATTGCTCTTGGCGTCAAGACACCCCGTACTACAGACAGTGACTTTATCAAACTGTGTACGAAGGTATGGCTCACGCGCTCGTCGCCCATTCACCAATGAAACGTCCTCAGAACGTGCTGTAGCGAACTGTTCAAAAGTCCCAACAACCGCAAGTAAACATACACATACACAAAGATAATCATACATATATGAATTTATATATATATATATATATATATATATATATATATATATATATATATATAAAACAGCAATAGGTTTCTGCTCGGAGTCCAAGAAAGTATTGATTCACAACAGTAGTTCATAATTATGAAAACTCCGTGAGAGACGTAGTTTTGACGAATTTTCGCCCATAGGGCTTTGTCAAGTCAATGACAGATTTTATTTTGAAGCGGATTTAAATCAAAACAAAAGATGCGTCGTCAGTGGTAGCGCGTCCACTGACGACGTAGTTTATCGAGAACTCTTCATAGTATGATAGAATCAAGTGTATATACATATATATATATATATATATATATATATATATAGTCTGCTGCATTCACATTTAAACATGCTCGAAACAACAAGATTCGTATAAACATAAAATTTCACATTTTCCATTTTTCTTATGTGTTTGATTGTGATTATTTCTCTCAAGACCGCAGTATATAAAATAATGTGCACATGGACAGGTAGAGTGTATTGGTAGAACGATAGAATAGTATGGTAACTGGTTGACTTTGATAACAGCTACTGTATGTTACAGTAACATTTTTAATTGACGGTTTGACATCTATTAGATTTCTTTTTTTTTTTGTCCTCATACATTTGACGGAGAGTCAAGTAGACAATATGCAGACAGGGACATAATCACTAACGGTTTTCTGCTTAATATACTCTGGCCTATCATATATCCTTACATCTAACTCTAACCCTAACACATCCTAGCAGTATCAATATTGTCTCCATAGAGCATCAAAGGGAACAATGTAATATAAATATCTATATCTATATGCATCTTCATGTAGCTATGAATAGATTAGATAAGGGAGTGTGTACTTTTCTCCTCTTTTAATATTTAAAGTATGCTGCCACTTTTTAATCAGTGCGAGGTCCAGTAAATTGAAGAGGGCTTGATTTAGATGCTTAATGTAAATTAAACGCGATTGAATAATGCTCTGTGACAATGCATTTCATGACTTGAATACGATGATCACAGTTGGGATAGGTTTATCAACAACACTTTAATCTTGAACTCTTAGCGACAGACTTTTCAGAGCTATAAAAAGTTGACGATAGTTCGATGAATATTACATAAAACTCTGCGGGATTGTACAATGACGAGAGAAAAAAGAAGTCGTGAACTGCAAAACGCCTTTTTCATGTTGGTATAAATGAAAATTCGAGCGGAAAACTCGGGAGGTCAAGATGGCGAAGCAATAGGGACGGCCGTTGTCTCTCCGCTGTGTCCAAGTTAACTCCACCATTCTTCACTGCTGATATCATGTAGAATCTGAAAGTGCCAACAAGGAATATAGTTTGTAGCCTTTCTTTTCTCATATTGTTCATCTACTGTTATATTGGACACGATTTAATCATCATTGACACGTTTTGGTAATTTGCATGAGAAAGAGAGAGAGAGAGAGAGAGAGAGAGAGATAGAGATAAAGGGATAGGGATTGCCCTGGTAGACTATTTGCCCTAATTTTTCGTGATCAACTCTGACAGGATGGCTTATAAAAAAATGCTCTGCCGGATTCATCTTTGATATCTCCCGAGATAAGATTTTCCAACATAAGTCTTGAAAAAAAAATGTCTGTTTGTTCGATTTGTACCAGTGAGGGCGCTCGACAACAATTAATATTCATCCTTTTGGTTGATTTTGATTTTTTAGTGTGAACATTTTCTAATTATTATACTGTCAAATAGCATTTATAACCACCATGTCATAGTTTCTGCAGAAGGTATTAATACTTGCCGACGATTAATCCGCATCAAATAAAGTGCTGTTTGACATAAATATATCAACAATTACTTACCATCACCTGTTCTTCTTTGATCTGCAACATCTCCGCGTTTCCCGCCAACGGTGAGGTGCTAATTAATTATTTTTCTTTGCCCTGTAATAGAGTGAGTTGAATTGAGAACAATTTTGACTAATGACTGACTGTCAAATTTGCAATTTCATCAGCACCTGATATGAAACACATACACACACAGACACATGAATATACACACACATACTCACGCGCGCGCGCACACACACACACACACACACAAATGAAACTTGCTGAGATTAGATTTTTCAAAATATGCACAAACATGTGCCATTTTCCTCGTCTGAACAGGTGCAACTAGTAGACATTAAAGAAAACCAAACTAAAATACAAATGTGAGATTGAATGAAAGCAGCAATATTTGTTGAACACATCAATGAATGTTTGAGGGAAATCGGGCAATCGATTCAAAAGTTATGATATTGAAGTTTCTATACCGTCATGTAGACTACTACACTCCATGACTTTATTTTGGACTATTTTAGTATAAAGAAAATATGAGAAGAATCAATTTTTCATGAAAACAACATTTCTCTGTTGACTTGTTACGAACATGAGTTGACAGGCTGAGGGCAATATTATTCCCCTTATTTTCTGAAAGAGGTAGGTTAAGTGCTCTTTCATTATTACAAAATTGAATTCATGTTGAATATTCTTTATATCATTTTTTTCAAATTGTTGTCCAAAGTGACGTCATGTAGTGTTAAAGTCTTCTTATCGAGCGATAATGGCACCAAAAGTGTAGGAATTCATAATTTTGAACCGATTGTCCGATTTTTCTGAAACGTTCACTTATATGTTCTACTGATTTTGCTGCTTTCATGCGATTTACATTAACATTCAGGCTTTGGTTTCCTTTAATGAACGGGGAAAAAGTGTATGGAGCGACATGAAACATGAACAACTTCTTAACGTTTTTTCGCGTCGCGTTCGAATTAATGATAAAAGGAAACTCTTTGATATTTCCATTAATAGTAACAACGATTATACTGTTTGGCAGATAAATTAGTAACTTAAGAAATAGTTGTGTTCATGACGCGTTATTAAAGATCTCTATCTATCATAGAAATACATACATAGACACACAAATATAATATCATGTATAAATATAATATATACATTCTATATTTTCTATATTGATAAATAAATGTGTATATATTATATACATATATATATATATATATATATATATTCAGTCATTTCGAATTGAGGGAGTACAGCACGGAAGGGGGCAGCGCAATGAAAAAGAGGATGTATGGGAAACGAACTCGATGCACACTTTTAAATACCTTGCTGAAAGAACTGACGTAAAGAGGAAGGCACTGGGGGACGAGATGACAGGCTGCTTCCGATCATCCTTCCATGTCGCCCGAGAGGATGTCAAGCCGACTCGCCAATTCACAACCCTCATTTAGTCCATGATGTACAGGGAATCGTGTTTTTCACCAATTCCTAAAATACCTAAAGCTGCAAAGAGAAGGTCGCTCTACGTGTGGAAAAAAAAATATGGCGATGACGAGGGGAAACGGAAGGGGAAGGGGAAAGAAGATACCTCTGTGAAAGATGACTTACCTTGGAAGAAGGCATCAAACCATGTTGCTTGCGTATGATCTTCCAGAAGAGTTTCCTCACTGCATGGTTCCTCAAGAACGTATTCACGACCGCCCAAGTTTTATCTAGTTTACCTAAAGTTGTGAGTAGGCATTTCATCAAGGACACGTTAGGAGATTTGATAAAGTGTTATTTCTGTAAGTAAAAGACCATCCTACCTTGGAAGACGTGTGGAGCATGCTACGATGCGGTGATGCGGTTCTGATACCTCGGATGCTTCTCGAAGTCCAAGCATCACGTCTGCCAGACCAGTGATGCTTGCAGATTTACTCCTGTTGTAGGGATGCGATCCTCCGCGGCTGTGACCTACAGCTAGATTATGCAATGCCCTGTAGACGGAAACTATTATGATTCTCCAAACCATTTAGCTTTGGTCTGAGAATGTTGTCAACCTCATTCACCAAGAAACCTCATTGCCATTACGGGTATGTAAAATGCTGGTGGCCAATGAATCGTCATGGTTAAGGATGATGAATAAAATACAAAAAGGACAAAGAGAAGCTGAAAAGAGAATGAAAAATAAGTGATGAATGCAGAAGATCGATACCTCTACACTCCTGCTTTTTACAGGAGATGATGGAGTCCTCCCCGGATGTCGTTTCGAACTTGAATTCGGGTTGCGGCCGCTCGCCTCTCTTGAATTCCATGCAAAGGTAGCCGTAGTCTTCGCATCCGAGCTGATTGATGGGGAAATTTGTCTTGATACCGTCAAGCTGCAGAGGTCCTGGACCCTCCAGCGGCGTAGCCTGGTTGAATTCGTCTAGGACCTGCGTTTGTTCGTCCTTGCGGGGCCCGCTTCCATCGGGGTTCTTCGAAGCGAATAGTCCCATCTGCCACAGATTTTCGCCTTCGATGTCCGCGCCATCCGGTTCGAAGTTGATCTCAGCATCGATTGTAAGAGGCGATGGCTGATCAAAAGGAGCGTCGCCTACTTCTGGTTCCCAGTCCATGTCGATGGCAGTGGCACCTTTAAAACACAAGAATTGGATTCAGAATGATTTGTGCGTGCTTCACCTGCATTCATTATTATCATGTTTGCATCTTGATCGCTTGAGTGAAACCTAGTATAATTCGGAGTATACCTTTCGAAGAGTAAAATATTTAAATATATATACTATATATATGTATAATGTATATATACAAACATTTTCTTATTTTCCGTTTGTCAAATGCATTTTGACAGTATTAAGCTAATAATGATTTGAGAGAGAAATATACTTGTACTACAAACCTTTGCAGCGCTCTCTCATGTCTACACACTTAGTTGTCACCGAGTCATCGGGCTGGGCTTCAAAGTCAAAGGCTACACTCGCCTCGGGATTCTTATCGAGATCGAAGCAGAGGTAGGGAGCTTCCTCGCAACGGATCCCCCTCATGTCGAAGTCGAAACCGACCTGTTCAAACGGTAGGTCTGAGCCCTCCGTGAGTTCGGTCGAAGCGTCGGCCGGGTCGAGAATCTGTTCCACCAGACCCGTTTTAGGTCCAGATCCATCAGGATTAGGACTTGCGTAGGCAGCAATCTTCCAGAGGTTATCCCCCATCACATTTGTCGAATCTTCGCCGGTGATGCCGGTCAGGTCTACCGTTAACGGAGTCATCATATTCTCGAAAAGGTTCTGATTGCCCAAGTCAACCTCAAGGTCATTGAAAACAGCCCCTATAAAAAGAAGCAACAGGCGCCGAGACCGAACATATCAAGACCTAGTCTACAATGGAAGAATACGATTCTGCTGATTTATTTGGAAAGATGTGTATTCTCAAAACTAAGTACGGATCATATCAGGTCTTATCCATAAATGAAAATGATTGTGAGTACTGCACTAATAATATAAAAATGTCCCTTATTCATGACTTTTCTTAAATCGTAATTCAAAGATATCACAAACTTCAACAATAGAAACAGGATTGCAACTTAAACAATGTTAGCAAGAAATGTGCTGATGATTACGGAGTAGAAGGATAAGAGCTTATTTCATGCGTCTCAACGACCTTAGTAAATCTTGCTTGTGAGCTTGGTGGTGATATTTCCCATACTTACGCGAGGAACACTCTTGTTCTTTACACTCAACGATTGTGTTCGCTTCCCTGGAGTCATCTACTGCACCCTCGACCTTGAAGTAGTAGAGCGGGTCTGGATCATCGCCGCCTGTGAACTCCACGCATACATATCCAAAATCATTGCATCCTATAGTGCCGAGTTCAAACTGGGTTCCGACCCCATTAATCGGCAGGTCACTGTCCTTATCTAGTGTGGTTGAAGCTTCCATGTTATCAAGGGTTTGTTGCACGTAGCCGAACCGCTCTCCCTCTCCGTTGGGTTCTGGCGTAGACATCTGTTTGGAAGAAAATTGAGAATATGCGTTTAGACTTGATCCCTTGAGGCCGTGTCACACCTTTCCGGGCAAGTCTTGCGTGCAACCCGGAAGTCCCCGCAGATGACCCGCACATGACAGTAGGCCTACCTAGTACGTATCTCACCCGTAGTCGCCCGGAGGTGCGCAACCATGTTTAGGCCCCGTCACACCTTTCCGGGCAAGCTACGCGGGCTTGTTGCGTGTAGGGATTTTTCAGCATACCTGACAATTTTTGAGGGCGGACAAGGATTTGGCCGAGTCAGTGCATGTGTTTTGCTTGCTGGACGCGTTCTACTTAAATTCTATTTGCGGGTATACTGTGTGACCTGTGTGCCAGGCGCGTGGGGGCTGACAACTCAGTGAAGGAATTCCTCAGAAAGAATGGCAGAAGTCCCGCAGAATGTCATTATCTTGACTGCATACGGGGACTGCGAAAAAGTCATCCTCAAAACTTGGCTGCGGTTAAATCAGTCGTGCGAGCAACTACAGGCGAGATACGCGCTTAGTACTGTCAGGTGTGGACCAACTGCGGAGAGCTACGGGTCTCCCCCAAGTCAAGCCGCAAAACTTCCCCAGATACGGTATGACGCCTTGAGCATGCTCAAAACTTGTTCCGAGTGACAGAGGTACCGAGAAAAGTAGGAGACCCTTACCGGCAGCACCTCGCAGGAAACTCCAACACAGGTACTTCTCAGTACCTGTAAGTCGCTCTCGGAAAACTCACGCAGGTCACACGGAACACACGTAAGTAGAAGGTAAGTAGCACGCGTCTAGCAGGCAAGAAAAGTGCGAAACTCGCAAATATTCTTGTCCGCCCGGGAAAACTGCGTGCTGGAAAATTCCTCCTCGCGCAAGCCCGCGTAGCTTGTCCGGAAAGGTGTGACACGACCTTACAGGCTAGCTGATCAGTGGGAATCAGTGGAAATGCTGGGAGAATGATTGTTCCAATCCGATTCATTCAAGAGTTTATTGTATCTATTGTTGTGTGAAAATGATTTGCTTCAGAATGGTCTCATATTCAAGTAATGTGCAGTTTAATGCTTCCAGGTTAGCGTCCCTGGTCTGACGGAGCATTAATCTGCACATTATTTGAATATACCGTTCTGAAGCAAATCATTTTCACACAACAATAGATATACAATGAACTCTTGAATGAATCCCATAAGGATTGGAACAATCATCTCCCAGCATTTCCACTGATTCCCCCAGTTACGCAAGTGAACTGAACGGTTCTTCGTCTCTTATCTTCCAAAAGCCTGTGTTACAATTATGAACCCTACGTTTGGGTC
Source organism: Diadema antillarum (assembly GCF_040938485.1). NCBI lineage: Eukaryota > Metazoa > Echinodermata > Echinoidea > Diadematoida > Diadematidae > Diadema > Diadema antillarum. The sequence continues at coordinate 9,823,535 of NW_027270960.1, forward strand.
CTTTTGGATACTATGAAAAAGGACAAATTTAACTTTTCAGGAGCAGAGTTAGAGTTCAAAAAGATGGATTTATGGCAATATATCGTGAAGTCACTTTAGGTGAGTGGAACCTAGGGCAGCTCAAGTAAAAAAGGCGTACTCTTCCAGTTCTCCTTCTCATGGACGAATGGCAACACATTGAAATGTCTAAGAAACATTAGGAAAGGAGGGTTGGCCGGCATCAAGCCTATAAGAGTATAAGTCAGAAACTGAACGGATGATTTTATCATCATCTTTGCCCAGTTTTCCCTCTTACTGAGCACACATTCCACTTTCTAGATCGCCTTCTTGTTTCATTTTCCATCTGAGAAGATAAGTCCATATTCAGCTACACTATAATTATCTAGGTTGCCATGGGGTCCAGTTGGATGTGAACGGGACCACTTCACCTGGTTAAACACCCTGCTCTTTGCTATGAGTAAAATGACGCCCGATCTTTTACGCGCACGAGTTGTGACTTTCTCACACACGAGACCTCCATTTTATGTCTTATCCGAGGGACACAGAGTTTTGCCTCTTAGTACAGGGGACGGCATGATTACACACAACATTGCTCAGTGAGACTTCCCGGTAAAACTGACCACAACACCTCGTCTCCTCATTCTGATACATTCGAATCATGTGATTATTTGTACATTATATCAGAACGATTCACGGAGACACTAAAGACACTGATTCCTCCCAACTCTCAACGCGTTCCCTTGTAAGCTATACCGTCTCTCGAAGCTGCGTCTCACACCGAGACACCAAATCATTACCCACAGCTAGCAGATGCGTCCAATGGAACTGACCGCTTACGGAAGAAAGCTACAATCCTACACCCATCGGCAATGCCGGAAGAGTTCTTCCTCTGTCCGTTCAAATTCTCTTCAGTAGCTTCAGTGTTGTACAAATAATATTTTTTTTTTTTTTGGTTTGAATGTCCCGCCGAACAATATTTCACGTGAATTCCCAATAGCAATCAAAATACACGTACAAACTCCTTCTCCCTTATGTTTCTAAATCTGACTTCTCAATTTGATTTTGCTGGTATAAAAGGAAAGCTCTGTGATATTATGCTAATCTACCGATATATTCATCCTGCAAGTGTTGGAACGATTTCCAATTTGAAGAAGGTTGATTTTCACTTACTTGACAAACATTCTTGCTCACGGCAACGGGTCAGCGTGTTAGCTTCCTTCGACCGATCGACTGCACCGTCGACACGGAAAGCGTAGTTAGGCGTTGGATTGTCACCTCCCGTAAATTCCAAGCAGAGATATCCGAAGTCGTTGCAACCCACGGATCCTATCTCGAAGTCCGTCTCGACATCCATGAGCCCAAGAGGACTGCTGTCCTGTAAGGTAGTGCCTGCCTCCCCTGCGGTAAGAGTCTGGGGAACGTATCCGAAGCGCTCCCCAGTGCCATCGGCGTTCCTGCTCCCGTACATGCCCATGCGCCACAGGCCACTGCCAGACAATTCCGGGTTGTTCTCGCGAAAGGTGACCGTACCATCCAGACTCACGCCCGTGGCCTGGCCGGGGATGACTGTCTCAGTGGGTTCCATGGTCCACTCGAAGTCAGTGGCAATAATTCCTGCAGAGTGAGGAGTGGGTCAATTATACATTCTAGAGATTGATATACTTCTTGAAAAGATAATGTTAGAATAACTTCTCTTTAAAGAAATTGTATGAGTTGCCATCAGAAAACACTTCAATTTCGGGGGTACCTGTGGTCCATTCAGTCTCCTATTCAAGATGTTCCGTGAGGTCGCCCCTTTACATTGGTAAATGCGACAGAAAGCCATCCTTATCTTTCTGTTTTTAATCGGAATAGTGGTTCACAATTGCTAATACGCCTATGTGTTTCTACGGTATGTAAGAAAAGTTAAATTGATTCCGGTGCCACAATAGTTTATAGAAAAGCATTTATGTCGGTTTATTTACGAGTTTGATTGCAATAATACGTAGGAAAGTGATACTGTCAGAAATATTGCACAAAATATCAATCATGCAATTATGTACAAGGCAAGCATACAACTTGACAATGTATTCATTTATTTTTTATTTGATTTGATTTGATTCTATCGGTTTTTCTGTTATCATTGTACATGCTCAGACAGAACATGGTACAAGTGAATACACATTGCTGCTATTGTAGCACATAGAGTTGCTGAACGGTAATTTGGTCTCCCCGAGATTTACAATGTGTAACAAAATATATCAGCAATACAATGAATAATACAGAAGGGCTATAGTTTAAGCGTAGCTTGATTACCTTACATCCCTTATACATAATACATGTTGACCTTTAAACCTAAACATTTTAGAAGATAGAGTGGGGGCTATATCGCACCACATGAATCTCTAAAAAGCCCCCCTCTCCAATATAAGCGAAGGCCTGTCACCCCTGTCGCCAATCATTTTACAACCTCTTAAATCACCACTCTGCACTTGCTTGTTACAGATTGAAAATTGACTGGTTGGCGGGTTTGTTGGCGGTTGGCGTCGGAATGACGTCGGAACAACGAACATCACCCACCAGAAATGTAAAAGACAAACTAGGCAAAAGCTGCATAGAAATTTGAAATAGTATGGAGTACATAATATCCCTTAATATTTAATATGATTTGCCAACCTTTTGACGAGCAGTCATCTGTTTGTCTTCAGGTACATTGTATCTACCGCAAAACGTTTGCAAGGCGATCCTTAATCGGTAGACAAGGGATTTGCAACTACTCGGCAACCGGTGTTAGATACTTACCGATCGATTGGTTGTCGATTGTAGCCACTGCAAAGTGGCTGCTACCTTTGTGCATGAATGGCCAGACCCCAAGGTGGACACAGCGCTCCACAAATACTCATCATTATTGATATTATAGCATGGATGATATTGTACACTGGAGGGCTGCTAGAAGCTAGAAAAAAGTCCTTAGATCTAAGCCAATTGTTTTCCGTAGTGCTCTTGCTTTATTTAAGTTTTGTACATTCGTAAGAATACTTAATTCACCTTTGCACTCAGGGGCTCGGGTACATCCCGTCTGGGCAGTTTGGTCAGGAACACCTGATAATGTAAAGGGCAAGTCGCCTTTGGTCCTTGGTCTTTCGCCCCTTTCAATTCGGGTGCAGATGTACTGAAGGTCCGAACACTCGGCCATGGGATCGTCGATGACAAAGTCTACATCACTGAACGCGAATTTATCCTTCTTCTTGTAGTCTTGATTCCTCTGATCCTGAGTTAAGACTTGAGTCTGGAAGGCTGTTCTGTTGGGATGTGAAGAGGATATTTGAAAGTTAGACCAGACTCCGCCAAGTGTTAGTACCAAAGGGGTTCGGCTAATGTAAGTGAATCGGATTCGGAGACTACAGAACACGGCAACAGCACCAACATGAATACCTTGCACTTATGACTGTAACTAATATCACTGCCTTGTGAGCAATATACTTTATGTTAATTTATACATTTTTCAAATCCTCTTGTAAGAGTGTAACTGCGCCCTCAAAAAAGTAATGATAAGTTAGCGTATACCTCTTTCCAGTTCCATCGGGATTATCGGATGCCCAGGCATCGAGCCGCCAGAGATCCTCGCCCTGAGCACTAGTCGTGTCTCTGCCTTCCTGGAACTTGATGGGAACGTTGAGCTGCAGGCTGTTTGATCCCCCTTCGAAGAGTGTTCCAGAGCTAGTCACCGCGGGTTTGACTTCTTTCACTCTCACGTCTTTAGTGATAGGAGAAAACCATTGTGATAACAATTACCATTTAGCTGCGGTCGGACAGAATGAGGATGAATATGATAATCTAGCATTCACGGACCCTTTCAATATGTCCACGAGGACCTGGTATCGAGATCAAGATATGAATCGATCATAATAACTTTACAAGATATTCATAAGTTGACACAGGTAGCATCCCAGGAATATTTGGGAAATGTGAGTGTTATTTTTCTTACTGAAGCTAAGCTGTATTGATAAGCTTATTGTTATTAGTATTAACAAAGTGGATGCGCACATTGTCTTGTACACACAGTCGAACGGGCAATTACACACTGAAACAAAAACAAAGAAGCATCTGTCATCTGCAGACTATTCAATGATTTTTTTCTTCATAGAGTTAAACATAGGGACTTTGTTTTATAACTATTGTACAAACAATATTTTTTGATCAGAATCACAACACAGTTTAGAGCATCGTTTCTCTTTTCTTAAAACCAAAAATGATATTTTGCAGACTAAACCGGAAAATATTCCTGTTATTCCTTGTCCATTGTTTTGTGTGCGTGTGTGTGTGCGCGCGCGCATGTGTGTGTGTATATATATATTTAGGGGGCGAGTTCACTTTGATTTGAAAGAAAAAAAAAAGGTGTTTGCAAACTTACTGTAAGGGCAAAGGAAGCAGCACTCTCCGAGCGGCTTGATTGGATCCGGACAAAAGGCTGCTTGACAGCTTTCAATCACACACGTCAGGGTGGCATTGTCGCAGGCACACGTGGTGCAGTCGTCTACTTTCCACTCGTCACCGTGCATGTAAGGGGAACCCCGGTAGACGCACGGGAGGAGATTCTCTCCGGAGCTGATGCTCAAGGACAACGATTCCTCTGGCAGGACAGGGGAGAGGGTGTGGGTGGGTGGGGCGGAGGGGGGGGGGGGGGGAGGGAAGAAAGAGAATTTTACATATGATGAATGACATGTATAAACATTTCTCTTTTATTATCATTTTTTATCATTTGTGGTAAAATTACCAGATGTATAGTGTTTATTTTCTCCCTCGGAAGCGAAACATTACAACTTCTGTTTTTGCTGTAATTGCTTGTCCGCTTTTGATCTTTGAACCTTGATCAAGATTATACCTGTCATCCTCACGTAATGACCAATGGCGGAGCTAAAGTGGATTACTTTCGAGGTCATGGGCTATAACGTCAGGAGTATTTTCGGAAATCATAATTAGTCCCATCTCCAAACTGTAAGGTAAAGCATATGGTTTTGTTTTTAACAGCGAACAAAAAATATTATAATAAAAAACAAAAAAGAAAAAAAAAGAAGTTCAGTAGTTGTTATTTCTGTTTATTGATGTGGTTTTTGCTATCGAATAAGCGATGATAATTCTTTCGAGTGTATCAAAGATGACGTGATTATTCGTTTACAAAGTCATATACATTGTATTTTACCACGTTGAATAAAAGTACTGCCTCTTTGGTGTTAGTCTTTTTCTCATTAATCTTACATTCCTCCTGCCTACATCTGCGAAAAGTACCATCACTGTATGACTCTTATTTGAACATGAATAACAAAATTGTAATCATCAGCATGTTGGGTCACGTGACCTTCTTCTTGGATCAAATTTTGAAGGCACCTACAAACCATCGAACTCCAAGGGTTTCCAATCCCTTGAAAGATGTGAAGCTTCAAATTTCTAGAGCAATTACAGTATTGATTCAATTGTTTATGTATGTTTCTACTGCAGGAAGTTCACAAGAACCCAGTTTGACAGAAACGGACATTAAGCGGTAAAGTAATGTATGTAATACATAAATGCACAAACACAAACGAATATAATAATGATTTATGCATTATATCATATAACATAAAATCATAAGATATACTGTGTGTATATACGTTTGTTAACGTGTGTGTATGCGTGTGCGTGTGTGTGTGTGTGCGGTTTTTTTTTTTACTAACACACCTTTACCCATTACCCGTTACAACGAAAGTTTGATGAGATTCTGAGAATAGATATCCTCAATGAATTATCTTTTTTAACTCCCTGCTTTGAAGTAGTAACAATAGAATACTATTGTTATTTGAACCTCAAAATTTGTTAGAAAACCGGTTACTATACAAAGCTTTGAAATTGTGACGCAGTCATGTGTGCAGAGATTATACGTCTAACACGTTAATTTAGATAATATTACTTCAAACATGCTGAAAAGCCCGATACCCACAGTGACTGTGCGACCTGAGCCTGCGATTTGACGCGAGTTGATAACGACCTAGAGCACCAGATCGCACCAGATCCCCAGATCGCACCAGATCGCTGCGAGTTAGCGCGATCTAATTGCGGACGCGACCTATTCGATGCCCACTGTTCGAGCTCTTTGCGATCTCACGGAGACTTCCCTGGGAAATGTATTTTGTCCGATTTCCGCGCATGCGTGCATGATCGAAGAATATGCAAATTGCGTATCTTCTTGCACGCCGACCTTGTTGATCCTTGTGGCTTTTCATCCAGGAATTGGTCAGGCTTGCTTTTGTTTGTTTGTTTGTTTGTTTGCTTTTTAAACATAAATTATATCATCAGCTTTCGAAGGTGTGTTCGTTTGTTTTTAGGGTTTCTGCACTGCAGGTCAACCAATAATCAGCAGTTGTACCAGACCGATCCAGCTTGGAGGCCCCTTTGGCCAACTATTTTTGCTTTCTTGGCCTATATTTTGGTAACCGATTGCCTCCACATTGTAAAAGAGGTCTTGGTCCCTGTCTCACTGCACGATTATCTCTTACTCAAAATCTAGAGATAATGGGGCTTTTCATGGAACAGACAGTTTACGTCATCTTACATTAAGTTATGTGACTTTTAAAGGGGAATTACAACGCAGCTGAGAAAGGGAAAAAATTCTGGCGAAAACAATGAAAATTGGATAAAGATGGAACGAAAATAAGGATTTCAAAACATTTCAAAGTTTCGCTAATTTTTCAAAAAACAGTTCTTAAGCAGTCAATACGAAAATGCAAATAGTGGAAGTTATAAGATCGTATTCTTTCACAACTTGCCATGTGGTTTGTACATAAAGTTTCACATTTCCAATTTATTATTCAAAAGCAATTTTGTCTTGGTCTCAAATCTTGATTTTTCTAACTGATCATTATTCAAGTTATTCAAGCAGGAATTATATCATATTTTACATTTTGATAACAGACACATTGAACTTTGTCTTTTTTTGTACACTATAGCAATACCAAATTGAGAGGTGATGGCATCAATTTATTTGCAAAGTGATATCAACTGTTCAAGAACTGTTAGTTTGAAATTAGTTAGTGTGAAAGTAGTGAAACTTCCCAATGCCATAGCCTCTCTGGGTTTTTTTTTTCGATTTTGGTCAAACTTTCACTATTACACTTGTCAGATTTCAATTTTTCTTATCAGATCGACATACAACTGAACTTGAATTCGTCTTTGAGACTCAACTCTCTTACGAATTCTCTTGAGTTTTCTACCCTTTTGGAAGGACGAGCAGGTAGGTTTGAATGCTTGTGAGCTTGCACGGCGTGCAATCTAGGCCGATCTGTGGTCGCTCACTGTGCGACCTGATTGCGAGTGGGCGCGACTTAACCACAGGTAGCAACATTTTTTGAACATGTTCTTAACCTTGCGACCTCAAGTTGGGCGCCCACTGTGCGGCCTCTCCGCAACTGGCATGAGATCTCTCCAGCTCGCTCCAGATCGCAGGCTCAGGTCCCACAGTGCGCATTGGGCTTTAACATTATCATGTCTGCACAAGTTTTAGGAATGTGAATGTTTTTATAAAAATATAATTTTGTCGAATTCTCTTTATATATTTTTTTATATCATTGCCATGCTGTGCCAACGCGAATGTAGTAGTCTCCTACGATTATCGTGTGTTTTACGAAGACTTAAAAACAAAGAAGACAATCTAAAATTCGAACAGATTGTCCTGCAGAATAAACATCACTCGAGTGTACTGTTAATATTTCCCTAATCACCAAGTCCACATGCAGCTTTGAGGTAAATTTCCCATTGAATAACAAACAGCCATCGAAGACAAGAAAATTAATGTACATCAAAAAGATAAAAATAAAAGAATGAAAAGACAAAGATGAATACATCTGAAATCTTACCTTCTTGTCCATGACAAACAATTGCCAGGGTTGCCAATACAATAAGCCCGAAAAACAGACCTTGCTTGTGTCGCAAAAGCCTGTCCACCAAGTTAAACATGGTGGACACTACTTAGTCCGGCACCGCTTACAGAGAGACCCGAGAAGAAGAGACTAATGTTCCAAGCTGGACGATAGAGACTACGCCCGCTTTCTTCACGAAGTCCCCTGGCCAACTGACAACTTCTTCAAAACAGATGTTAGCTTTTAACCAAAGTCTTTCGTGACCCTGTATCCCACGCGCGCTCTGCCTTGCCGTCGCCCTCGTTTTTCGTTTGATGTCTTCTTCTTTGCTTTGCTTTTCTTTTTCTATTTTGAGCAATTTGGTTAACTCAAAGAGATGACGTGCACGTGCAGTAGGAAATAACAACAGCTATCGTCAGCAATGCTGAAATTGCCATACTCACAGAACTCCTTGTAAGCACCTCTGTGTCAGCCTACGGAGTGATACGTGCCGAAAGAATGATGACGTCACGCCAGCAATGATTCTCGACGATCATGGTCGAGGAAAAAGAGAGGAATGAGGAACATGACAACGACAAGATAGGGAGTGAAAACCCAAATACCTTGCAAGGAGTCGGTTAGATTGCGCATGACTGATATTTATGTCTACTACGAAATGGCCAGGCTTGTAAGATTTCATAATTACAATGCATTCCTGTTATAATGGACACGGTTATAACGAAATTCCTGTAAGAACGAAGTAAAAATTCAAGCCGCAATGTCATCCACTCTATGCTTGTATTGTTTATTTGTTGGTTTATAACGAAATTTCGAATTAACAAATGAAAACTAGCTCAAGTCCCGAGGACTTCGTTATAACGGGAGTCCACTGCAAATTGCTGCATGGGTTCGGTTCTTTTTTTTTCTTTTTCTTTTTTACTGTATCATTCTCAAACTGATCTTTTAGATCTGTCACGAGGGTTGCGTTGTATACGGGTCGGTAAGTTCTTTCATGTGAAGCTTAACCTCCTAATGTTTTGTTGACGTGTAAGCTCTATGGCATACGGGCAGGAGAGCTAGGTCCTCGGGATCTGGTGGTCAGTCGAATTAGTAACGGTCAGTCCCCTTCACTGACCTTTTGATGCAGACATCCTGCATGCCCTTGTATCTGGTGATCACATAGTCGATCCGGTGTCAATGTTTTCATTGAAGATGAGTCTAATGACCTTGGAAATGGATATCTGGTAGCAAAGGTGTCGGTGATAGTTAAAATCATGCTACAAGCACAGGAGGCGGCTGGCTACTGGAGTGCTAGAGTCATGAGGTGAGATGATAACGTCTGGCCATACAGAGTAGTCTCTGCCAACGGCGACATAGAAGTCTCCGAACAGTAGTAGAACTTCTGCTGAGTAGAGTTTGGGAACTGAGCACAGCAGGCAGGTGACGCTTTTGTAGAACACTTCTGTTTCGTACTTGACTGCAGGTCATTATATTGGCATACCTGGCGACGGGGGTTGTCACTGCCATCAGACGATCACCGATTCCCCTGGGTGCGTACGGCTGAGCCAATACCCGCTTCCATGGCCTCATCTAGTGACTACCTAGACGAGAAGAATATGTACCCCGTACTAATCTTAGTGATTCACCTTGTTCCTTTTTTTTTCTTTCCTTTTATGGAAGCAATGCCAATCTTGTAGCAATGGGCTGTGTGCCCTTCAGGAGAAATTCGGCGTTCAAAACTTTCACTTTCTTTCCTTTCCATCTGAGTTCTGATCTTCTGGGACGTAACACGATTGTGTGTGTGTGCTTGTGTCTGTGTGATTTTGTTTGTGTTGTTTGTGTTTTCATGCTATTTGGGAGGAATGCTCTGCGTCCACTCATCTGCGGTATAGACCTACTGACGAAAATGAGGTGAGGTAAGGTTTCTGTAAGACACCTTCACCAGACCCTTTCCAAAGAGAGGAAGCAGTGCTTTTTCCCTGGAAAAGGCTGCTCAGCCGTCAAGCTATAGGGTATAGACGAGCACCACCCCTGCCTAGAATGAGTGGAAAGCGACCATCCTCTCTTGACCACCAGAACAAGGGTGACTGACCAACAACTTCCAGCACCATCTCAGCAGGACCTTACAGATGGGCGGTCTGATTGGATCGATCTTCTTTCGCTGCTCCCCAGGGATACTTTTGAAAACCACAAGTAGCGTACATCAGCGAAGATGTGCATCAAAGTATGCGTGTATTGGTAACGGTCGACTCCTGTCAAGATTCTTTGGCTGTGTGTGTACGTATATTACGTGACAAAAGCTATGTACAATTCAAATGTATTCGAGCCGGGGAAGTCTTCCCAGTTCATGATTTCCCCGGGCCAGATTGTCTTAAAGAATTGGAGGGTTAATAAAGGCGCCACTGAATCCGGGGGCGAAAGAAGTAGAACAGGTGGGTATGACCAGCATCTTGGCCCACCTTCTCTTCCTGCCGCTTTAGCCATGTTCCAGCCACTTGAGTTCGATTTATTTTTCTTCAAATATGCTTGTTTGTGTGTGTGTTTTGTACGTCTAGTCAAGTCCCATACCGAGTTTTAGGGTTATTGGATTTTTTGGCGAGAGAGAAAATACAAGGCAAACTTGGAGTTTGTATGATGGACCCATGCCGGGCTCCCGTGACTGAAAATAAGGAAGTGCAGTATAGTTGGCCGTCATTGTCAACTCAAAACATCCACAGGGTATGCAAATCTATTATACACTTATCATCAAACGCGCGATATCTCATTAATTCATTATATGTAATGCAATCTGTCTTCATCGGGTAATTGCAGAGTCAGATCCGGCATGTGGATTCGACCCCAAATTTCGTATTTGAGATTTGTGTGTAAACGCAGCAGGAACCTCACCAAGCGAGTCAGATTGCTTGTGCAGCTTCGGCACGGATTGGGAGGTTATGATGATGAGGACAGAACATGACTGATTGCATACAAGAACGCACGCGTACTCATTCGTTCCGTTGTATCCAGGCACAAAAAAAAATACCTACAATCAGAAACGGAAGGCTCAAATAAGCACCGATAAGAATTGGCACACAATAGCTGTAACAACATGTTTTAAACAGGTAATGAATTCGGGCAATGTTCGTTATTCCGAAGGTTTGTTAATCTGAAAATGAATAAGGTTCATTGTTCCGAAGGTTCGTAATTCCGACGCACACAAATTCCACATACGCCTTGACGTTCGTTAATCCGAAAATGACAGATGGTTCGATAATGCGAACATTAGTGGCGTTTATTCCGAAGGTTCGATACTCCGAATGTTTGCTAATCCGACAATCAAATAGGGTCCGTTATTCCGAAGGTTCGTCAATGCGAATGTGAAAAGAGGGTGTGTACTAACGAACCCTTGGAACAACGAACTTTATTTCATTGACATTATCGACCCTTCGGAATAACGAACCTTCGGGAAAAATGAACCGTATTTCAATTTCGGATTAACGAACCTTCGGAATAATGGACTGTAACCTTGATTTCATCTTTCTACGCTCATGGATGTACATGTTGGACGACACAATGAGCGCCTGCATTCGCAAACGCATTAACCTAGTATGTACTCACACATACACACACATTTCAATGCAGACATTCACCCCCCCCCCCCCAAAAAAAAAAAAAAGAATACAGTGATAAAAATTATATTTTCCCATGTGCATCGATCCTTGTTACATATTTTGCTGAGAAGGACCTTCCATGATCTTTGTATCATCATTTGTTAACTTTATCATTTCTGCATGATATGATTATCAGAAGTTTAACATATATATGAAACACAGAAAACAAACTTGAGAAAAGAATACTTAGTTCGGTGATGTGCTGTTATATGCTCCATTTTTCTTTGCAAAATTTATTACAGTTCACGGTATTTTCCCTCGAAAATTCGCACTGGTTAGCTGCATGATATTTGGGATAAGTGAAAGATGCCACTCTTACTACAAGCTGAAAGTGATATGGAAGGGGCGAAAAACTAACCTTTGTTTCACTTGAACATGAAACCACGGTCTATCGTAACTGGCTTGATTGAGAAGTTGGTGAACAACACATTGTCACATGACTTCTTCTGCCATGGTCTGGTATCTACTGTTATCTTCCGTCTTCTATCATCTCACGTCATCCCATTCTTTGTCTACGGTCTCTCTCTCAGTACATGCCTTGCCTGGGCAGATGCATTTTATTAACGCTTGAATGGTGCCAATTATATTATACAGTTCCGCAATTACGACTCATTAAAACGCGTCACGTGAGTTTAACATCAGTATGGTGGCAAGATTACGAAAAGTCGTAGTCCTATTTATTAACTGATGTATGACAGGACCGGCGGAGCGGGGGAGGGTAATGGGGAGGGCTCGGTCCCCCATTTCTTGAACCATACATAGACTGGGTGTAACCATTATTTTGGGGATTTTTTTTTTTTTTTTTTTTTTTTTTTTGCTTTTCAGCTGATAAAAACGGAGGTGGCACCAGAGGTTGCGCTGAAGGCCTTTTTTTTTCTTGCTTGTTAGCTGATGTAACCCGGAAATCATGGCGCCAAAAGTATAGATTGCCCCCCCCCCCCCCGCACTTTTGAAAACGTGGCGCCGGTCATGTGTGACAAGGACGGTGTATGGGGTGGATATTGTAGACAATCCCTTTTCTCCGCCCCTCCCCCCCCCCCCCCCCCCCAAAAAAAAAAAAAAAAAAAAAAAAAGATTGTGAAAAGGGGGAAAATTGCTCCTCTTTCTGAGTTAAACGCACTCGTTTGGTATAATTATGTCTATACTGAGTACAGTGACATTTTTCATCTTTATAATTGCGCGTTGTTCTTTTTATTAGAGTATGCTTTAGGATTGTTTTCATTATCATTGTCATTTTGACAGTCATTATGTCCTAAACTCGTTCTTATTAGTTCAAAACTTCGGTGCACGCGTTACTTCCGATGTTACGAACTTGTATGTTTCGGTTTATACATGTGTCATGTTTACTGCGAAATATGGATCGAGGAAACAAGGCTAGTGAGCAGTCGTATAAAGTCCGTCCTCAGCATGGCCAGCCAACTAAAATAATGTTCGTTTTGCCCATGGATGGATTACAATAAGAAGGTTCAATTAGAGGCGGAATCACAACAGATCCCATGTTCAATGCCGTTACTCATAGAAAGAAAAGAAAATTGTACTTAAAGATTATGCCATATCACTCTAATTTGTCGGGATTAATCTGGAAAGTGTTTTAGTGGGGTTACCATAGTGTACAATATTAAACACTTTCACAACATACAGCTCAGATTAACACTTTTGCACATAATTTCTGGAAGGGATCGACTTTTGTTTTTTTATATGCATTATCCGTAGGTGAAGTTACATTTTATGTAATTGATAAAAAAGCAATATATACCCAACATTATGTTTGCATTCGAAATATATCTTTAGCTTGCTCAGACAGATGGCGGGATCAAAGGCACAAGTGCACCTGTGGAATTCTTTTAAACATCCATAGAAAACTGACAGCTGTTGGAATAGTCAGTTGGAACACCATCTCTTGAAACTCCTTGATGACAAAGAGACGCCGCATAAGAGTGTTCACCCCTTTACCTGAATAGGTAACGTGGGTGTTAAAGTGAGACCGCCATCGTGTTGATACTCTCCACTGCAGAATGTAAACCGTCTAGACAGTTCTCATTGCAGACTTTGTGTCACAGTCCTAATCAAATGTTGCACGCTCTCCTCGAATCACAGCTGTCGGCAGTGTTTTGGTTACTATTTGAATGTTAATGTGTGCCCACCCGATAACATACTGAATGTCTTCCGCAGATGCGTCGGCTGCGAGGGTCAGGTAAACCCAGTCACTCAAAAGATTCAGCCGAGACAAACGAGAACCCATCGTCACATTTATTGCTTGTGACATCAAGTGCTGACTTATCAGAACGTGTAGCTGAAAAGCACATGGAAGGTACCCAGCAGAGGCGAGAAAAAAACATGAAAGTGACAACTAACATTTGCAGAGAAGAAGAGGAAACCTGGCAACTAACATTCGCAGACCAGCAAGGAAATGAGACATAAATAAAGATACTAAAAGCAAACGAACATCATGCCGCTGACTCTTTGAAAAAAAGTTCGAGGGGGCGACGCGATCGTGTTAATGATGCATCTACAGGTTGAATGTCCGAAATGACGAACAAACAAAATATACTAAACACTTTTTGGTCAATTTCTACTCTCTGTCTCGATCATATTGACAGACTCTAGTTCATGTGAACGAGTGGCCGTTAAGGTTCAAGTACACTCTTTATCTATGTTCAATGATATAAACCCGTCAAAGTCATTAGATTTTCTTTAATACTCTGAACCAAATTTGAAAATGGTTTGGAATTGCACTCTAATTTCAAGAAAGCATTAAAAAGTCTGCAAATCTCTAAAGAGCCATAATGATTTACTTTGCATTTTTTTTGAAAATGACAACAACAGCCTATCAATAAATGCACCATGTTCTGTTAATGAGTGCATTGAGTTTAGTGTATTGTACCTAAGACAAGACTGTGTAGGCCTATTAATTCCGAGGAAATTCTTTGTGATGTTCCTGTTCTCTCACAGGGAAAAAAAGATAGGCAGGCCATCTTCAACCTTGACCTCTCTCTCAATCTCTTCCTCGCTGCATGTGTCTCTGATGGCAGTGAAGGTATACAGGCGAATTGTGTTTGCACCTTTTGAAACATTACTGCACACAAAAAGCAAAAAAAAAAAAAAACCGATAACGATGAAAAATAGATGATTTCAATTAAGATAACGACGCAGTATAGTGCTGATGGTTTTATAGGATTAGGGAGCTGATGTCGACTAAGTGCATGTAATTAGCAGGTGCTCTCAGAGATTTGACATTGTTAAAGGCGAAGTAAGAGATATCGTGGGTATCTACGGTTCACATGTGTGGGAGTTTTAGCTATACAATTCCGTGTTTTTCGTTGTGTTTTTTCGTTTTGTTTCTGTCCTTGTTTTCTATTATAGCTCTCAGAGTCTCAAGGATCGTGCTCTGCAGAAAATATCTGTTCCGAAAGAGATCTTTTGAGGGAAATGATGGACCGCCTATATCCTTCGAGCTATATAGCTGTGAACCGCCGAGAAGATCGACAATTACAGGAAAATCTGTTACCAATCTGTGAAACAGCACTTCAAAGACAGAACCTGCCACGGATTAAAGGAACTGTGCAGTGCAAATGAATGTAAAGAAACTAAGCTGTGCAAATGAATGTTGACTCGCATTGATTCATAATAATTATCTTGATCATCACTTATGTAGCCAAAAAAGAATGTCTAAATATGTTCGATATGTGTTGTGTTATGTTATGTTTATTGTTTTTCTTCAGCTTTCTTGAATTCGCCCTCAGAAAAAAAAACCCCATCGACTTCAAAACCGAGATTCTTGAAGTGACATCATCTGTCAATTATTGCTAACAATACATGTACCAATATGATTATCAAAAGGGGTGCACGTCAAGAGCTCGACACCAACGAGTTATAAAATCCACGAGCTATCTAGATCACGAGTCATTAAGCCTACGAGCAAGATACTACGTGAACCATGCCAAAGGGTTCCACATCAAGTAAAGTAAGCTAACGAGCTATACCGTCCACGAAATAGCCATTAACCCTAAAAGGGCCGGGGGGGGGGGAATTTTCCGCGACCAATCTGCGGCGCGAATTGATGTTGTTTTTTTTTTTTGACCGCGCCGCTCCCTGACTTTTTACTTCGAGTCTCGCACATCTTATGACACCCTTTTCGCGGAAATCGGACATACTGTTACGACGCTCCACGACCTTTTATACATGCTTGTCAGACCGAAAATGGCTCAAAAACGTAATTTTGTGTACAAAGTCTATGCAAATAGAGTTTTCTCACCTTTTTCAAAATTATATGATTATTTTCACTTTAAATTGCTGAAATCAATTAATTTTAGCATAATTATGCCTACAATATGTTTTGTAACAAATTTTGTGGAGAAAAACGAAAAAAAACCCACAAAATGTCGAAAAACAAAGAAATTCATAAGAAATTGATAAAACAATAGAATACATAGGAAATAAACTTTGATACCAAATTTTTTTTCAAGTACATAGTTAGGATTGCTACAAGCAATAATGTCACTAAGAATTATGATGCCATGGGCTTAATTCTCTGAATTTAATAGAGCAAAATCTATGATTTCACGCATATTAATCAATATAGACTATTTAAAAAATGAAAAATTCAGTTTTCTTTTCTTTTACAGTTTGGTAGATTACGCGACAAGTAATGCATGTGCCAATTTTCACAGCGATTGTGCGACCGACGGCCGAGATCTGGGGGGGGGGGGGGCTGGGAGGGGGTTGAATCAACCCTTCCCTGGTCACAAAACAGGCCAAAAAGTCCGGCCTGGATAGGGTTAAGGCCAACGAGCTTGACGATAGGCGAAGTGGGCCCATCAACTCGACAATACATCATGAGGCTTAAAGGGACTGTACACTACTGGTTGGGGTGAGAATTAAGGTTTGTAACATTTTTTTTTGCTGAGATAGTGAGAAACCTCTTATGAAATATGAAAGAGCATGTAATTTCAAGGAGGATTCAGCGTTTATTTGATGAAAATTGGCCTTGAAATGGCTGAGATTTAAAAAAAGTAGCGATCCTTGTAAAATTGACAGGCCACGACTTTAACTATGATCTCTTTGTTTTACCTTGTTTTTAGATATCTCAGTCATTTCAAAACCGATTTCCATCAAACAAACTTTTGATTCCCCTGAGAATTGAGCCGTTTGCTCTTTAACATTTCATAGAGTGGTTTCTAAATATCTCGCAAAACGTCGCAAGCTGAATCTTCACCTCAATCAATATTGTACGGTCCCTTTGATTTACGTAGACCTGCTTTTTCCTATATTGTCGTGCTTGTCTGCCCTTTGGGTGCTGTTCGTTATTCCGAAGGTTCGCTATTCCGAAGGTTTGTTATTCCGAAGGTTCGTTAATCCGAAACACACAAATTCCCTATACCTAGAGGTTCGTTAATCCGAAAATGAAAAAGGGTTCGTTAATCCGAACATTTGTGGCGTTATTCCGAAAGTTCGTTATTCCGAAGATTCGTTAATCCGAAAATGAAATTCGGAATAACGAACCTTCGGAATAACGAATATTCGGACTGAAGAGCCTTCGGAATAACGAACCTTCGGAATAACGAACTGTAACCTGCCCTATCTGCCTAGTGTCTAATAGCTCGTCTGACTGTTTTAATTGGTGTTTTTAGCTCGTGGGCCGTATGACTCGTGGGTGTCTAGCTCGTGGGCCGTATGACTCGTGCGTGTCTAGCTCGTGGATATTGCAATAACCCAAACAAAACACAACGGAATGCATTTTCTCATAGACCGAGCATAACTGGCATATTTTCCTGCAATTTCTTTCAGAAATCATAAATTATTTGTAACATGGACATAATGAAAGTTTTGCTCAGTCTTTGTATGTGTGATGGTATACTACGTGAAGAACTGAGAGAACGACTGTTAAGGTGTTTTTGTTATGATCTTTAGAATTTATCTTGCTTGTCTTTTATCGTTTCATATCAATCTGAAATAAAATTTCTCTAAGTTACAAATCACTTATGATAGCTGAGGTCATTTTTGCAAGCAAATTATCATATACATATACATTGGTATTTAAAGTCAATTAAGGCCAGTTGCGTTTGTGCGAAAGCATGTTTCTACATTTGCCATGTTCAAAAGCAGGTCCCTAAACAGTTGTATTGTTTTCATATCCTGTAAATGCTAGGAAAGTATGTCAATCCATACCCTAGTCAGCTTGTTCAACGCCTGAATCATAAAACACTATGAATGATTTAAAATAATCATATGTATATTTAACTTTTATAGAGTTGGTTTCTATGAAAACACTTTTAAAAAATTATGCAGTATCAGGGCCGGCGCAGTGTTTTCAAAAGTGTGTGGGGGGGGGGGGGGGGGGGGGGAGCCCCCACGGCCCCTACGGCTGCGCCGGCCATGAGTATGGTGTTATTGTGGTACGGAAAGGATGATTCCTGTAATGCAAGCGTAATATCCTCGATGGCCGAATCTGCGTGTTTGATAGTTTAGACAACAACCATCCAGGCACGTACCATCGATAAAACGAACATTATGTGATCGGCATTGATAAAGCAGATGTCACGATGTCAGTTAGGATTTTTCGCTTCTGACAGACGTTGTTAGTTCAGGGATGCGCGGCAGTCACTGAAACATGTTGCGGACCTCGATGACTTAAAGCCCCTGTGTACCATTGGGAGCAGTGATTTAGTATGCTCGAGTTATCATATTTGATGCATATGTGTAGGTCAGTTGTGTCACAAAACATTCTACCATATAAAAAAGTTGCCATATAGTCTAAAATACAAGGAGATATCACACCCTTTTCTCTCTCTGAATGAACCATAACTGTAGACGATTTATTCTTTAGACAATTCTATCATAATTATTGTTCACATTTTGTATAATTAACATTGATTATGCTGATTAACACTTTACGCTGGTTGTTTCGATCCCTAACTTACATTTTAGAACTATTTTGAAGCACTAAGCTGGGTTTTCGTATCATCTGCAAATGGGAATCGATGTCTTTAACTTCATCTGGAAGCAATCTCAGCTTACCCGATACTATGCAAACAATTTTTTCTCATATTGCTATTAATGTTTTGTCATGCAATGTTATGTATCTTGGAAATGTGGACAAATAGAAGTAAATATTAATCATTTATGACTCAACTTATGCATCCTACATCATTGAGTAACACTTTGAAATCCTTTACGAAATAATTATATTAAATCTACAAAATTTGACTCGCATAATATTTTGAGTACGCTCATAAAAGAGGAAAAAAGAACGTTAATCCTTTCACCGTGATATGATGCAACAAAATACCAAATGTGAGTGGGTAATATGACGATTGTCACTTCATAAGGACAAAGTAAACACAATATCTCCCTACAACTTAATGATTAGAATAAGCAAACAGACAAACTGTTGTAGAATGTGAGATTGCTTTTTAGCGTTAGACTTTTATAGGGAACATCGGCAATTACATATCATAATTCCATGTTTCTATAATTATGGACATTTCCTACGTTTCTCAGACCCTTATCATTCTTTTCTTACCTTTTCCATACTCTGTTTGTCTGAATATCAATCTGTTCGTTTTGTTTCTTTGCCTGTTTGCTTGTTTGCTTGCTTGCTTTTTGAAAGGAGCAGAATTTGGAAGGACTGTCAACCCCAATGAAGGTCAATGTCAAGCAATGCGGCAACGTTGTAGCAGATCTCGGAACATCATAAAGGAGTACCGCAAATCGCAAGATTGAATTTCATTTGAATGCCAGAATATACCTGAGCATACAAATTGGTCATCGTTATCTCATCTCTCTCTCCCTCTCTCTCCTTCTCTCTCTCTCTCTCTCTCTCTCTCCCTCCCAATCTTGTGCTTGTCTTTTCCTTTCCTATCATACAAGTGTATATTTTACTATACTGTCATCTTCCTGTTTGTTTCGCATCCTCCTATTCGTTCGATGTGATGAAATAGGTGATGTTCGTTATTCCGGAGCTTCGTTACTGTGAACATGAAATCAAGTTTGGTATTTCGAAGCACACAAATTCCCTATATACCAGTACCTAGATCCTAAAATCAAAAACACAAAAATTAACATCGGGTTCGTTAATGAAACATTTATGCCGTCAATTTGACGGTTTGTTTTTTCGAGGGTTCAGTTATCCGAAAATGAAATAAGGTTCGTTATTCTTAAGGCTTGTTACTGTTAATCCGGAAAGAAGGTGCACCACGCCCACTAACAAATCTTCGGAATTATGATACTTGTAATTCATTTGGAGTTACAAACCTTTGAAATAACGAACCCTTTAAAGGGACTGAAATAAAAATGGCTTCAGGTGGTGGCATTTTTTTTAATGATAGTTTCCATGCGACCGACCGGAAGCACGGGTGTTTAGGATATCCCTTTAATACGTGATATTCTTGCGAAAGAAGTGCAGTGATATGACAGTGCGCCCTCGTTTGTTGTTAAGTAGATAACTGGGTGTAACTTTGGACTGCTATAACTTTTGAATGGGATTAAATGTAAACTCTATATTTTCACACAATATTCTCTTCATATCAGCAATTCTCGACAATGATTTAAATCAGCTCTGTATACAGCATTTTAATTGTCCTAAAAGACACATATTGATTGCGCAAGCTTGTTTTCAAGAAGTGCTTGAACACATTACAGAGTGTCCCATTCTGTCACGCGCGTGTGTGTATGTCTGTGTTTGCTTGCGAGTGTTTTATGGGGACTCGCAAGGGATTCCGGATTATGAAGGCTTTTCAATTTCCGTTCTTAATGTGCTGACTTCTAGTCCAAAATTTTCCGTACATAATACGTTTTGTTCCCTCCTGATTAATACGATAAGTGAAATTGAAAAGACAACCCTTACGAAAAAGTCCTGTGGTACTCCTGTGGTAATTACCACAGGACGGTACCACAGGACAGTACCACAGGACAGTACCACAGGCCAGTACCACAGGACAGTACCACAGGAAAGTACCACAGGACAGTACCACAGGACAGTACCACAGGAATTGTCCTGTGGTATTTTGGGACATACCACAGGACAGTACCACAGGAATTCCTGTGGTATTTTTGGACGTACCACAGGGCAGAACCACAGGAAAGTACCACAGGACCGGTACCACAGAACAGTACCACAGGACAGTACCACAGGAATTCCTGTGGTATTTTGGGACGTACCACAGGGCAGTACCACAGGAAATCCTGTGGTATTTTGGGACGTACCACGGGGCAGTACCACAGGACTAGTACCACAGAACAGTACCACAGGAACTGTCCTGTGGTATTTTGGGACAGTACCACAGGACTGTACCACAGGTTGATCATTACCACACAGCATTACCACAGGGCAGTACCACACAGCATTTCCATGGTACCAAAGGAGAGTACCACACAGGATAGATCGAAAAAAAAAATCTGGGAGAATTTTAGTCACATATCAAGGAATATTCCTGATGGGTGAGTGATGAATTTCAGGACAAACATGGCCCTACTTAAAAACCTGTCCTACTCCTAACATATAACCTCAAACGAGAGTCTAATGGCCAAGTGCCAATCTAGTCCTATAATAGATCTATATAGTCATATTCTATTCCTAGGTAGCCATCAATCGTATCAGTACATATATATATATGGCCGTTTATCCGTAAAGCATTAAGGCATGGTTACTAACTCGATTATACTTTATTATCAAGATATGAAATTACACTTTCATAACATTATCTATAATATTGGGAATAACATAACATAATTAGACAATCTTTCATAAAGTTCAAAGTAAGTTCCATCATTAATACTTTGACTTTTTAAGTCATATATGTATTTTCTAAAATCTAGAGTGCTTTTTATGAATATTCATGAGCTATGTAAAAATTTGTACCACAGGAGTACCACAGGAGTACCGTACCACAGAAGTCCTTATGAAATTTCTCATGCTTTACATAAGCACTTTCACTAAATAGGTAATACTGTAGGAGTATAGGACAGGATAAGTAATGGCAAATCATTTGCTGTAATTCACAGCACAACTCATCTATCAATTAATTGAGGAATATTAATATGTGCTTTTCTGTTTGTATTTTTATAATAAATTTCAGTAGATTCTGCCTTACAATTTTCCTGTGTGGTACTCCTGTGTAGTCCTTCTGTTTGATATTCTCCTGATGTGATAGTCCTCTGGTATAAAATGTTAAAAAAAAGGATATCCTGTAGCATTTTTCTGTGGTACTTACAAATTTGATTTGCTGTGTGGTACTTCTGTGTGGAATAGCACCATATTATGATTTTCCTGTGGGATTTTGGACAGTTCCTGTGGTACTCTCCTGTGGTATACATCGAAAATTACCACAGGAATTTCTGTCGTACTGTCCTGTGGTACGTCCCAAAATTCCACAGGACAATTCGTGTGGTACTGTCCTGTGGTACGTCCCAAAATACCACAGGACAAGTCATGTGGTACTGTCCTGTGGTACTATCCTGTGGTACTTTCCTGTGGTACTGCCCTGTGGTACTGCCCTGTGGTACTGTCCTGTGGTACGTCCCAAAATACCACAGGACAAGTCGTGTGGTACTGTCCTGTGGAACTATCCTGTGGTACTGTCCTGTGGTACTGCCCTGTGGTACTGTCCTGTGGTACGTCCCAAAATACCACAGGACAATTCCTGTGGTACTGTCCTGTGGTATGTCCCAAAATACCACAGGACAAGTCGTGTGGTACTGTCCTGTGGTACTATCCTGTGGTACTGTCCTGTGGTACTGCCCTGTGGTACTGTCCTGTGGTACGTCCCAAAATACCACAGGACAAGTCGTGAGGTACTGTCCTGTGGTAATATCCTGTGGTACTGTCCTGTGGTACGTCCCAAAATACCACAGGACAATTCCTGTGGTACTGTTCTGTGGTATGTCCCAAAATACCACAGGACAAGTCGTGTGGTACTGTCCTGTGGTACTATCCTGTGGTACTTTCCTGTGGTACTTTCCTGTGGTACTGTCCTGTGGTACGTCCCAAAATACCACAGGACAAGTCGTGTGGTACTGTCCTGTGGTACTGTCCTGTGGTACTGTCCTGTGGTACGTCCCAAAATACCACAGGACAAGTCGTGAGGTACTGTCCTATGGTACTATCCTGTGGTACTGTCCTGTGGTACTGTCCTGTGGTATGTCCCAAAATATCACAGGACAATTCCTGTGGTACTGTCCTGTGGTACTATCCTGTGGTACTTTCCTGTGGTACTGTCCTGTGGAACTGCCCTGTGGTACTGTCTTGTGGTTCGTCCTAAAATACCACAGAACAAGTCGTGTGGTACTGTCCTGTGGTACTATCCTGTGGTACTTTCCTGTTGTACTCTCCTGTGGTATGTCCCAAAATACCACAGGACAATTCATGCGGTACTGTCCTGTGGTACTGTCGTGTGGTATACGTCCCAAAGTACCACAGGACAATTTGTGTGTATACTGTCTTGTGGTACTGTCCTGTGGTACTTTCCTGTGGTAATGTCCTGTGGTACTGCCCTGTGGTACATCCCAGAGTACCACATGGGCCTGTGACACAATACCACACAGTTCCTGTGTTAACATATATTTGTGTGGTACATTGTGTGGTACCAACCAGTACCACAGGGAATACCACATGAGCCTGTAAAACAGTACCACACAGTTCCTGTGGTAACATTTATTTATGTGGTACATTGTGTGGTACTGACAAGTACTACAGGGAGTACCCTACAAGCCTGTGGTACAGTACCACACAGTTCCTGTGGTAACATTACAAGTGTGTGGTACATTGTGTGGTACCGACAAGTACCACAGGGAGTACCACAGGACTTTTTTGTTAGGGAAACTAGTGACAGTAGTGCGAATTGATGATTGAGACTCATAGTTGAGCTAATCTTGTATAACCAGAGACAACTGGCCCCAAGAGTTGTCTTCATTCGTGGTGACATTATAGTATTAAAATCAACTATGTCAACTATATCGGGAAACGACCACGACACAAATATGTAACGGCGCGGTGTGACAGCAGAATACTCACAAGATATGCAGCGACGCAGCACATAAATCCTTGCTTACTATAGAACACACAAGTGGGAGACAATATGATTATACATGTAGTTATAATAGATAATGCGCACACACACCTTACTGTACCCATTAGCGCATTGAAGCACATGCTTTTGAAAGACGTCTATCAATGAAATGTTGCCTGGTGCGAGAAATCATCCTTTACGAGAAGTGAGTAAAACGCGATCGCATCGGGGAGAATTAATTTCGTTTCTTATCGTAACCTTCTTTAAAATTTTCATTGCATGTCATTCGATCCTGCTTTGAAACCATGAAAGTCTATTTTACCACACTTTTAAGACTATTCGTCATAATGCGGCCATATTAAGAAAAAACGAAAACAAAGAGAGAGTGGATTTATGTCAACTATTGATCATCAAAGCTGTTTTCCCCTTGACTGCTGTCACGTTAGCATGGACTTTCTCTTAGGGGATGGGCGTTTAACAGGGACACCAGCGTGTCTTCAATTTCAAGACACATGTCTTGGCAGTTATTGCCATATTATTTCGTTGCTCGCGAGAAGCAGGAGAGAAAACGGGGACGACAAACAAGAAGGGGAGTCGATTGCTATCTTCGCCTGAAATTTGATGTATGTTGGGCTTGTTTGCCAAGAGGAAGGTTAAAAGTTGTGAAAAGCTACGGTCAAGCAGAAAAAGCACATGCCGGAATCCCGTCGCCAACGTTATGCGACAGCATATAGCCGTTGAAAACTCTCACGTTTTGAAGGGTTGTATAGTGTTCCCCTTCCCGCTGCTAAGTCAATAAGCCAGTAGGTCGAGTGGAGTGCAATGACTTTACAACATAGCACTTACGGAGGTCTTCATTCAACGAGAGTGATGCTGAATGAATGCATAGTAATGCTCCCGTGCATTTAGCTGTGGAATTTGTGCTCGTCATTTCCACATCAGTACCATAAACCCTGTGTATTTTAGAACAAAAATTTATGATAAGATTCAAGCCGATATGAGTGATTGGTTTTTTTTATTGCAGCAACGTATAACAGCACCTGCACTATAGATGATGAGAGCGCTAATACAAGAAATCATTGTATTATAATTGTATTGTATTGTATTGTATTGTACTGTATTGTATCATATTGTATTGTATTGCATCGTACTGCATTTCATTGCATTGTATTGTATCGTATCGTATCGTATCGTATCGTATTGTAATGTATAGTATTATTTGGATAGAAATAAAAGCCTTTATATTAAACACTTTGTTATACGTTCATGTAACACTCTTTATTTCCATATAAATGTGCACATTGCAGAATCATGCAACACATAGATTCCCCAATCTGTAACATTATCAAATTATGAATACCTTATTTGAAAATACAATAAAACAGCAAATACTACTACCTGACATGTGTGTCGACGCGAAGAATAAATATGTCACACTCAATCATTCCATTCTTTGCGACAACTTGTACAAGCCTGCCTTTCGAGGTTAATTCATGCAATCGTAAAAGGTTAACTACATGTTGTGAGCTGATTGGAACTCACCGTTTACAGTCAGAAAAACAATATGTGTCTTACCATAGGGGTTTGATGCATGGACCAGTATTGTCAACTATCATACTGCAATCTTTCAATGAAATCATCTACTTTCTTTTCTTACCCCTCCTTTAATATTCAGTCATTACTGGCATTGTTCTCGCTATCCACTGTTTATTCACATGCAACCTTTATGACAAAAACCCTGTTTTTCCCTGTTCAGTCCAAGTTGACATATATGTCTAATTATTGTATTTACTTGATTTCTGTAGCTCTTCTTGTGTCTTCCAAATCCGTGGGGATTAATTTTTGTCCTGATAGATTTTCAACTGTAGAATCACAATGCATAAAAAGGATAAAATCCAATGTGAGAGAATGAAGATTGTCGTCGATTTCAAATGTGACACTGCACCTCAAAACAAACAAAAAGTCGCCAGACATGAATTTTTAGTTAAGACCATATTCTGAAAGAACAGACTTTAAGCTTTAAAATGATGTATAACTCAAATCAAATGGACTCTCCTAACCTATCTAAATATTGGAAAGAAAACACACACTCAGGAAAAGTGTGAACTGAGAAAAGAGGCTCTGAAGTACAGTGTCTATTCAAGCGCTTAATCTTTACCAAACCGTGCTGGCTGAGCGATGAATAGGACAAAAACAGGAAGTAAACCACCAGAGTAACAACAATGAAGGGATTATCAAATTAAACTGAAATTAAGCATGCCTCACTAACACATTCTGTCCATAATTAATGCCAACTTTCAAAGCAGTAGCACTATCCTTTCAAATGTTATTAGAGTTGAAAGTGAAGAGTGTGGACAAGGTTTTTCAGAAATGAAGAAGGGATTCTAAAGACACACCTAATCACACTATTCTACCAAAAATGTTTGAGATAAACTGCTAAAAAACACACTTTCCTGCCCGTTTTATGATACCAAATTTTAGCATAATGTAAAAGAAGACCCGCTCTTTCAGAATATATGAAAAAGTCAAGTTCGACTAGGTTGACCCATTTCACTTATTTTCAGTCCTCACGCAAAATCAGTGTGTGCGACTTTATGTTCGTTTTGAGGTGCACGGTCACAAATACACTTGAAGTGGACTGCATCTATACGTCCGATTTTCCTTAATACACTTTAGTCACGACATGTCTTATCTTTATTTTGTTCCATTCACGAATTCTACATGAAAAAATTTGAGGTGTAGATTATATTTGAAAGTTCAGTTTTACAAGATAGTTTGATTCTCTAGATCTCACGTTTTCAAACTTACGAAGAGCACAAATAAAGAAAGACGGGGTGGGAGAAGGGACTGGGTAACCGAGCGATAAAGGGGATGGAGAGATGGAAATGTTAGAGAGAAAAGGGTAATATACGCACACGGGTGTTGTTGTGACATTTGGATCTGCTTTTCCATTCTGGCAAGATGTA
Organism: Diadema antillarum; assembly: GCF_040938485.1. Taxonomy (NCBI): domain Eukaryota; kingdom Metazoa; phylum Echinodermata; class Echinoidea; order Diadematoida; family Diadematidae; genus Diadema; species Diadema antillarum. The sequence continues at coordinate 9,850,006 of NW_027270960.1, forward strand.
TTGCTTGTGCGTCTCTTAATGACACCATTAAATATCTATTTCATTCCATGTAATGACAAAGCCCGTGCAGCAAATGATATTGACACACCAATTACTGAAGGTACAGTGTATATAATGCCAGTCACTGCTCAACACGTTTGCTGCTCCTCTGACCTCAATTATTCGTACGCGATTGTCGACATTTGCCAAGGCATGGTAACGACGCAAAATAGGTCAAATCCATTCCAAGGTGATAGCTGACTATAATAAGACCAACGTCGGAAGACTAATCGACACTCAACGTCACTCAGGCTGGATTTCAAGACCGTAATGCCTCATTGGTATAGGGTAGGTATTCGAATTATGCAGATATTTCGTTTACAGTTGAAGGGGGTAACTGAAAACGCAAGTTAATGAGAATAAAGTAAAACTCACCACCCCAGTCGAAACTGGATTAAAGTTTTTCAACACTCTGGAATAACTGAGACGCTTCCAAATGAGGACAAGGAGGACAATAGGTCAGATAAAATTGTTATTCTATTTTTTTTTTCCTTTCGGTGGAAAGTGCTCCAAAAACTTAAAAGAATGGATTATGTAATTTAAGTTCTTTGTTCCCCTATGTAAACACTGAACTAAAATGCAAAGGCAAATTCATGTGCAATTTTGCTTCAATTAAAAGAAAATATCAATTATCTTGGGAAAAGAAAATCATGTTTTGGAGCCTTTTTTTTTTCATTCCCACATGTTAAGACATCTTCATGATACATGGTCGTAGGAAGAGATGATGCTGGGATAATCCAGAGGGATATTTACACAAATCCCTTGAGTAACTATGTAGCGTTCATACCAATCCCTCGAGTGACTATGAAGCGGAGTCCTAATTGCTTTGTCTTAAATCAAATGCATGCGTCTGCTTACATCTTCAACCTCTGAAGATAAATAAACTAACGAAAGCCTGTTCGAGTTGCTTCAACTACAGAGGATATGCAAATATAGTAGTACCACCCGGGAGAAAAGGTAGGAAAAAAAAGACGCCGCGATCAATAAACCTAAACGCCTGAAGCTGCAGACTACCAAGATTTGAAATAATTAGAAACTGCTGCACTCCTCAAACGTCCACCAGCCAACCCATTTGCAACATAGTGATTCACCATAATGTATTCAAATATATGGATATTCAATTTCATTTCCCGTCTCTTCTAATGTCTTGGGATACAGTATCAGCTTTTCCGCCCATCTGTTTGTAATTTATTCTAACTAGAACCGACATTGCTATGTTGGGCAAGCAAAGGGCAAATTGCTCTGGTCGTCAGGAACAGCATTTGTTATACAACGCGCGCGTATGATTCCACAATGAAAACAAACTGGTCCATTACACGTGGGTGCTGTTGCTCAGTCACCTTTTTTCTCCCTCTTGTATCCTGAAAGGCCAGTCTGTCGCCCTCTATAATCTTGTACATCAACCCGGCGATCAGAAGATGGGACGTGCCTCATTTCTCAACGCCAGTGCTCGATATTCAACCTGACACGTGTGGTTCTAGTGCCTTATGAACACGATATTTCCTTGGGATTAACATTTCTTTCAAGTCTGTCCCCCGCCGACTAACATGGCTCTGAGCAAAACATATCGTGTGAGCGCTCAGTGATTAACCCTTTCTGTGCCTGGGACTTTGGACAATGTGGACAGTGCTATGGGGTTTTCTATGCCAAGTAACACTCGAAAAACTCATCCTCTCCGCTAGAATGTTCTTAACCACCAGCGAGACAGTAAGGTACCTACACCTAATTTGATAAAAGATATATTGTCCGATCAGGGCACAGAAGACACACTGAAAGAAATCAAAATCTGTGTCGACTAGTTTTGTACAGTATATGCCTCTTATCACCGTTTTTATTTAATCTGTACCTGTTAGGTTAATGCTGCACTAGAGGTATAATGAAGATTCAATATCTGAGATTATAAACTTTTATTGTTCGACAATATACAATGTTTGCTGATTCGTTACAAACACAAAACCCGGGCACAAACCTATAAACATCCGGCACACACACAATTGTAGGGGAACCCGGTGCAAAGTGGACCAAAAATGTTTGTCCAGCCAAAACGAGAATTCAAAGCAGAGTAAAGCAAGATTTTTTGTTTATACTATTACCTGAGGACTACCGCTAACAAATGGCAGTAAAATTTGTTTTCAAATTATCAGTTTTATCAATTACTGTGAATTTGAAAAAAGTATTAATATTCCACTTTGCCCCAGACCATTGAGGCAAAGTGGAATACAAAACGCAAGGCATGCGGCGTGCGTGGAAACACACCAAACTTCATTTTACCCACAAGCCAATTAGTTAACATGTTCCACCTTGCCCCGTCCACTTTGCCCCAACCATGTATAATTTTCCAAACATGCATCACTGTAACGTCGACCAATACTTGCTAGCCCTGATACCACTATTTTTGGAAGCTTAAATTACTTTGTTTAACTTTATATAGAAATAAAATCATTTTGAACTGATTT